>NC_047049.1:327500-636847 GCF_011762595.2 Tursiops truncatus | reverse complement strand
GCGAAGGGCCAGGGCACCGGTTACTCGGGAAGCCGCCGGTCACCCCACGGGGATGCTGCGGGCACCTGTGTCCACAGAGCCGGGTCAGCTCTGTGGCTCTGACCACGGGCCCCTCCTCCCCACGGCAGTGTGAATGTTATTGCCCAGTTCAGGGGCAGCTTCCTTCCACCTCCTTTTCTTTCCCAGGAGTCTCAGGTGTTTGGAAACTGAGTTCCTGCGCGGCCACTGCCTGCCGGCCTCCGGGGCTGCCAGGCACGGGTGGGCGGTCGGCCGATTCGCTGGCCGCGCGGGCCCGTCTGCCCTCAGCAGGGCCATGACTTGGGAACACTCACGTTCTCCCCGAGCGAGAAGCCCAGGAGGGTCTCCCCCAGCACCCCCAATTCTCCGCCTCCCGCTTCGGTGAGAACTGGGCCTGTCTGGCCAGGTGCAGGGGCCCCCGCCCCCTCCACCCTCAGGGTCCTCCTGAGCCCGCGTCTCTCGCGCACGGCGGCCGGCCCTGAGGAGTCGGGCGGCCGACACAGTGGGCCTTTGTGCCTCCGCGGCCTGGCTGCTGGCCTCGGGCCCTGGTGACACCACCCGCCTGCCCGCCGCTCAGATGCAGGCCGAGCCTTGTCGGCAGCGCCCTGGCAAGGGGGCCGCTTGCCCACATCCTGCATCCTGCGGGAAGGAGCCCGAGGGGCTGGGCGGACAGGTGGGCGATTGTTAGCTTTATCGCAGGGCCATTCGTTGTGGCGTCACTCCCCACCGTGCGGGGCCAGGCCAGCGGCTCCGTCCCACGTCCCCGCCCTGCGCAGCGTTTGCTTTCAGATAAGTCCGCGTGTGCAGCGAGCATTAATCATCGGCAGCCCCGGCAGGCAGCGCTGGGCCATCCTCGGAGTGGCCTGGGCAGGGCCCCCCTCTCGGGCCCATGCCGGCCTTGCCCGGCCTGTCTGCACCGGCACCGCCCTGCTCACTCCTGGCCTGGCTCTGGGAGTGGCTGGCCCCTTCCGGGAGTCTGTCCACAGCAAGGGCCCCCGGTCCGTGGGGCGAGGGTGCCGCCCCCAACCGCCCTGCCCGTCCTGGCCAGGGCGCCCCTCACGGCCAGCTTCTTCTGCCCGCTGAATCACACGTGGGCAGGCCCCACGGCAGCAGCAAGGTTGAGGACACAGACTGAAGGCCCGGGGGAAGCTTGTCGCGGCTCCGGGCCTCCCGGGCCCTTCCCTGTCACTCCTCGCCAGGCTGACTGTCCCCGTGATGGCCCGTCAGTCAGCTCCTGGCGGTGGACGGGGGGCGGGACTTGGGCCCGGACACCCCGTGACGATGGCTCTGCGGTGCGTGTGGGGACTGTCCGTCACTTACCTGCGTGGGCTTTTCGTGCTGTTTCTAATGCAGGACGCTTGCCCTGGGCAGGTCCCCAGGGGGCTCTGTGGGCATTGGGGCGCAGCCTCAGCGGGACCCCCGATGGCCAGGGCTCCCGAGGGCTTTCCCGTAGCAACAACATCATAGGTGCAGCTGAGGGTCACGTGGTGGTTCCTGAAGCCCCCGGGACTCGATCCCACTCCCGTCTGCGCTGCGTCTCTGAGGGATGCTTTGAGCCGGCCCGTTCAGCACTCCTGGAGCAGCGTGCGTCTGCGTGGCTCCTGCCTGGCAGGGAACGTGGGCGAGGCCCGGGGTGGCCGGCTCCACCTCCCAGACCGCCTGTTGACTGCAGATGTCCCACCGGGTGAACCTGGCCTGCCCCGCCTCACGGTCAAGGACCAGCTTGGGTGGGCTCAGAGCACACGACCTTCCTAGCCCTGGCCACAGCCCTGCCGGCCGCTCTCTCCCCTGACCTTGGCCTCCAGTGGCGGGGGCTGGGGGCTTGCTCTGTGCTCAGCACATCCTGCTCTGGACACTCAGGGTCGGCCCGTGCGGACCCCGATTCCTGCAGCTCCCGGGAGGATGGGGTGGGCAAGCGTCGCTCCTTCAGGACCACAGCCAAGCTAGGCTGGGACGTGCCTGGACAAGCCCGCCGTTGGTCCCCCTTTTCCCTGAAGGACGTTGTAGGGTGGTCAGCGCTCTGTGCCGCCAGCAAGGGTGATGCTGTTAGAAGCAGAGATGAGGGACGTTATGTTTGGAGCCATGATGCTGCTTTGGGTCTGCAATGAACTAAATTCCTGCAGGGCCTGGGGCCGGAAGTCGCCGTTTCTGGCGAGAGTGTGTGGAACACTCTGGAGGATGGGGTAGGCTGAGAGCCGTTAACTCAGGTTCTGCGGACCCTGACCACGGGCCGCAGAGGGAGGGAGGAGGGGCAGAGGCCCCATGCGAGCAGGTGCCCAGGACAGAGCAGCTCAGGGAGACGGTGGCATTTTTCTCCTCCAGCTGAAAGCACGGGAAAATTTAACAGAGAGTACAGTGCCGTTCACAGCAAATACCATGTGGTATTTTGGAGCTGGTCTAAAACGCACATTAGACCTTGGCAAGGAAAAAATTTAGACTGTATTGAAGGCCATAGGAGATGCACCGCGAGAAGGCAGACCCGCCATCCTCGTGGGTGTGCAGGGAGCACGGCTGAGGGTCCCCCACAGCCCGTTAGTTCATTCTGGGTAAATGCACCTGCTGTTAGTTCAGTGCAACCCAATCAAAATGCCCACAGTGGGCAGTGCAGAGCCCGGAGCCGGAGGTTCCGGTGAGTTCTGGGCCTCAGCCAGGCGGCTAGGGTCGGGGTGTCAGGGGCTCAGCTGGTGGTCACAGGCCCCACCTGCTTCTCGCCATGTCAGTCGGTCGGCTGCGGTGGCCCCATTCCCAAGGGGCCCCAGGCGTCTCCCCGCTGCCGCACCGGGCCGGTGGGCGGGAAGAAAGGCCCATGCGGCCAGGGCGGTAAGTCAGGGCCAGGCACACACTCCGCCGCAGCGAAGGTCCAAGGCCACGGCCCCGGGCACCTGGGCGCTTCCGAGGTGGACGCCTCGGTGGGACAAGGGTGTGCGTCAGTCTGGGCCCAGGCGTCCGTAGGCTTCTGGGCAGGTTTTCGTTGGGCTGTAGGCCGCATCCAGAAATAAAACCAAGTTGAATAGACGTGTCCATGTCCTTGGGGAGGGTTCATCTGAAGTGCTGGGGGGGACAGTCCTTTGACTTTATTCTGGAAACTTCCATCTGCCTGTTCTCACCCTGGACAGGCTTGGCCTTTCTGAGGTGCGTGGGGCAGAGCCCACACCACCCTCCCCCGGGCCCGGAGGAGGGGCTGGAGGAGGGGCCCCGTGGCTGCTGACCGGTGCCTTCCTGTCCTGTCTCCCCAGCTACCCATACAGTGAGGACTCCAGCCAGGGCAGACAGTACATGAACACCCGGTGCCCCGCCTGGTGTGACCGTGTCCTTATGTCCCCGTCCGCCAAGGAGCTGATTCTGAGGGTAAGTGTCAGGGCTGCGCGGCCAGAGCCCGGGCGGGTGGGGAGCCTCGGGCCAGGGGACCTGCCCTCCTGCCGGCCCGGATGAGCCCTGACCCCGTTCTCGGGGCTGGGATGGAGCCCGACCTCCAGTGTCTTTCTGGATTCAAAATAGGCATAAACTGTCACCAGTGCTTTAGGAATCGTTTTAGTTTATTGTGTCCTCGGGGGAGTCAATGAGCTCTTGTCTTCGGAAGAGCTTGGGAGCTATGAAGTCCGTCCTTATTTTCCTAAGTTGTAAATCAGAGCCAGAGTCACACTGGGGCTTGAGAAGTTGCAGATGCACGGCCAGCGCTCAGGAGGCAGCCCCGTGAGACCGGGTGCACGGCCAGCGCTCAGGAGGCAGCCCCGTGAGACCGGGTGCACGGCCAGCGCTCAGGAGGCAGCCCCGTGAGACCGGGTGCACGGCCAGCGCTCAGGAGGCAGCCCCGTGAGACCGGGTGCACGGCCAGCGCTCAGGAGGCAGCCCCGTGAGACCGGGTGCACGGCCAGCGCTCAGGAGGCAGCCCCGTGAGACCGGGTGCACGGCCAGCGCTCAGGAGGCAGCCCCGTGAGACCGGGTGCGGAGAGTTTGAGCTTCCTGGAGCTTCTCGATCTCCCGGGGTTTTTCAATGCCCACATTTAACACAAGAGGACTGCTCTAGAGAATCAATATCTGCATTGGTTTTGTCAACCCCGTCAGTGAAAAAATATAATAACGAGGTGCATTGATTCATCAGGGCAGCGGTCTGGCCTCTGCGTGATGTGGGCCGCCAGTTAGGAGGGGGCAGGAGGTCCCCACGGCCCAGGCCATCCCCCAACCTCAACCCAGTACGTTTTGGGCTCTAGTCACCACCCTCCACAGCCCCCGAGGCTGCTGCAAGGAGCCCTGTCTGCGCCACTGGGCCCCGGGGCCCTTTACCCAGAGACGCAGCCAGGAGGGCAGAGCCCCCTTGGCCTGCCCAGGTGCACGCCCGTCCCCCTGCTCAGCAGCCCCTGCAGCCCCCCTCCAGGAGGCCCCGCTGCTGGCCTTTCCGGGGCGGGCCGGCCCTCCACGCTCTGCCTTGAGCCAGAGCCCCCGGGTGCGTGGGGAGGGAGGCCGCTGGGCCCGGGTTGGAGGTGGGGACGCATCGGGTCTGCGGTGAGCTTGCTCTGACGGGGCCTGGGGGCAAGGGCCTGCGCCCGGCTGTGACACACCCGCCCCCAGAGCACATCACAGAGGACAGGCGCTGGCTGGGCTACTCCCACAAGCAGCCCTCCCGAAGGGAGCTGCACGGGACGTTGGCCCTGACCACACAGACCCGGGCAAGCATGCCTGGTGCCGGGCCCCGGATGCAGCCCTGCCCTCTCTGCTGGGCCTGCCCTTGGGGCCCTGAGATGCCATGTGAGGACATAGCGGCTCACACCGGCAGGCGAGCTGAGCACAGGGCTGCGTCCAGAGAGGGTGCCTCAGGGGCCTCGGGGCGCAGAGAAGAGGTGAGTGTCCTCTTCCAGGGAAAAAGACATCCTGCGGTAAACCCACCAAGACAGCAGGAGTGCGTAGGATGGTGAGGGGGTTGCCCAGGGCTGCAGACGCGTCCAGCAGAAGGCGGCACTGCAGGCTGTGTTACCTGCGTTCACATCATGGCAGCTTCGGGGCCCGAGATTTGATGCTGCAGACACAGCGGGGACAGAGCTCGGCTGGGTGGCCCAGTGTGGGGAGGGCCCAGCGCCTTCCTTGTGGGGGGGAGCCCAGGCAGGCCCTCCCCTGGGGGCTGCCCGGCGGGCGGCAGGCGTTACCAGCCCCCTGGCCGTGGCACGAGCAGCTTCCGCGGTGTCGTCCATCATGCCACGCTCGGTCACCTCGGCATCATGTTCGTTCTGCCTCCCGGCCCCGGAACACGGAGGTGGCGGGCGTGCTGATGAACGCGCAGCGAGGTGTGCGGCGCCCGCTAATTTGTTTATCTGTCTCACGATTATGCACTTGGAGATCACAGTTTTATGCTGCCTTTGTAAATTACCACGCTGCGCTTGAGCGTTTCCCCACTCCGGGGAGGTGCCGTGATGGCGAAGGATGCGCAGAGGGGCCTGTCTTTATGCCTTCTGGCAGCGACCATGCTGGGAAGTAAATCTGACCTTAAGCTTCCCGCTGCATTAAAGATGATTCAGTTATAGTCTCAGTCGCTTCAGCCGAGGGTGTGAAATCCTGGCCCAGCTGGAGCCACAGCCGACCGACTGCGGGAACACACCCTTGGCCGCACACCTGGAGTTGAGGTGCCTGTAGGCCGGCAGAGGAGGGAGGGCACCCTGTGCACACAGCCCTGCGTCACTGGGCGCAGACCGCTGGGTGCGGCAGCGTGGCGTTCGGGGAGTCTGTTCTCGTTTGAACAGGGAGTTCTGGGTCACAAACAAATGGCAACAGGACAAACAGGAACCGGTGGGCTTCCTCAGTGCCGGGGGCACGGCTGGAAAGAAAGCTCACAGCTGCCCCGACTGCAGCGAGCATGGTCCAGGGCCCGGCCCAGAGGCAGAGGGGAGCTCGGGCTCCACACCAGCGGCCCGTGTCGCCACCTCCCAAGGCCGGAGCCCTCCCACCTGGGACAGCCGGGTGCCGAGGTGCTGCCCGGACTGCCCGGACCTCCCTCCTAGGGTCCAGAGGCACACTGGCGGCTCTGAGCCGGCCGGAGCCCCACGGAGACGTGGGCGGGGTGGCCACGGGCGGAGCATCGCTGGGCTGCCTCCCGCTCGCTGCTCTCCCAGGAAACCCCACCATTTCCGCCTCCCATGCCTCTCCCTCTGTTTGCTTTTCCCAGTCGGAGAGCGAGGAGAAGGTTGTCACCTACGACCACATCGGGCCCAGTGTCTGCATGGGAGACCACAAGGTGACAGAGCCGTGCCGCGGTCTGGGGGCTGGGCCCGAGGGGCGGGCCGTGGTGGGCTTTCCAGGCTGGGGGCCGTTTCTGCTTCTACTGCCCCTCTTCTCCGCCTCCTTCGTCTGCTTCACAGAGGAGGCCAAGTTGGTCTGTTTTTATTTAACTTTAATAAAATACCAGAAGGTAGGCAGGTAGGGGCTAGACAGGCAGGTAGATGAGAAGGCAGAAGTGACTGGTCACAGGAGGATAGAATACGCAGTGTTACTGTTTGTAGAAGGAGGCTGTGTCCACCGCTGGCCGGTTCTGGGGGCCGTTTCCTGCACTCAAGTACCTTCCTGGCTCCTGATGGCGACCGCCCACCACCAGTGCGGGCGGGACACGGGCGTGTCACCGACCCAGTGCCTCGGGGGAAACACCGAGTATTTGTTCCGGGACTAACTTTGTACGTGTGACTGGCCCGGACACCTCCGAGGGGCGTGTGGTGACGGGTCGTGTGTCACCATCAGCCACGTGAGAGACGTTCACCGTTTCCCATTTTCAGGGCCTCTGGGCGGGTCGCCCACACTGCCCAGTGGGCCGGATCCCAGGACGGGCTCTGTCCTTCCCCGTGTTCTTTGGGCCTGAAATCAGCTCTCACGTTGTCTTTATCTGGAAACAACACCGTCTTTAGAGAACGCGAAGGCCCTTTGCCTCTAGCCTCTGGTCGCCCAGTCCCACCAGCTCCTCGGGAACTGGGGCCCGGCGCTGGGCCTGCGGGCCGCGGCCGGGAAGCCCGGGAGCGGGGTCTGGGCGCCCGGTTCTGACAGCCTCTCTTCTCCCGCTGCAGCCCGTGTTCCTGGCCTTCCGCATGGCGCCCGGGGCAGGTAAACCTCACGCACGTGTGCACAAGTGTTGTGTGGTGCAGTGAACTGGTGGTAAATATGCCTCCTCCCTCGAGTTCACCTTTCTGAGCTTTTTGTGGTGTGTCTGTCCCCTTAACAAATGGCTGATTCCACGGCAGGGAAGCGATGCCAGCGCCACGAGGGGACCCCCGGCGAGACCTCCCTGCAGCACGAGGAGCCACGTGCTCCGACAGCTGCATCGACAGACCCGCCTGAGCGCCACTGCTAGACGGCCGGCCCCACACGTCGCTTCAGCCCGGACGGCGCTCCGGACAAGCCTCACATACCTCACTGTCGTGTCTGCTCGTGTGACATCAAGTAGAAACATTGGGATTTTTTAAATAAGTCACAGTCCTGTTGCCAAAACTCTAATAGACAGCAAAGAGATTCTGCATTTTAGACTTCACGGTTTTCGATTTTTAATCATTGTCAGCGTGGAGGAGCTTCTCCGGCGTAGAAACCCCACAGGGCTCGGAGTCCTCTCCGTGGCGGGGCGGCCGAGGCTCTGCCGGCCAGCGGCGTGGCCTCGCTCTCACTTCTGGGGGCCCCTGTTCCCTGTTAGTCACATGGTTTCTGAATCACACTGCGGCTGCTTTCCATTTTTATATATATAAATATATATAAATATATACTTTTTAAAAATAATTTATAAACCTTACCAAAACTTACGCTAAATATACTTTCCAGTACGAACGCTTGAGTGTCATATCAGCAGGTAGAATTGGCGTCTAGGGGTTTGGTTACGTGCACGTCAACACACAAAGCTATAAAACAAGTACTACGACCCAGCAGAGACGTCAGGGGTCAGACCGACCACAGCACGTCCATACGAGCAGCTGGAGACTCCTAGGCCTTTTTCTGTCTCATATTAAGAACTGAATGTGAAGTTTATAGCTCGCTCGGGTGTACCTTTTAAGAATTTTGTAAACCGTTTTGTCTGTCTTTTGTTACCGTTCTATGGTGCCAAGTATTCTACATAAAACAATAATATCATGGGAGAAATAAAAATAGCTAGTCTGCTTCCGATAGAAACTGCTTGTAACGTGGCCTGTGTATAAAAATATCCAGAGAAACAAGCTGTACGCGTCCTTGGACGCTGAACCTCTAACGACCTGTCGTAACCCTGCTGCACGTACTTGCTCCTGGCACCCGGCGGAGCCGTGAGAGGTGGTCCCAGGGCCCATGGATGAAACACAAACGAATGTTTTATTAACTTGCTTTAACACTACAGAACTCCTGGGCTGGGTGAAGGCGCTGGGTAGAAGCTTGCTTTAGATAAATCACAACCGTTGCAAGTGAGCTGGCGTCCACGTGCCGAACCTGTGTCCTTGACCGTACCGTCGGGGTCTGTGTCGAGCTGTGGTCACCCTGCTCTGGCCGACTCACGGCGATTCTGTGCAGCGGGGTTTCAGCTGTTGGTCACTCAGGAGGCCTTTGGAAATGACCGCTCCGGTCCCTAAGCAATAAAATCGATCGTGGTGAAAATATCCCGTCTGCTTTGCGTTTCCTCCTCCCGTGCTCCGGCCCGTCGTAGCCTGCGGTGCAGGCTACGCTCGTGGCTCTCGGCGGTCCTGGACTCCACTGTCGGATACTGTTGCAGAGCTGAGCTCTGGCGTGAGCGCAGAAAGACCATCTTTCGGATTTTACTGCAGAGGTTACTGCTGGGACTTACCCCTCAGCGTTGTTTAAATGCGATTACATAAATGTGTGGCTTTCCTCAAACTTTAAAACTGGAAATTCCTTTGCTCTTGAGCTGAAAGAAGAGTTCACGCACGTAAATTTTGAAAAAAAATTAATGCTCCCTTAGAAAACCAGCCAGTGAAAAACGTCTGTTTTTTAAATTGATGCAGCCATGTAGCAAAAAACACCCAAAAAACAAAACTTCAGCTTTTTACATTTCTCTTTAACATTTTCAGTAATGCCTTCCAAGAAGAATCTTTCTTACAGTAATAAACCCTTTATATTCAGTTTTTAAAATTAACACAACAGTTATGCAGCCACGTGGAGCGTCCAGAGTCTGCACGGATGGGGTGGTCTTCTGTGAACCAGAGCAGACGCTGTTAGCTGGAATCCTGGCCCTTGGATTCCGGGGTGAGGGACAGGCCAGAGAGAGGGCTTCCGGGACCTCCGCGGGGCTGGGGGGCTGGGTCGGTCTGGCCGATCCAGGGAGGTGCCCCGGGTGGAGGCCGGAGCTGCCCAGGAGGAGGACAAGGTCCAAGCACTGGCCAGACGTGCTTCCCCCGCATCCCAGGGTCAAACGGGCAAAGAAAACTCCAGGGCCCCTGAGAGAACTGACGCCGGGGCAGCAAAATTATCTTGGATTTCTCTTTGTAGTCCCGGTTTGAATTAAACCCCGCTTTCTACCGATGAAAACAATCTGTTAAACCGCAGGAGAAGTGCTACGGTGCTGATGAATTTAAAACCTGATTTACTTCAAATTATGTAGCTACTAAGGCTGGGCACGTTCCAACCTACATAATCATGGCAAAGCACGCCAGCAGGACAGCAGGAGCTAGGGCCCAGCGGCGCCCCTCACCGCCCCCGCACCCACCAAAGGGGAAAGGCGCCACTCCGGGTGGGGCAGGAGCGGGGGTCACCTGCCCTTTCCGGCAACCCCAAATGTGTCTAAATCTGCCCACACCTCATCCACCTAAGCCTCCAGAGCCCTGGGGAGGGCGCCCCGGGCTGGCGCCGGTGCACTTGCGGGGAGGGACGGAACAAGGGGTCCTACCTGCTGCCCCGCGCGAGCCACAGCTGCCTGCGCCTGAGAAGCCGCCGCCGCCGCCGCCGCCGCCGCCGCCGCCGAGCGCCCAGCGCCCCGCTCCATCCCCCCGCCGTCGGCTCCGCTCCCGCTCGCTGAGTCCTGGCTCTTCCCGGCCCTCGGCCCCGGGCGGCCCCTTCCCTTGGCCGGCAGCCCGAGGGTTCTCGGGCGGGGCCGCCTTCCCCGCGCCGGGCCTCGCGGTGCCCTCGGTCCTGCGAGCTGCTGCCGCCCGGGCAACCCGGGGCGCGAGGCGACCGGGACTCCATCGCACCCCGACTCTGAGCCGGACCTGCGCCAGACCCAGGCGCCCCTTCGGCCGAAGGCGCGGACCCCGCGGCATTTGAAGACTGGACAAGGGGACCCGGGACAGAGGGCCCGGCAGAGGCAGAGGGCCGCGCCACCGCGCCTCGCCCGCGGTTTTCGATAAGGAAGAAACACGCGGTGCAGCCTCGGGAGCCACGGCTCCGACGGGGGACGTGTTAAATAATTTATTGATTATACAAAGTGATTCCTCTCAGGACGCGCGGCAGCGGCGGTCCCGATCCCGCGCCCACGCCGAGGACAGGGACGCGGGCGCTCTGGGGTCCCCGCACGCCGAGCCCGAGCCAGGCCGCTTTATAACTTATTCTGTAAAAATATATATACACACTCCGGCGCGGGCGGCTGGCGAGGGGCGCCGGCCCGCGTCCCGTACCCTGGTTGTCCGGCCTTGCCGCCGCGTCCTCACGAGGCGTCCCCCGCGCCGCCGCCGCACGGGCTGACCAGCGCCAAGTTCGAGGGTTTGTGCTTCTTGAGCAGCCGCGTGATCTTCTCATCGTCCGAGTTGGGGTCCAGGGGCCGGTTGTACTCGTCGTCGTCCTCCGCGTCCGAGCCGCCCACCTTCAGCTTCTCGGCGTCCGAGTCCTGCTTCTTCTTAGCCGACGCCATCTCCGCGGCGTGCCGCTTGCGCCACTTTGTCCGCCGGTTCTGGAACCACACCTGGGGTGGAGGATGCACATCAGGCGGCGCCTCCCGAAGCACCCGGCCCGCGGCAGCTTGGCCCCTCGGCGGCCCGGCCGGAGACGCCGCCGGCCGCGCGGACGCAGAGGGACGCCCGAGGCCACCCCTCTGCCCGGGCCGGGCCGCAGGGCTGGGCGCCCCCGGGACCGAGGCCAAGGCCGACGGCCGCTCGCAGACCGTTCGCAGGACGCGGGGGAGCGGGTGGGCCTCGGCGCAGCGGGACCCGCGGGGGGCCGCCCAGGCCGCAGCCGCCTCACCTTGACTTGGCTCTCGGTCATACCCAGGGAGTAGGCGAGGCGCGCGCGCTCCGGCCCCGCCAGGTACTTGGTCTGCTCGAAAGTCTTCTCCAGCGCGAAGATCTGCTGGCCCGAGAAGGTCGGCCGCGAGTGCTTCTTCTTGCCGTCCTTGTCCAGGACCCCGCTGGCCTGGGCTGCAAAGGAGGGCGGGTGAGCGCGGCCGGCGGCCCCGCGTCCCCGACCGCCCCGCCGCCCCACGCCGAATCCGCGGGTGGGCCACTTACCCGGGCCGGCCAGGCGCGGGTCCCTCCAGGGCGAGCCCTGCACCACGCCAGGCCAGAAGATTGGCGGGCGCCCGGGCAACTCGGCCAGAGGCTTGGGGTAGCCGCGCGCCACGGCGGCCGCGGGCCCGAAGTAGACGCCGGCCGACGAGGCGAGCCCACTGAGACGGGGCAGGCCGCCCAGGAGGCCGCCGCCCGCCGCGCCCACGGGCCGCCCCAGGATGTCGCTGATGCCGTGCGGGGTGCCGAGCGGCAGCTGCGCGCCGAGGCCGCCCAGCGCGGGCGCCTTGAAGCCGGCCGGGCCCTGCAGCGCGTACGGGAACAGCGACGTCTTCATCTCGGCCATGTTGTGTAGCGCGGCCAGCGGCGCACTGCTCAGCACGAACGCGCCCGGGCGGTTAGCGTCCATGGGCGCCGCCGCCGCCGGCCCGGGCGCCCATCCGGGCCCCGCCGCCGCCGCCCGCGCCCGCCGGCCCGGGAAGTTTGCGCGCGACCCCGGCGGGCGCCGGCTGCAGCGGGGTCTCGGGGTGCGGGCGCCGACGGCGCGGATGGCGGGCGCGAGGGAGGGCGGCGGCTGCGGCGCGGGGTGGGCGGCGGCGGGGGTACTCCGCGCTGCGGCGGTGGCGGCTCCGGGGCCGGTCGGAGCGGCGCCGCGCCGCGCGGGCTGGACGCGCTGATAACCGCGGGGCCCCCAGGCGGCGCGCGTGCTGATTGGCTGCCGGCGACCGCGGCCCGGCCATTGGCCAGCGCCCCCGCCGTCTGCGCGCGCCCCCGCTGGCCGCGCACTCCGTGAAGGGCCCATTAGCCCGGCAGGTGCCTCCCGGGCTGTAAATTTGCCCCCTGATTTATCTCCCCGGGGACGAAATAAATCCCGTTGGATGGGAGTTTAGTTAGGCAAAGGTTTTAGTGGGAAATCAGGAAAAAATACGAGAACATATTTTATCACCGAAAGAATGCAGATTTGAGGATCCACTTGGCACGCTCCGTGCGCCCCATTTGGTGAAGAGGCACAGGCGGGAGGGCGCGGGGATTCAGCAGGCACCTTCGGGGTCACAGTCCGCGCCCCGCCTTGCGGCTTCCCGGCCGCCCCGGTCTCAGGTTTGAGGGAGGAACGAAAACATTTCCGGGAACATTCTCCTCTGGGTTGCAGAAGGGCGGAAGACGCGGGACGTCAGAGTCCACGGGCCGAATGCTAGACTTGGCCCGCGAGAATCTGCTCTGGTTTCACCAACCAATGGCTGGCGCCGTGGCGAGGCCTGTCCCGGGGCCACACGCGAGGCTACCGAGTTGCGCGCGCTGCCGGAGGGGCGGTTCCCGGTCCCCTCCCTGCCCGCGGGACTGTACAGTGTCGGGTCAGGGCGCGGGGACCGCCCGGGCCTCCCGGTCAGTCGTTTCCCGGCCGCGAAGTCGCAGCTTGTTCCCAGGGGGCAACCCGAGTCCGGAGCTTGGACCTGGGCGCCCCGACCTAGAGCACAGCCGTTCCCTTGTGAAGCGCCGCCCGAGCCGGCGGTCGGGGACCCTGGCAGGCTCAGAGTCCGGGTGCCAAGGCGTGCGGGGCCACGCTCAGGGCCTTAACGTGGGCGTGCGCCCGAAGTGCAGCCAGCGGGCAGAAGCGTGGCCTTTTGACGGGCACGCAGGGCCCATGGTGTCCTCCTCTGGGTGGAAAAGCCTCCCACCCCGTGGAATTGCTGTGCGGGTTCAAATAAGATCGCAGTGGACAGCGGGCGCCGGCAGAGAGCCAGTGCTGAGTACAGTTCTGGACGTCGCCTCCTTGGTTCTCTTGGCTGGTGTCACAGCAATTACTAAGTGGCGTCTATTATTATTATTCGCTGCCTGCTGGGAACGTGACGGGAACGTGTGCGAACCGACGGCTGCAGTTTCGTGGCTGGGCGGCGGTGTGCGCCAGGCCGGCCTCTCTCGGGCCTGGTGTGGTCGGTTAGCAACGACGTTCCCGTTTCACCCCGGCCGCCAGGGTTTCTGTGGCGCGGACGAAGGCGACCCTCTCGGCTCTGTGCAGGGACCCAGCGTCCGCTGGCACTGAGACCTTTGGGGGGATCCATTTTCGTTTTGTGCAGTTAGCCTTCGGGTCTTGGCGCTGCGAGTCCTTACGCCACATCGCCGCTCAGAAAGCCATTGGCCGCCGGGGCTGGGCGGACGTTCGGTGGCCGCCCCTGCCCACGTGCGCGCGCACCGTGCTGTCCCGGGCGGCGCGCCGTGGCGCGTGTTGGCCCCGGCTTCAGGCGCGGTGCAGTCCGCGCGCATGGGAATTTCTCTCTTCCCGCCTCCTCGGTCGGGGCCGCACTCGCGGGATCCGGGTGTGGCTGCCCCGCAGGCGATCGGCACCTGCGGAGCCAGGCCCGGGATACCTAACGAGCGCTCACCTCTCGCATTCCCGCGCTACCTACGGGCGGCCAGGCCCCGAGACCCGCCCCGGGCCTCACTTGAGCCCCACCGCCTCGGGCACAGCGTAGGTGCTCCCCGAGAGCCCAGCCGCAGGGAGGATCCTTCCCAGCAGGGTTTGGGGCCCTCTGGGCTCCTCGGAGGCGGCTAACGGGGTGGCCAAGGTTCGGGCTCTGAGGGCGTGGCAGTTACTGGCTTGGGGGCGGGGCCAGAGGAGGAGGGGCGGGGCCAAGCCAGAGGGGTGGGGCCGGGTCCCTACTCCCGGCACCGAGGAGCCGACTCTGGGCAGCTGTGGCCCGACAGTTCTCTGGGGCGGGCCGGGAGTGGCGCGCCCGGACGGGGCGACAGGGCGCACTATCCTCCCTGCGACTCTGGCTCGGTGGCTGGAGGAACACCGCAGCTCTGGGTGCCGCGCTGTGGCTCCTCGAGCACCCGGGCTGGGGCCTCCGCAGCCCTTTTGACCGCTGAGGAAACAGACACCCCGAGTCGCTGCCCTGAGTCCCGGGTCTGTCTACGCCGCCGGGCCCTCCCTGGACTGCGGCCGGAATGCTTGGGGTCGCGAGTGGGGCTGCTTCTCCCCTGGCCGCAGAGTGCTCGGCTCTCCAGGGAGCCAGTGGCCCTGGGTGCCGGATGGGGGGCCGGAGTGCGGTTTGGAAGGCCCAGAGAGCATTGGGGGCGCCCGGGGTGCGGGGTGAGGGCGGCCTCTTCTCCATGCTCTCTGGCGGTGGGTGTCTCGGTGCCCTCCCCATGCGTCCTGTCCTGCCCGGCGCGCGGGGGTTCCCAAGCCCCGGACGCAGCCCCCCAACCCCCCAGGACGCCACGGCACGGGACACCCTCCCCCAGTACCCCAGTCCCGGGTGTGTAGGCTTGATAACTTGCTCAACTTGCCTGCCCGCCGTCTCTGCGCGCTCCGAGGCTGCGCCCCTCCACCTTCTACGCGGCTCCCACGCCACGCCCTCCTCCTGCGCTCCCGGGAGCCGTCCCCTGGGTAGGATCAAGGGAAACGCCCCTCCTCCGGGGAAAGTGCCGTGGCCGCCGGCGGGGAAGGAGCGCCTCTCGGCCTCCGCCGCTCGTGCTGGTTGCCGCCGGGGTGGAGAGGTTCGCGAATGCCACCTCCTGGTGCTGAAGGAAAAGTCCTGCCTGGGAAGGCGGCGGGCACTTCGGCGCTCACACTTAGACGCTGTGGGAACACGCAGAGCGCGCGTTTGACAGAGACCTTTACTTAGTCAACGCTGATTTATTGGGCACCTACTAGGTGCCAGGCGTGCTCTGGGAGAGCCACGTGAAGGCAGCGAACTCCACCTCTGCACCCTGCTCTGCCCCCAGGGGAGGAGTGGGTAATAAACAATAAACCAAAAAACTTCCGGAAGCCCCTGCAGGAGGGGAACAGGACCGATGATCGCTGGGAGGGGGAGGTCAGGGAAGGTGGTCCTCCTGGAGGGCCAGCCAGGGCCAACAGATGTCCAAGCCCAGGGTGAGTCAGAGCCCGGCCGGCAAGGGGGGGAGGGAGGGGGGGCGGAGAGGGAGGTGGGTAAGGGCGCTTGCACCTAGAAGGAGCTTGGATTCTATCTCCAACCACACAGATACCCCTGGAGTTGGCAAAAAACCTTGTCAAAGGAAAGAGTTGTCATTTTGCGGGGCTGGTAAGTCGTGGAGCTCCCTGCTCGGTGGCTGCTCGGTGGCTTCCTGCAAAGGGCAAAGGGCCCGGCTTTGTCCTCCCATGTGTGAGCAGTTCTCAGCCTCTGGGAGCTTGAGGAGGTGACCACGCCTGGGGGCGGATTCAGGGGGCTGCTGACCCAGGGTTGGTAGGTCAAGAGAACCAAGTGCCGCCCGCAGCTCTGGGATGAAGGGGCAGAGGCGCGGCCACCTGGGCCCTGGAGCTGCAGGAACTCCCAGGTTCTGGAGATGCTGAAGGAGCCCTGCTGGCGCAAATCCCACCCGCTCCCAGCAAACGCCCGGGCCGCAGGGAAAGACCAGAGCCCTGCCCATCCCGCTGGGCGCCCTCCACTGGCTGGCCGCCGGAAAGGCGGCTGGCGGACACCCGTCACTGCGCAGGGGCGCGAGTGGAGGCTGCCCTGCTCACTCCCAGCGCCACCAGGGCAGTGACTCCCGCTGTCTGAAGGCAGCGAGAGCACTGAGTGCTGAGGGTGTGCGGGGCCTGGGGTGAGGGGCACGGGTGGCTGGTAGGGGAGACCCAGCTGGTCACCGGGCCCCGCCTCACCCCTCTCCCACCTGCATTAGGGCCCAGTGCCGCGCACCACGCTGCAACTCGGTCTAATCCCCGCGTAGTGACCCGTGTGCCTCGGACTGAGGCCCCCTGTGGCCTCGCAACCCTCTGACCCCCACACTGGTCCGTTTGCTGCCGCCCTGCCTTCCGCCGGCCCCCGGACCACTGTCCCCCGTCTTCCTGTGGCTCACTTCCTGCTCCCTCGGCTCTGGGCTGGACCCTCGCCCCCAGCCCCCGCCAGGCTGGCCTGCCCGTCTGCGCGGCAGCACCTTCCAGAGAGGCAGCACCTGGGTGCAGGGCCCCCGTGCTCCGGCCACCTGGAGGGCTGAGGAAGTGCTGCCGAGCCAGGGAGCGAACGTGCCCCCAGGCCCGGGCTTCGGAGGGTTTCCCGGAGCCCGTGCTGCCCAAGGGAGATGGCGCCGCTGAGAGGCTCCAGACACCCTGAGCCGAAGGGCACCATGGGCACGTGGGCCCCGGAGGGACGCCCGTGGGAAGATCCCGGCAAGACCCTGGGAGGCGGGGACTGTTGGTGGGTGGGAGGGGCCTGGGAGCCGGCAGGCCGAGGAGCCCCAGCTGCCCCCCTCCCCGATCTCTGGGGGCCTCCTATCCCTCCCCCATCCTCTGTGATGCTCTGGCTTCACTGGACTTGAAGCTCCTCCCCCAGCCTGGGCCGGGTGGGCGTCTCCCACCTTGCAGAGCCCCTCCCCACACCCCCAGCTCCTTCACTTCTTTAAAGGTTATGTATTTTGATAAATGTAATAGCCCTAGAGGAGTGTACAGAGCTATACTACGCGTTCTTGTCACAAACCCGAGTCTCTTTTACCACTTAGCTGTGCTGGCCTTACCTTTCTCCTCCTGAAGGAAGAGCCCGTCCGCCAGGTTGAGATCTGACATAGAGGCTGGGCGTCCACCAACACGCTGGTCTCCCAGGACCTGTGGCTGTGCAAGCCACCGGTACTGGGCGACTCGGCCTCACGACTCTCTTTGGGGCACGTGGCCACAGGCCCCTCGTGGCTGCTGGGAGGTACCCACACATATGAACGAGCCCCTCTGTTGATTTAGGTCCAGTTATTTTCATTCTCTTCTCAGGCAGCCTCTTAAGAGGGTGGCACACTCCACCCTCCCTGGCCAGTGCTTCTGGGCTCAGCGGGGCTGCCCTGTCTGATGGGCAGCCTCGGGGTTCAGGCGCCTGGCCTCTGCACCGGGGGCGGCACTGGCCATACTCCCACGGCTGCTGGAGTCCCGCGTGCCTGGTCCTCCTTCCTCCTCCTTCTTCTCCTTCCAGGGTCCCTCCCCCAGGTCTGCTACCCTCCACTCATCTCGCATTCGCCACGTGAATGTCCAACAGGCATCAAGGCTGTGCTGCCTCTTCCCTTCCAGGTGTCCTGCAGGGTCCCTGGTGCAGGACAGGCTCCAACCCACCAGGGGCCCAGGCTGCTAAGAGCTTGAGTGAAGGAATGGCTGGATGAATAACTCCCTGGCAGAGAGGATTTGGGGCTGAAGAGGGAAACGTCCGTGTGGGTCTGGTCCAGGCCAAAGGCGCGGGCGGACCCGCCCCCCAGGCCCGCCTGGCCCCGCCCCCAGGCCCGCCTGGCCCCAGCTCTTGGGCACCTTTCCTGGGGTCACCGTTTTGCTCTGCTTTCCTGCTTCTGGGTGGCGCCTGGCTCTGCGTTGGAGAGTGTGGCCACCATCCCCTCAGCCACATCCAAGCTGGGCCTGGCGAGGGCTCTGGCCCCCTCTCCACACCCGGGAGCGGGGCCACCACTCCTTCCGGCTGCGGAGGGCCGGGCTGGGGCGTGCGCCCCCAGATGTTCTCACCCGAGCTGGAAAGCGTCCCCCAGCCCATGGCTGTGGAAACGGGAGCCAGGCGAGGGGCCCCGGGAGGAGGTGGCCTCTGCCCTGATGGCAGGTGGCAGGCACCTGGCGCCTCGGAAGCACTCTCCTGGGGTCCCAAGACTCTTGTCTCCCTCAGGAAAGGACAGAAAGCGGCAGCTGTGCATCCGCCCCCGAGCTCAGCCCTGGGGCCTCGCGGCACCGGATGCGCTGTCGTGGGTAATGAGCTCTCTCCCGAGGCTGCTCTCCCGGGGGTCTGACCGCGTGCCAAACGCGCTAATTGGCCGCCAGGTACACGATCTGTGTTAGGCGGTCTGCTCCAGCGCCTGTGCTGTGCTCCCAGGATGGGCTCGGACAGCACTGGCCAAGGAGACGCTTCCGGAAGGGCTCCTGGCTACACTCCAGGCCGCTCCGGCCCCAGGGTGGGGCTTCCTGGTGGGTGAGGGATCCAGCTGTGCCGTGGCCAGTGCCCTCCCATCACCCCCCCACCCCGCCGTGCGGGGCCTGGGCTTGGGCCTCAACGTCTTTGTCCTCGTACCCCCAGGTCTTTATTAAGTGCCTTTCATGGCGGAGAGGGGCAGACGGCAGGCAGATTAATAACCGAGCCTGACAGACGCAGGGCAGCATTGCTGACACGGTGACCCCTGCACTGCTGCTGAGGGCGCTTGCGGCTACCTGGGGGAGGGACAGCTTCCCTGGAGACCCGCCCAGGAAGTGGGGTTCAATCTTCAGGGGAGGAGCTGCCTATGATGGGAACCAATTTGCACTTTTAAAGGGCCACTGGGTGGCGGATGGAGGGCTGGACCCGGCGGGGTTTCAGGTAAGAGTGATGGGGTCCCCTCTCCGTTCCCGGGGAGGGGCCGGCACACAGGGGGCCTTGGTCTAAGGAAAGCCTTACAGCCGGTGCACAGGTCAGGGCTACTGTTTGCCCTGACTGGGCAGCCTGTCCTGTAGGCTCCTGTACACGAGGAACAGCCAGGCTGTGAATAACGCCCCTGACTTTGAGGCAAAGAACACCCCTGGCAACACACGAGGGGCTCCGGCTCCCAGCCCAGGCTGCCTGCTGCCCGGGCAGTGCATCCGGCAGGGCTGGGGAGGGGAGTGAACTGGGCCCGGGAGCTGGTCCGGCACATGACCCGCAAAGGCTCAGAGGCTGTGTGCGGCTGCCCGGCCACTAAACCCCTCTGCCACGGGGGTAGGGGGTACGGGCACCCCCAGGCGCTGGTGGCCTGTGGCATCAGTATGTGGCTTGGTCTGCAGGGGCCCAGTGAGCTGCCTCTTCCTACAAAGGGCCCAGGAGAGGTTGTTCAGCTAAGGAAGTTAATCCATCCTGCCCGGCCCAGGGGACTGGCTCTGCTTCTCCTGGGAAGACCCCACTCTCTCTCCTGATGACCAGCTGATGACCAGCTTGGCCATGCGATCGCTGTGGCCGGGGAAAGGTGGGCAGGACAGACGCCAGCCCAAGTGGAATCTTAGGATCCCTCGTGTCCACCAGTTTCCTCGCTCTTTGTCTCAGCATGAGAATGGCGTGTCCCAGACCTGCCCCAGGTGGGAAGAGCGAGATCTGGTGGTGCGGGTGTTTCTTATACAGCGTTACTGAGCAGAAGCTGGCTAATATATGAGCAGAGGGTAACAAGGGGCTCTTTCCAGACCCCCAAGTGAGGAGGACAATTTATGCTTTGAAGTCTCTAGTTGGGACAAGCGTTTATTTGGGTGACACTGGAGGGATCCTCGTGGTTTCCTCACTGTCACTTTACCTGGTTTATGGGGCAGACAAGGAGTGTGTCCCAGTGCCCGTCTCCAGGTCGTGCACGGAGACTTGAGGGGCAGAGACTGAATGCAAGCCCCTGCCCTCCAGTGGCAGGGACAAGCTGGCGGGAAAGGCCTCTGGGCACTTACTCAGGGTCCTGGGACAAGGAGGGGCCTAGGGACTCCCAGAGGCTCCCTGAGGAAGGGACGGAGAGCTGAGCCTCCGGGAGGGTAGGAATTGAGGCTGGTTTCTCCTGCTCTCAAGGGAAGACTTACAAACCCAGGAGAGAGGCCCGCACGGGCAGGCCGGACCCCAGCCACCACACGGCTGTCCTCACAGGTCTCTGGGAGCCCACGTGGCGGCCTTACCTGACACCCTGGGATTTCCACCCCTGGAAAGACCCCAGGAAGCCCCCAAGGGAGCAGTAGGCAGGGGCTGGAAACATCCAGCTGCCTAAAGAGACGGAGGCCAGGGCAGAGGGCAGGTGTCACCGAAGGGGACTTGGGCCAGACCACGGAGGCCAAGCCCTGCATCCCTGCCCGGCCCAAAGGCAGAAGGCAGGCGGCTGCTGGGTCCCCGACTCAGTCTGTGTGCGGTGTCCCTGCGGCTCCCCCTAGAGGCACAAATGTGAGGATGGATATTCCCCAAGGCCCCGTCCCTCCCCAAGGCCCCGCCCCAGAGGGTCGCCAAGATTTCCCCTGCAGCCCCTGCCCTGCCACCCGAGGGCCAAGGGAGAGCCTCCACCCAGCCTGGGCCTGGACATTCAGGGGCCTCTGGGCACACGGGGTGGGGGGTCTTGGGCACATAGAGGGGAGTCCCGGGCACACAGGGGTGCGGACTGGGACTCCATGTGCTTTGTGGGCTCCAGCCATGGTGCAGACCGACTGACTGCAGAGTTTGGATTGTGGTTCCACCAGCGGGAGCCCTTGCTGGCCCCAGGCCGGGGCCGCATTCTTGACATCTCTGGAGAGATGACCGCTGTCAGAGATTTGGGTGGAGAGAAATTGCATTTTCAAACAAAACTTTTTTTCTGGTTATGGTGACAGACACCAGGTGTGAAACATCGAACACAATGAAGAAAGTAACTGTCTGCCGCGTCTCAGCCCTCAGCCCCAGGTGGCGGTGTGGCCAGCGTCCTTTCCACCTCTGTCCACTCACCCTCCTTCACTCGTTCATACGACTGCTGAGTGAGCACCTGCCGGGGGGAAGACACTGCCCCAGGCCCCGGGGACAGCGACCCCCAAGGACAGAACGCACAAAAGACCCCGCATGTGGGAGGTCTCACTCTCTATAAGATCCGCCCCCCACAGAACTAACACACACGCTCACACACACACACTCCTGTCTGTGCGCCTTTTCCCACGGGGCCTGTGTCACGGCATCTTCATAGAACCGCTGTTCAGGGCCCGGAATTGCTCAGTCCTGCAGACCAGGTTTGTGGGTGTCCCGTAACGGGTGTCATCTTCGGCAGTTATACTGGGAAGACCACGGGGTACACATGCAAAACCTCTGATATCCTTGTTAGGACAAATTGCTGCAGGCCCCTGACCGGACCTGGAGGTTTCTGTGTTAATCCTGCTGGTGTGTGGCGCTGCGGCAGGTGTCTTCGGCCTTCGTGATCTCACTTTGTCTTGCTTTCCTTCTCGCCTGCGGCTCCCCCGTTTCTCATCCTTTGTCACCCGGTCTGCTTTTTAGTCTCCTTTGGCTGGGGCACAACGTGGGGACCCAGGAGCTCCCCCGGGAGTCCTGGGCCGTCCAGGCGAGGAAGGTAGGGCTGTCCCTGCCGGACAAACAGTTTGTGGCTGACGTACAGACGCCTGTGAGCAGAAACCGTGGGCCAGACAGTAAAACCTCTGTCATCTCGAGACAAAGCTACAGTTGACAACAGTGGAAGCTACAAGCTGTTCTGAAGACAAACCTGGCACCAAAATCCTTAAAAATGACAGAAATGCACAAAGAAGCAAAAAGAGACGCAGTTGTGGTCATGAACTTTAACTCACCTTCCCCATCCATGAAGGCCCAAGTCAGCTGCGGGACGGGAAGGATAAATGATCAATGCTGGGGTCTAATAAATGTATCCAGTTCTCCGTCCTGAACGCGGAGGCATGACAGAGTTACGTGAGTTGACCATACATTACTCACAAAGAAGATATCAATAGTTTCACCAAAATAAACAGACTGCTTGTATCCTGGGAGCACAGTAACCCGGGGTGCGGCCGTGTATGAAGTGCGAGACGCCCACGAAGACATGCAAAGTGGGGGGACCCCGCTATGACAGCACTTCTAATATACTAACACTTTGGGAAAATCTGCGTGTCATTTCATCATTAAATATATGGACACTTACCCAAAGAAAAGTCCTGGAAGTACCCGTGGCACCAAACCCTGCCCTGGGGAGGAGCCTGGGGAGGAGGGGCGGGGCTTGGAGTGGAAGGGGCGGGCAGATCTTGCCTTCCTTCCTATAGCCTCTGCTAAGCTCTTCGGTTTTTTCTATGAGCAGGGATTACTTTTATTTATTTATTTTTTTTTGCGGTACGCGGGCCTCTCACTTTTGCGGCCTCTCCCGTTGCGGAGCACAGGCTCCGGACACGCAGGCTCAGCGGCCATGGCTCACGGGCCCAGCCGCTCCGCGGCATGTGGGATCTTCCCGGACCGGGGCACGAACCCGTGTCCCCTGCATCGGCAGGCGGACCCCCAACCACTGCGCCACCAGGGAAGCCCAGGGATTACTTTTATTAATAAGAACAACAAAGGCCCACATTCCTGGGAACTGAGTGGCCGTTGGTCATGACTGATGAGGCCGGGCTGGGGTCCGGGAAGACCTGCGTTTGTTTGAGCTCGAGGACCATTTTCTCCGGCCGAAGTGAGTTCGGAACAGCCTGCCCTGTTGATTGTGGGTCTGTCGGCAAAACCAGCAACGCAGCAGGAGGATGGCCGAGCCCGCGGGGCCGGGCGGCAGCGGGGTCAGCGGGCCGAGGGTTGTGGCCGGTCAGGCACTGCCCGAAGCAGGCCGTGGGGCGAGGTGGTCCTGGCCACGGGGTGGCCGTGACGCCCCCGTCCCCTGAGCACGTCCCCCCTGACTGGTTCCTAAGTGCACCACGAGCTTGCTGGGCCGCAGCCTCGGGCTTATCCGCGAGCCGACCTCGCCCGCTCGTGGCCCTGGCTTTCACGAGCCTCCACCGCGGACTGCACCCCGCGGGACCTTCACCGCGACGCCATCCCTGTGCCTGCGTGGGAGCTGTCGTGAGTGCGAGGACTTTGGGGCTGGTCCCCGCAGCAGCGCGGCCTCCTCGGGGCCGCCCTGCGCTGGGAGAGGCCTGTGCCGCGAGGACCCCACCAGCCAGCGGCCGAGCTCCTTGCCGGGAGCGCACCGACGTGCGCGTGCCTGCGAGCTGCCTCACCCCGGACTGCTAGAGGGGCCGGCTGCAGGCGGAGCCCGGCGGGGCGACGGACACGCAGTGGTGGTCAGCGAGGGCAGGAGGACTGCGCGGGGGTGGAGGGGGGCTGGAGGGCAGGGCAGGGGCCACTCAGGAGGCGGACGGCCCCCGTCAGGATGCGAGCCCTCCCGGCCCTGCCTGGAACAAGCTCCCATCAGGACCAGGCGGCTCTCCTCCGACTGATCTGAGCTCTGCGTCTGGGCAAAATCGTTTGTTTTTGTCTTAATTTCTCATTAAACCGGTTCCAGAGCCAGCGGATCAGGTGCTGATTCTGTAGCTTTGTAACACTGGCGCTGCAGCTGGGCAGACGGAATCAGCCGGGATGCCTGGGTGGTCAGGATGCGTGGATGCTTGGGGCCGTGAGAGCTCTGATGCTTGGACGTTGGCCCCAGGACAGCAGAGGCTGCAGGTAAATCTTCTTTCCACTTTCTACTCAAATGCTAAGATTTAGGCTCTAAGGGTGATGTCTCTGCTCAGTTTTCAGGGAAATCCAAAATCATGTCTTGTGAGCAGTGGATCGGAGGAAAGGGCTCGGGGGGCAACAGGCAGCCCGGGGTGAGAGCCTTGTGGACGGCGGCCTGGGCCAGGATTCCGGCTCCTCAGCGGATGGCTGCACCTGTGGCCACAGCTGGCTCTCTGTCCACACTTGTCCTGGCTCCTGAAACCTGTCCCCATCGCCTGTCACTGCCCTGTTGTTCCTCAGGGGTCAGGTGTGACGGGTTACATCGCAACCCGAGGAGGCTGTCCGTGTCGGTGGCGTCCACGCAGACAGTGTCGTGACACGGTCCCCAGAGGCAGAGGCCAAACACTGTCCTTCTCGCTCGGCTCTCCCTGCCTCCGCGCCGCATCTCCCCGCCTCACTGTCCCAGCCCCCGTATCCAGTATTCCCAGCCTCCCCCCGCAGCCTCTCCTCAGAGCCTGGGCCCGTCCAGGCACAGCTGCCCCTCCTGCAGAGGCCAGAGTCTCCCCCGTGGGGAGGGCCTGCGCAGGCCCAGCAGACCCCTGATCTCGGGGCAGAGGGGGCAGAGGGGGCCTCTACCTCATTATCCCGTTGCCATCTCTCACCTCGTGTCACAAAGAATTAAAATCTATAATAAGAAAATTTAAGAGCTCCCATCAGCTCCTTCCCGGCCATTAGCCAACCGCACGGGGGTATTAATCTCCTCATCTCCCTTTGGTCTCAATGAATTGTGATAAAAATGTCAAACAATTAGATTATATTGGCCGAGAGAGCCGTGTGATTGATTGGCAAGGCAGGGCGCATCCCTTGGATCACCCTGACCAAGGGGCGGGCTGCACGCTGCAGCACATCCCCCGGGACCCCCTCCGAGTCTGCGTGGGCACCCGGTCCATCTGAGGTCAGCGTTGGTGCAGTGAGCAGGGCTGTCCCCAGGGACACCTGCTGCTGGGCGTGGGGGCCTTGGGGACCAGAGTGATGCTGGGGGGAGGGGAGGGGCAGGCAGCACCCGCACAGGACAGACCCCTGGAGGCGGGGGTCACAGGCCCCTCCCAGAGTCTGCCCCACGGAAGCGCTCTACACAGAAGGGCTGGCCCGTGGAGAAGCCCCGGTGTCTGCAGTCAGGCCCGAGCCGGGAGGGAGCTTGCAGGCGTCACTTCCCAGGAACCACGCCGCCGCCTTCTTTTTAAGGGTGGAGACGTATTGAAAATTGATTTCTCTGCTGGAAACGGGATAATTAAACTGGTTGTTTCTATCTCCATCATCGTCATAATAAAATGAGAGGACAGTGGGCTGTGCACGGCATGAAGTAATACTGTATGTCTTAATGCAAGGGAACATTAATTGAATACAGATGGCCTTTCTTGAAGCGGCTGGGTTATATTTCAGAGATATGGGATAATGATGCCAGTTAATCATTTTTACAAGATATAAAATTACTGGCTCCTCCAGGACGATCATTAAGGAAAACAATTGTTCACAGTAATTGAAAATAGAGTTTTAATTATTTAATATAGAAATTAAACTATTAGAGACCAGCGTTGAATGAGGGAACTTAATAGAAATTTATATACAAGCGCCTATGAACATTTTAGCTTTATTAACCTGCCAATTTCTTAATCCAGATCAACCTGGAAGGGCTGCTTTAGCTGTGATTGTGAATTAACCGCTGGCAGAGGAGGGTGGGTCCGGGCTCCCCAGGCCCCAGGTGGATGGGGGAGCTGGCCGGAACCACAGGAAGCACAGGCTCCTGGGAAGCGTGGTGAGGGGCAGCCGTGCCCTCAGATGGGAATCCCGGGGTGGGGGGGCGGTCCAGGAGCTCAGAGAGCCCGTGCCTGGAGGTGTGAGCCCGGGGCCATGGCATACCAAGGCCAGGGTCTCCCACGCGGCGAAAGCGGTGGCCACGTCATGGAAGGTGGACCTTGGTCTGTGCTTGGTGATGCTGTTCCTCGGGATTCGATGAGGATGGAGGTGCAGACCCGGCCGGGAGCTGGGACCACCCACGAGGCAGGTCCTACAAGCATGAGGCCCCCACAGCCCGGCTGGCCCAGCTGCAGAGCCCACCGTCCCCGGGCCCCCAGCCCAGTCTGCTAATGCCCCCACTCACCCTCCGGTCCCCCCGCTTCCCCTCCAAGCCCGAAGGACCCTTGTCCCCGTGCATCAGATCTGTCGTGTTTGCAAGCAGCCTGTGTGAGGGTAGGAATGCTTTGAACGAGGTTTCTGATTAATATCTTGAAATGGGAAGTCCTTTACCATGTTGTATGAAACCACCCAGGAGCTCACTGTGCAAAAACACAGAGAAAAATCCAGAAACCATCAGAACATGGGTTTCTGCCTTTGTGTGGCTCTGAGGGCTTTTCTCCCTTTAATCCCCCCCCAATTTCCTACAATATAACATATTGTGAAAAGAAACTCCATATTTTAAAAATATGAAAATCACTATTTCCAAGACATAAATGCGGAAAACAAACTGAACTTTTAAGCAGGTGACTGACGAGCAGGAAGCGACCGGTCCGATTCGCCGGCTGCCGCGGGTGAGGGACCGACGCTGCCGCCGGGGACCCGGTGGGGGGGGGCGGGGGCGGGGCCTGGACGCAGGCAGAGCGGCTGCGAGGACGACGCTGGTCCCCGCTCCTCCCCATCCGGCCCGCCCTGGGTGCTGCACTTTCCGGGGGAGGGGCTGGGGCTCCCGGGCGACCAGCTCAAGGCCGTGGAGCCCATCCGGATTCTGGAGCTCAGCTTGGACCAGAGCCGACTGCCGATGGGGAAGTCGGAGGCTGGGCGAGGGCAGTGGCGGGATCTCCCGGGGCCCCCGGCCCCCCGTGCCCCGTGCCAGGGCGCCCCGTCATCCACCTGCGTCCTTTCTGGAACGTTTAGAACTTGCAGATCTGGTCGTCCTTTCTCAAAGGGCTGAAGGGCTGTCCACCATTCAAATTACATTCTGTCTCCTATTATTACCAATAAATTCCAAGCGATCTTTCTTCTCCTTATAGTTTTTAGGGTTACGCAGTTCTTTCATGCTTGGATATATTACGGAATGCCACTTCTGTTATAGGAGCTAATTGATGCTGTGATTTGTTATGTCGCTGGGACATAATTCAGAAAGTTACTGTAGCGGCTTTGGTACACGGAACGGCACTCACCGTTGAACATTTCTCACAGGAGCAGATGCAGCACCAGGTGAAAAATGTGACACTGCACAGATGAAATATTCCCAGAAGCTTTTATTCTTGTTGTTTGGGTGGCTGCCAACATCCTTCTAGAAGAAAGCTCGTATTTCCAACGCTGCTTGATTTGAATTTATTCCCTGGTCATTAGTTAGTGCTTTAAAAAAAAAAAAACTGGAACAAGCATGTGTATATATTTGAAAAAAGGAAAAAAATCAAACACAAAGGAGGGGAATCACCACCTCCCAATCTAATCAAAGGTGAGCTTTAAAAAAAATTTTATGGTGAATTAATTATAGAGTCACAGGAAGTTGCAGAAATAGCAAAGGCAGTGCAGCGCGTCCTACACAGCACACACTCCGCTGGGGAGTTGCCCCAGATAGCGGCAAACCAGGAGCCCAGGTTGGTGCTGCAATCCGGGCTGTGGACCCGGTTCTGTTTCCACCACTTCAACAGGCGTGTGTGTGTGTGTGTGTGTGTGTGTGTGTGTGTGTGTCAGTGTGTGGGAGGGGCTCTGTGAAATGTTATCCCATGTAGAGATTTGTGTCACTGTCACAACCGAGGCACAGAACCTGGCTCTGCCCCAAGGCTCCAGTGGGCCTATTCTCCAGCTCAGGTGTTCCGTCCTTTGAGGATGTTGTATAAACGATACCACAGGGCGTGACCTCATTGATGTCGGCTCTCCACTCAGCAGGACGCCCTTGAGGTCCGTCCAGCCCCTCGTGGGCATTCTAGCGAGTAAATGTGCTTACCTGTTAGAAGTGAAGGCATTCGGGTCGTCTCTAGCTTTTGCTCTGAGGGGATGGAGCTGCTATAAACGTTCATGCATGTGTTTGTGTGACCCTAAGTTCCCATTTCTCTGGGATAAATGCAGAGGCTGGGCCATGCGCTAACTGCACCCACAGTTTATGAGAACCTGCCCAACTCTTTTCCGGAGAGTCTGCACCATTTTAGATTCCCAGGAGTGACGTATTGGGAGACCCAGTTTCTTTGCATCTTCCCCAGCATTTGGTGTTTGTCGCTCTCTTTCATTTTAGCTGTTTTAGTAGATATGGTAATGATATTTTATCTCGGTCTTAATTTGGGCCTTTTTTTTTTTTTTTTACTATTTGGGCTGTTGTGTGTCTCGGCCCAGGAATCTCAGCACTGCTCACTCTGCGCCTAAGAGCAGGGAGGCCACGCCGCAGGGATGCAGTCTCGCCAGCTGGTGTCCAGGGCACGAGGTCAGGACGGAGCTCCGTGCCTGCTCACGTACCAGGGGAACCTTCCCCTGCTGTGCCACCTCCCACGTGTTCAGCTCCTGGGCCTCCCAGCCCAGACGGGGCGGTGACCAGGGTCAGTCAGCCTGGGACTTGGCATCCTCTGGCCACTGGGTGGCTTCTTCCATCTGCCACGTGGCCCCAGAGGTAGGCGAGGCAGGCAGCGGACTTGAGGCCTGGTTGGGGACATGACTTCTGTGTGGACACTGCACCTGTGCTCGGAGCCTGGCAGGACGGGCCCGGGAGCCCCAGGAACACCTGGGCGCCCTGGAGACGGCACCCGAGCAGCCCCGGGGCCAGCGGCCCAGACCGTGCACTCTGCGGCCTGGCCTCAGCGGATCTGGGGGGCTGCCTGCCAGGACCCATGCCAGAAGGGGCTCTGACCCTCCCCGGCCCCAGCCTGTGCGCCCTCTAATGGGCTGGCTCCACCCCAGAGAGGCCAGGAGTGGGCTCACCCTCGACCCTCAGCCACAGACCTGGAGGCTCTCGGGACGCAGGGTCCTGGCCAGTCTGCTGCCCACACGTGGGCCAGGCTGGCCTGGGCACGGTGTGAGGAGCTCTCCCGGTGACTGTGGCATCTGTCCTCCTATAGCCACCTTCAGCTCCAGCTGAGTGTCCACCTCTGGGGACAGTGGCCTCTCCCAGGGCTCACTTTGCCCAGAGCGGTGCCCACAGGTGGTGGCTGGACGTCCAGCTCTGGAGGAGCCTCTGCTGCACGTCCCGTAGTAGTGGGGGCTCTGAGATCAGGGATGGGGCCCCTCCCCACTCCCGTCTCTGGAAGCTGCAGTCACCCTGCAGCCCGTGACGCCCTCAGCCTCCTGGGCTCAGCCTCCGAGGCGCGCCCGCTCATCCCTTCGCTCTGCAAGCACCTGCTGGCCCCGCCACGGCCTGGCGCTGGACAGTGCCCCTCTCCAGGGATTCCCAGCCCGGTGGTTGGAGGTGACCACAGACTGTGACGCACCAGGAGTGGTCAGCGAGGAACAGGACAAACAGGGCGTCGCAGGCCCGCCCCCGCCTCCCCGAGGATTCCTGGCATGTTCACACGGCCATTTCTGGTCCCGTGATTCAGGGGAAATGAGGTCCTGGACCCAGTCTGCCCACTGGCTCTTCCCGCCTGCCCCCTGCCCGGGACGCCAGGGCTGGCAAGGGTAGTGCCGGCCACTCCACTGAGGGGCATTTGCAGCGGACGTCCCACCCCCTCACATCTCCTTGGCAAAGCCCCGTGGAACTGAGTGGGCGAGGTCCCGGGCTGGGACCCTGGGAGCCCTGAGGATACGGTCGCCTCTGCCCGGGACGTGAGTCCCCACCCCGTGGAAAGCTCTGGGCAGGGAGGGGAGGCCTGGGGGCTCATTTCACACAGCCACTTCCTCTCTTTGAGTTTTGAGGTGCTGGGCAGTGCTGGCGTGTGCGTCGGCCGGGGGTGCAGAACCAGAGCTGGTCCCTGCTTCCAGGGGCACAGAAACACAGCTCGGAGGTGACGCAGCTGTTTACTAAAGCACTTCAACAGACTCTGCCTCCCAGCGATTCTGGTCTAGCAGCCGGGGCACAAGGGACCCGGGGGCCCAGGCCGCTGTGGGGTGGGCCTGGACGCATTCCTCCCCCAACCCGTGCTGCCGAGCCCCCCAAGATGCTCCCCTCCCGCCCACAGGGCCCTGGCTTCACCGTGGAGGGAGAAGCAGGCTGCTGCCCTGTGCAGAACGGGGGCCGGGCGGCAGCACAGCCTGGGAGGAGGTCACGGGCGGAGGGGCCGGGGACACCAGGGAGGGGGATGGCGGATGGTGGGGACGGGCTGTGGGGAGGCGCGGCCCCATCACACGATGGCCTGGTGCGGCAGCCCGTAGAGGACCAGGTTGAGGGTGACGGGGAGCCGCTCCGAGCCCTGCGGCTGCGGCCGGAAGAGCACCAGCCTGTCCTCCCAGGTCTGCAGAGCCTCATCTGTGGGGAGAGCAGGCGGGCTTGTGAAACACGGGGCTCACGGGGACAGGATGCCTGCGGCCCAACCAAGGCTCACGGCGCATGCGGGGAGCACAGCAGAGGTGAGGGTGCTGCTGGCCCTGCCGCTGGTCGCAGCCCGGACGGGGACGCCGGGCGCGGAGGCAGCAGCCAGAGGCCAGCGCTCGCCCACCCCTCACACCTTCACTCGCTCATCTGCGCGCTCGCTCCACGAGCTTTTGTTGTTCGGCAACTACCTCCCGGGCACCCGTGGACCATGTGAGTTTTGAATTTGAAGCCCCTTTCGCCTTGTATATTTGAAAATTTCATGATTTAAATGACCCTGGGATAAACCTTTCTTAGTTACGGTAGATTCTCCAATCAACGTATTGCTAAAGCTCAGACTCCCTCGCGCTCCATTTAAGGTTTTTACACCAGAATCCGCGTGTAAGGCCGCTGCCACACATGGACTTCAGGGCTCCATTTGCCTTGAAGGAGGAGTGGGCTCCCCGCCTCCCAGAGAACACACCAGGGCTTTTGGATTTGTGGGACTTGAGCTGTTTTGAAGATGAAGACGTGCCAGTGACCCATGTGTGTTTCCGTAAAGACATTCGAAGCCAGATCTCACTGTAGGCAGTGGCCTGTAGGAGGCTGAAGGTCTCTGTCAGGCAGGCTGACCTTCGGAGGCTGTGCAGAAACGGGAGAAGTGGGGGACCCCTGACCCTGCAGCCCGAGGGACGAGCAAGGAGGGAGGGCCGTTTCTAATCACCGTGGTGGACAGTTTCACCGGTTCCCCTCTTCTGAAGGAGGCGGGTCGTTCTCCCGATCGGCTTGCCAGCTGTCAACAGATCTGGAGAAGAAGCAGCCCTTCAGAGGGACCGTTAACAGCCCACAGGCTTCCGGGAGCCCCGCGGGGCTGCAGGACGGGCGGCTGCCGGCACGACTCACTTTCCCACAGGATGCTGGCCCGCGTCGCGTTGTCCCGCAGGACCGTCGGCCACTGGTTCGCCACAATGCTCCTGACCCCCAGCAGACTCAGGAGGACGGCCGTCTCGACGGGCCCCTCCAACGACAGTCGGGGTGCGCTGCAGGGGACCGAGCTCCTGGGGGCCGGGCCAGCACCAAAGGGCCCGGTCCGAGCCCTCCTCCACCCACAGCCCGAAGAGCGCCAAGTGTTGGACCGGGTATTTGGACTGACAGCTCTTAGGGTTCTCGAAAGAACCGAGAATTCCTCCCCCGCCCCCGCCCCCGCCCCCCACACAATTAAATACCATTTAACAAGAAAAGGCATTTCCGAGCCCTGCCAAGTCCCCCTGGGCGCTCCCAGTCATGCGGTGCGGGGCCAGGAGGGGAGCCCCGCCAGAGGGTGTCCTCTGCTCCGCCCGCCTGCAGCCCACAGAGGCCCTGGGTGGGGGGGTGACAGGTGACACGGGGAGCCCTGAAGCCAGGGTGTCCTCCCAGTTGCCAGCCATCGCTTCCTGGCCCAAACCCAGCTGCCTGAGGTTCCAGGCAGGCCTGTGGTCTGTGCCGGCGCCGTCCATCCACCCCCCCGCCCTGGGACTCTGCCAGGCAGGGTCTGGGGGCCGGATGACGGCACCCCAGCTGCCCAGGGGGTGCAAGGACAGTGCCCCAGGCGGACAGCCGTGGCTCATATGCCCCCCCAGGTCCCTCGTCAGCTGCCGGAGGCCAGGCTGCAGGCTTAAGCCCGAGCGGAGGGGACCCCGGGCACCTCTTGTTCTGCGAGGACTCCACGTGGCGCCGCGTGCTCTCGCAGGACCGCGCCAGGTCCAGCAGCACCACCATCTGGCACTCTGTGGTCACAGGAAGGGCGGCTCAGTGGCAGGGCACCCAGGGTGAGGGTGCCGTGCAGGCGGGGGTGTCATCCAGGGCGAGGAGGATAGCGGGAACTCGGCCTGACCCGACCGAGGCTCCGACACCACTCGTCCCCGTCCTGGGTCGCGTGGGCTGCACGGGCAAGCCGGCCGTTATTTGCCTTGGCCGACCCACACCCTTCACGTCCTCCTTGGGTGACCGGGCTGGGCGAGGGAGGGAAGCCCACCCCGGGGCCTGCCACAGCTCTCCCTGCCTCGCAGAGGGGTCTTGGCTCCCAGAGGCCACCCATGAGGCACTCCGGCTTGCCAGGGGCTAGGCGTCGGTGGCCCTGGCCCCGTGTGCCCACTGAAACGGGGCCAGTGTCCAAAACGCAGCTCTTGGATGTGGGTGTGCGGAAAGCCCCACAGATGCTGAGGCCAAGCGTCAGGGGCCGTCCCCAGAGGGGGCAGAGCCTCCAGCTGTGTGAGGACAGGCCTGGCTGGGAACGGCGGGGGCACCCAGCGATGCTGTCACCCCTACAGGCGCCTGGGAGCCTATGATTTCTTCAGTGTCACTCACCGCTCGTCTGAGAAGGTCTAGAATTCAAGTTTCAGAGAAGCCTGTTTCTACCTTCTCCTGGGGTAAGAACGTGCGGACCCCACCCATATCGGCAGGGCCTACGGAGGAGATGGGGTGACAGGCTGGGTTCAGGTATCCCGACCACGGACAGTGTCCACCTGGGCCACACACCCCAAGGGTAGGGGCCTCTCTGAGGGGTCCCTGAAAAGGCCCCCACTCAACCGTGCACAGTGGCCAGCTACCCAGCAATCCCCTCAGGAGAAGGTCACCTGAGGGCAGGCCAGACGACACTCACGGGCACCCTGGGGGTGGGCTGGGTGGCGCAGGGGCCAGTGGACAGCGGGAGGGAAAGCGGGGCCAGAGCGCCTGCATCTGGAGTAGAACTGGTGGGAAGGGGCTGCGACCCGCACTTTCCAGAAACGCCCACCCAGCCTTCCTGCGCTCTGCAGGCCCAGCCCTGGAGGGGTGGCCCCCCAACGCCTGGCCCTGGCCAGGCCTCTCAGAGGAACGGAGGAGGGGCCCCCAACCCAGGCCCCGCTGTGCCTTCCTAAAGCGCCCCCCCAGCCCTCCATCAGAGCACAGGGGAGACACCTGATAAGACACAGGGGCTCCCTGCTCTGTCCCCGTGTGGATTCGACTTGTGCCGGCGGGTCTGGCAGAGAGGCGGGCTTTTGGGGGGGTCTCACCTTCCAAGTTCATGGCGGCCAACCTTTCTACCAATATGTGGGACAGGAAGCTCTCCATCCCGTAGAAGAAAAAGCCTCCGCAGCTGCCCAGCAGCTGCTCCCACTCTGCCTGGCTGCCAAGGGAAGGAGAGAGACCCGGGGTGGGTGCCTGCGGGAGCCGCGGGCTAAGGACGCGATCCGGAGCAGACTGTCCCCGCGTTCCGTTCCACACCCTGCCCCCGGGGCGGTTACTTTGAAAAGCCGCAGAGGGTCTTCCGTCCGGCCAAGGAGCCCAGGTCCCTGCCCCAGAGGGCCCCGCCCCTCCTGGGCCCCGCCCCGACAGAGCCCCTCCCCTCCATCGCGCCCCGCCCTCTGGGGCCCCCGCCCCCTCCGCGAGGCCCCGCCTGGAGGGGCCCGGCCCTCGTGCAGGGGCGCACACGCGGCGGGGGCCCAGGTCCGCATCCAGGATCTGGGGATCTAGGCGCCTCCATGCACCAGAGGGAAGGGTCTGACAGGACAGAAGTGGGGGTCAGGGCAGGAGGGAGCCTCGGCGGGACGGGGAGGGGGGAAGGGGCCGCATGCGGAGCGCCCCTCGGGCTGGCGCACCCCAGCCACCGCAGGACGGCGTCCCAGGAACCCAGATGCCAACCTGGGAAACTGCTTCTTTCCCAGATGCCCCGCCCATCTCGCAGTGAACGTGTCTCGGTATCTTTCCAAAATTTCCCGGGTCACGGAGACAGGAGTCAGCATTTCTGCAGCCAGAATCGGATGGTGAGAAAACTTAGGCGCACCGCGCGTGTGGGCACGGGCGGTCCCGGTGCCCTTGGCGGCTCTTGGCGTGGCAGGGCGGCCTGGGCCTTGGGCCCTCACAGACGGGGGCCCCGGGGGAGTGGAGATCTTAGTACTCCTTCCCTCCTTTGTGGAGAGATGAAAACACCAGCTCAGCAAAAGAGGAGCTGAGGAATCCTGTCCCCGAGCCGCAGAGGCAGCCCTCAGCCACAGCCGCAGGCCCGGAGTGGGGCACGGCGCCGCCTCGGGCCCAGGTCACACAGCTGTCGCCCTGACTGGCCGCAGACGGTGAGGGCGGGGTCTCGGAGCACACCAGTGTCCCCCTCCTGCCCACCGTCAGTGTAGCAGGAGGTGACGGAGGGCCGGGTGGCAGCAGAGGCCGAGGCACCCGGTCCACGATGCTCCGAGTGCTGTGGGCGGCGTATGGCTTGTGCGTGGGCGGGAGGGCTCACCTGGGCCTCGGGCCTCCTCGTAGGGGTCCACAACGACTGGGCCTTGGTTAAGGAGAAACAGGACCACACACTCGCTGTCTGGGGCAGAAGCAGCAGCAAAGGATACATCTGAAGTTGTCCGCGTCGACCGCGATGCAGTCGGGGGGGATGATCCGGGACACGACGCGCTGCAAAGACAGGCAGGCGTCCTTGGGGATGCGTCCTGGGGGCACGGCCGGACCTCGGGCCCCGCCCGGCTCTCTGCCTCAGCGGGGCCTCGACCACCTACCTTTGCTCCCTTCTTTGCTGTGCCTCTCTTTCTGTGATCTTTACCTCTGCTCTCCTTTTTCACATTCCCTTCTGTTGAGACAATAACAAGAAGTGGTGATGTCCTGGAACTAGACAGAGGCCGTGGTACACGACGTTCGAATGCTTAAATGCTTAATTTTATATTACGTGAATCTCACCTCAATGAAAAAAACAAGAAGTGGTGTGAACAGTTGATTTCCATTTTTGTAAAGTTGAAATGGCAGTAATCTCTCAAAGGTAAAGGCTCACAGGGTTGGGAAAGGCCCGGGCCAGGAGACCTCAAGAAAGGAACGGCCGCCAGAGGTTCCCGGGCCCATGCGGCTGCCCAATCACACACCACGCTGGGCACCTACCGGTGCACCTGCTGAGCTGGCCCAGTCGCAGAGGGCTGGGCCCTGCTGGCCCCTCTCCCTCTTGCAGGAGTATTTACACCTGCCCCCGCTGTGCTCCCATTCTGGTGAAGGTAACCGAAAATAATGCCAGTTTCCTTCATTCCCGTCTGGCCGCCTCAGAGATGTAAGCGCTGATGTGGGCCTCTCTGCCGTGTCCCAGCCTTATGGGGGCACCGCTGGGAAGCAGCTTGCCCTAGATTTGGATGGCTTTCTCCACCAGGATGAGAAGAACTCCTGGTTTGCTAAGAATTTCTATTACGGATGCATGCTTTTTTTTTTTTTTTTTTTTTTTTTTTTTGCGGTATGCGGGCCTCTCACTGTTGTGGCCTCTACCGTTGCGGAGCACAGGCTCCGGACGCGCAGGCTCAGCGGCCATGGCTCACGGGCCCAGCCGCTCCGCGGCATGTGGGATCTTCCCGGACCGGGGCACGAACCCGCGTCCCCTGCATCAGCAGGCGGACTCTCAACCACTGCGCCACCAGGGAAGACCCGAATGCATGCATTTTATCAAATGCTTTTTTTCCTGCATCATCTTGGATGTTTATAAGTTCGATTTCCCTTTAATCTATTCCTCTGTGATACCTGTAAGTTTTTAAGGTCAGACTGGGTGATGAAATGTTACATGTTTCTTTCTTTCTTTGCTACTCCTGAGAAGTTTGGGTGTCAGGGTCTGGACTGGCCAGCAGAAGGATGGCTTTTTTTTCTTCTACCTGGGGAGACATGTATAGACTGACATGAACGGTTTCTTGAAATTTTGGTAGAATTCAACAGAAAAATGGTAAAAGCAATATTTTTTGTGGGGAAATGTAAATGTATTGATCGTCCTTTCTTCGCTATGAGGCCGCTGGGTTTTCTTTCCTTCTTGAGTCTCCGAGTATTTTTGAATATATTGTCGAAAAGTTGTTCATAATATTCTCTTATTCTCTTAAATCTCTGATGCTCTTTAGAGCTGGTGTCTCTTGTATTTCTCACATTGTTTATTTATGTCTTGTCTGTTTTTTTCTGGATCATTCTCACCCAAATGTGTCTATTTTATGAGGTTATTTTTTCCCAAATAACTAATTTTTGTCTTTGCTTCCTATTTTGTTTTAGGGTCTGTTCGTGATCCTTTAAGCATTTAAAGCTAAAGGATCCTTCTAGATTCTGCTGTGGTAACATCCAGCCATCTTTGGCATTCCTATCATTGCTTCTTCTGAGTCCCGGGAGTTTTTAGAAGTCAGTGTTTTAAAATTTCCAGATGTATGGGAGTTTAAAAAATCCGTCTTTTGGGAATTGGTTTCTAACCTAATCACATGTGGCCTCAGCCAGTTTCTGTGATTGTTTCACGTGCACCTGAAAAGAATGGGAGTCTCTAAGTTTTAGACGCAGGGCCCACGTGTCTGTTAAGCCAAGTCTGTTAAGCGTGTTGCCGCAATTCTCGCTGTTGGCGCTCTTTCTGCTTGTTTGACCTTTCGGTCGTGGGGGCGTGCGGGAATCTCCCATCGCGGGAGTGGCCACCAGCCTCGCCCCCGGTGCTTGTTACTTGCTGCCTCCCGTATCGAGGCTCTTTGATCCTGCCACGAACTTCACCGCTATCACTGTGTGATGACCCTACGGACGCCCGCGGCGGTGAAGTCGGCTCCGGCGGACAGTGCGACGGAGGCCCTTTTGGGGGCTCGCCCGCCCGGCTCCTCTTTCCGCTCTTCTGCTTTCTGGCTTTTGCGCCCCCTTTCTGTTCAGGAGAGTCTCACGTGGCCGGCACCCCATCTACGCGCTCCTGTTTACGGTGTCTTTAGTCGGCAGGTGTGCTGCACTCACTGGTTCGGTTCCTGATCTGATGGATGGGCCACCGCACCTTTTCGCCCGTGGGTTCTCCGTCCTCTGCTCCGTGTGTGCGTCTCCACCACTGGCTCTTTGTAACTCGACTGAGGGGTTGGTTCACTTGTTTTTCTTATTCATTTTCCCTCTTTACTGGTTTGGAATTTATACACCAGTTATGCTCTTTCGTGATTATCCTTAAAGGTTTGCCATGAATATTTAACACTCAAAGGGCATTCCTCCAGCCTGAAGGGTTCAAGGCTCTGAGAACACTTCACTCTGGGACCTGCAGAATCCTTTTTATCCCCACTCCGTAATGCATTGAAAAGACTTCACTCACATTTATGCAGTATTTTTGTTACTTTATGGTGAGAGTTTGTATTAGGGTCTAGTTGCTGCTGTAACAAATTACCACAAATGTTGGGACTTAAAACAACACCAATTTATTACCTTACAGTCTGGAGGCAGGAGTCGAAAGGGGTCCCCCTGGATTAAAGTCCAGGTGCGAGGGAGGCTGTTTCCCTTGGGAGGCTCCGGAGGAGAATCGGCTCCCTTGCCTTTTCCAGCCTCCAGAGGCGCCACGAGCCCCTTCCGCTACCGCCGCACCCTCCTGCCTCCCTCTTTTCAGAACCCTGGCGATGACACTGGGCCACCCAGACAATCAGGACAGTCTCCCCATCTCAGGACCCTTCACTGAATCACATCTGCAAAGGCCCTTTTGTCACATCAGGGCACCTCCTCTGGGGCCCGGGGTCAGGGCGTGGGCACCTTTAGGGCCGCTATTCTGCTAACCCCACCAGGGGGTGGTCTGCTCTTCCAGACAGCGCTGGCGGCGCAGAGCGGCGGGGACAGGAAGGCCCTTTCAGTGAATGGGGCGTGCACAGCGGGGGACTCACGTGGGAAAGAGAGACCTGCCCCTTATCTCACACTGTGTGCAAAACCGATTTCGGATGGAAGGTACGTGAAGACGTGAAGGACAAAAAGAGAGACACAGTTAGAAGACATCATAGAACCTTCATGATCTTCAGGTAAGAAAATGTTCTTTATAAAAAGACCCCAAAAGCACCAGCTGTTAAGAGAAGATGGATGCATTGGACTATATTCAAATATTTTGTTCACCAAGAGGTACCACGTAAAGGAGTGAAAAGACCAGCTGCAGACTGGGAGGACATCTGTAGTTCATAAAATGATCAGAAAATTTATACAAACCTAAAGAACAAAAGGCAGATAACCCAAGAGAAAAACTGGCCAAAGACTAGAACGGATTTTCACAAGTGAGGACATCAAACGGCCCATAAAATGTGGAAGGGCTGGGCTCGCCAGCAGCAGGGGCTGCAGATAGGCGGGGCTTGAGCCCGAGGCCCCGCCCGCAGCTCCTGGTGAGCCCAGCACCGTGGCCTCTTGGGGGCGCAAGACCTGTTCTCTCTCCCGTCCTTTGTATCTGGCCCATTAGCGTCCTTTTATTTACGCTGATTTCCTTAAAGAAGCATGTTTGGGACCTTGCGTTTCCATCCCCAAAGGTGATCTTTACCTTTTAACTGGGATGTTTTGACCTTGTGCGGAGACTGTGATTACTGATGTGGTTGGGTGGAAACACACCATCTTGCTGTTTGTTTTCTATTTGTCCTGTCTCTTCTTTGTTCCATGTCCCTTCTTTTTTCTGCCTTTTTCTGATTAATCATATTTTTTTTTATGATTCCATTTCGACTTCCTCGTTGTGTACTAGCTGTACCTCTTTGTTTCTGTTTTCAGTGGCTGTGCTGGTCCAGTAGCCCGAGCCTCCATTCTCCACCCCCCACCAGCCTTTGCTGCCCCACAAGTTACATTTGTATACTGCTGTAGAACCCCACGACACGTTGCTATTATTTTTCACTCCAAGCTGTCAAAATCTTTTTTTTTAATTAATTAATTTATTTTTGGCTGTGTTGGGTCTTCATTTGTGTGCGAGGGCTTTCTCCAGTTGCGGTGAGTGGGGGCCACTCTTCATCGCGGTGCGCGGGCCTCTCACTGTCTCGGCCTCTCGTTGTGGAGCACAGGCTCCAGACGCACAGGCTCAGTAGTTGTGGATCACGGGCCCCGTTGCTCCACAGCATGTGGGATCCTCCCAGACCAGAGCTCGAACCCGTGTCCCCTGATTGGCAGGCAGACTCTCAACCACTGTGCCACCAGGGAAGCCCCTGTCAAAATCTTTTAAAGAGATTTTAAATTAAGAAAAAAGCTTTAAATATTGACCCACCTAATTCCAGTTTCTGGTGTTTATTTCTCTGTGCAGATGCAGGTTCCCATCCTTTTTTCTCCTGCCTGGAGAACACTCTGCAGCATTTCTTGTGGGGTAGGCAGGCCTGCTGGGGAAGAATTCTTTCAGCTCACCTATTTCTGAAAAAGTATTTCACCATTGTTTTTGAGAGTTATTTTCAAAAATATCTGCATTGATAGATATTTTCTTTAATAATTTAAAGCCGTTCCTCACGGCTTGCATTGTTTCAGCCGAGAAGTCTGCTAACTCTCTTGTATTTGTTTCTGGATATGTAATGTGTCTCTTTTCTTGGCTGCCTGTAAACTACTCCGTCACTGGATTTAATCACCCCGACTACAGTGGCCCCTGGTATGGTTTTATGTCTTGTTTGGGATTCATTGAACTTCTTGGGTCTGCAGGATTACAGTTTCCATCAAAATTGGGAAAAGTTGGCCATTATTAACTCAAATGCTCCCCCGGCAAAGACTCCAGTTGCAGGCAGGTCCGGCCGCTTCACTTTGTCCAGCAGCGCACTGGTGCTCTGTCTCTGTTTCTGTTTTTGTTTTTTTTCAGTTTTTTCCTGCTGTTACTTCTTCAGGCTCACTAGTCTCTTCTCCTGTCGTGTCAAGTTGCATGAATGCTGCCCAGGGCATGTCCCTCCTCAGCAGAACTTCAGTTCTGGTCCGTTTTACATCTTCCGTGTCTTTGCTTACCGCCTCCTGGAACACCTGGATTATAGTTCCAGGAACTGTCACCTGGGTCACCTCTGGTTCGCTTTCGATTGGCTTTTCTCTTAACCACGGGTCTTTGCGTGCCAGGTGGTTTTGATCGGACGTCAGACGTTTTGAAGTTTTCCTTGTTGGGTCCTGGATTTTTAAAAACACTCTACCCATCTTGAGCTTTATTTCGAGATGCGGTTAAGTTACCCGGAAATAGTTTGATCCCTTGAGGCCTGTTTTTAAGTCCTGTTGGTGGGACTAAAGCCAGTCTCCCTAGTGCAGACAGGCAATGCCCTCTGGTTCCTGTACCTGATAGCTGTGAATTGTAAGATGTTCCATTCTGGCTGTAGTCTCCACACACACTTGCACTGACCGGCTCTCAGCAGAAGACTGAGGGGGGCCCTCTGCAGGTCTCTCCTCCCAGGACCGCCTTGGGTGCCCAGCCCCTCGTCTCCTCGCCTCGGGGAGACCGCCAGGCTCTGCCTGGTCCCCCACCCCCGCACCATGTGCTTCAGCCTGTGGACTCTCTCCAGGCAGAAAGCTGGGGCTCACCTGCTTGTTTCTCTCTCTTGGGGATTGCTGTCCCCCACTGCCTGTTCTCCAATATCTGAAAACCGCTGTTTCAGATATTTTTCAAATTATTTATTTATTTATTTTTTGATGTGGACCATTTTTAACGTATTTATTGAATTTGTTACAATTCAACATTAGCTCCCCGACCAGGGATCGAACCTGCACTCCCTGCATTGGAAGGTGAAGCCTTAACCACTGGACTGCCAAGGAAGTCCCTGTTTCATGTATTTTTGTCTGAGTTTTTGTTCTTCCAGCTGGAAGGGCAAATTTGGTCCCTGTCACCTCATCTTGGATGAAAACAAAAGTCCAATCTATCTACTTTTAATGTAATTTGATATTTATCGTAGTGCAACACACATGCAGAAAACTGCACACAGCACCAGTGTACATCCTGGAGAATTTTCACACCCCAGGCACGGCCAAGTCACAGAACATGATCATGCCTGAGTCCCCAGCCACCCCCAGGCCAAGCCAGGTCCCCCTTGTCCTCTCCCTCATTGCCTCTCGTCATCTGATTGATGACTAACTGTGTAGTTGGTTGGTTATCACCAGTCCCCTCCTTTGAAACAGAAGTATGTGAGGCCAAGAACAAAGTTAAATTTCCTGTTCAGGGCACGTTTGGCACCTAACAGGGCACCGGCACATAGCAGGTGTTCTCGGAATGAACCAGGGCCTCGAGAACTATGGTAACATCTGATAACTATTTTTTGACAAGAGTTACATTCTCTTATCGTGAAAGTCACTTAAATATTTGCATTTTAAAGTCAAGTATCAGTGTAGCTCTTACCTGTCTCCTTTCTATGCAAGCGGTTCCACAGCATCTGGAGAGAAAACTCTCGTGACACGGAGGAGACCATCCCTTCATCGAACACAGAGAGACCTTCTAACGGCAGCTCCAGAAGGTGCCTGTCAGCGATCAGGATGACGTTGTCTGCGACCTCGGGCTGCACTGTGGGCGGGAACGCCAGCGGCTACCAAGGCAGCGGCAGACACCTGAGGGCCAGGCTCTGCCCCTCGCCACTGAGGCCGTCTGGCTGCTGTGCAGCCCCCGCCTGGCGGGAGACGCGGAAAGGATCTGAGCCGGGCACAGCTCGCAGGCACGCCAGCGCCGTCTTGGGGGTACACGCTGGTTTTGACGGTGCGGCCGGGTCACAGCCAGGACCTGGACAGAGGCCAGGCCATGGGGACGTCAGGTCCCCTGAGGTTCTGAGGGCCGCCCAGGCTCCGCGGCCTCACCAGGGAGCCCCTTCAAGGGACGAACATCTGCACGAACCCCCCTCCCCGAGGGCCGTCCAGGCAGGGGCCACGGCCTCTGGGGACAGCTCCGTTCGAGGAAGGGTAGTGGCGCTCCCCTGACACCACGGCTTCTCCAGCCGTCGGGAAACCGGTGCAAAGGCTGAGGCCACCAGACATGTCAATGGAATTGATGTGTTTGCAAAGTCAAGTTACTTAAAGTCCAGCGGGTTTTCATCTGGGAACGTTTAGGGCAGAAGCTCCGTCACACAAGTGGTCACTGGGCTCCCGGCAGCTGCACACCTCGGCGCGGCCTGGGACCTCGGGCACCGGGTGGCTCAGCCACGGGGCAGGTGGCGGGGAGCAAACAAGAGCACTTCAGCTTCCACGTAGGAAAGCAGCAGACTGCTGACCTGGGAGGCCCGTCTGCCCTCCTGCCGTCCGACGTGCTCAGGAGGGTGACGGCGACGTCACCATGGCTTCTGCCCGGGCATCCGGCAGGGCAGGGGCATCTGCGGTCGCGTGGGCAGTGGCGGGGTGGCGCAAACCTTCCGGGAAGGCTGCCCCCGGCAGCCCCGCTGCAGCCACAGAGAGCACAGCTCTGCCGGCCTCCATCCCACAGACACGGACCTGGGGCCCCACTCACCCTGCGGCAGGAACTCTTCCCTCTCCTTGTCTTTGCCCTTGTATTTTCCCAAATCCGCAACAACTGTGGGAATCGGCGCTCTGAAAGGCAAAGGCAGAGATTCAGTTTTAAAAACTCCATGAAAATCACTGAGAACAGGGACAGCATCTCCTCAGGCTGTTCCCACCAGGGCAGTGAGGGCCACAAGACTCTCCCGGCCCGCTGTTGGGGACCGGTCTCCTGAGATGCGGGCAGGGACAACAGGCAGGATGTGAACACACAGGATTCAGGATGCTCTGGCCTGCTGGCCAATCAGGGAAGTTCACCTGCCCGACCCCTACCTTCTCTCCCACCAAACACAGACCCAAGGGGCCAGGTACTTCACCGTGCTCTCCCCTCCTTCTCACACCCAGGCCAGCGGCTCAGAGGGCGGCAGGGGCCCGTACGGCGGGGACGCCCCCAGAAAAGGTTTCAAGCAGGGCCAGACTTCCTCCCGACGGCAGGCGGACAGAGCCCGGGCTTCTGTTCTCAAAGAGCCTGTGCACGTCTCCCGTTTAATCGAACGGTCCGATTCAGCGCAGAGAGAATCCCACCAAGCCTACGGCGCTGTGGCCTCAGAGATGCGAGTTTCCACGAAGGAAACAGCTCTGACTTTCCCACGCCCACAGCCAGTCGCTCAGCTGGCCCTGGGACTCAGGGAGTGCTTGCAGGCCGCGCCCCGCAGCCCCGGGTGTCCCTGTACCTGTGCACACCTGGGTGCACCTGTGGGGACAGAGAGACGACACGACCCTGTACCTCGAGGGCTCGGGCAATCCAGACGGCGCCTGCTCTCCGCACCCTGTCCCTGAGCTCCTCAGGAATCAGCCCTCGATGGGTACCTGGCTTCCGGGGGGCAGCTGAGCAGCGGGAACAGTGGCCTCAGATACTCCTCCATGGGCTTCACGACCTCCGCGAGCCTCTGCACAGCGTGTTCTTCCCCTCTCAGGGCTGCGCCCTCTGACTCCTTCTTGCCCCAAAGACAGCCGCAGTCAGAGGCGTCAAAGGGGAAGAGGGGCGAGACCCTGCAGGCGACCCCCCAGGACAGGCCCAGCTCAGCAGCCAGCAGCCCCCCACCCCCGACTCCTCTGCCAGCATCGCGGAGGCGTCTGCAACAGACTTGGCTCAAGGATTGGTCCCGTGCCTGGTCTGGGAGCCTGACCCGGCGTCCAGCAGCGCCTGGGGGGTGGTCCTCGCCCAGGCCTCCCCATCCTGCCCTGCGGGGTGGAAGCAGCCCTGGCACCGGGCTCGGGGCCTCACCAAGCCTGGGCTCAGGGCCGTGTCCTCACTGTGTGCCTCAGCCTGGGTGTGCTCCCGGAACTGCTGGGCACTGGCCAACAGGGAGGAGAAGGCGGCTGGGCTCACGGCCATACGAGTCACCTTGCAGGAGCCTGCAGAGACAGACGCCGCCGCTGTCCCCACACGCGGCTTCGCAGAACGCCCCCCGGGGCTGAGGGGACCGCGGGTGGGAACCGGTGCGCACGCTCGGCCTTGGTGCCGGTGGGCGCACCCCTGCACACACCCCGAGGGTGGTGCTCCGGCAGAACTCACCCCCGACCTGGGGCAGTTTGCCTTTGGCTGCGGGGATGAACTTGGATTTCTCGTAGGCAGCGCCATACAGATGGGTCCTGTTGGCAGGACGTAGGGTGGGGTCAAAGCCCGGCTCCGGGGATCCCAGAGGAGCCCCGACGACGAGGCCGACTCTGTGCCACATACCCACCCTGCTGGGAACAGGAGCCTCCTCCCTGCGGTGCCCCAGCCAAGTCAGACACAGGGTTAAAACCGGCCCCTGGGGGGTCTGTGTGCGGTGCTGCCAGAGGCTGGGACACCAGCTTCTCCCCAGACCAGTGGGTTCTGCGCCACTTGAGCAGTGAACTTCAGACCAGGGCCACGTGCTGGCGGGAGGTGGCACCGTGCCCTCTCCCCTCCCCGGGTCGTACGGGCCAGCCTGGCCATCGTGGCAGAGGGACAGTCGCCCCCCGCCTCCCCCCTCAGCGGGCAGCCCCCGCCGGCCTGTCTGTCCCTCGGCTTGGCAGCCCCGTGCTGTGTCCACAGGGACCTTAGCGGGCAGAAGCCTGGGTAGCAAGCCCGAGAACAGGAGAGAGAAGGCCTCACCTGTCCCGTGAGTGGTGCAGAAAGAGGATCCGAAAAGTGGGAGGGATTTCACTCAAGAAGTTAAAGTGCTGTTCGGTGACCCAGAGATTCTGCCAAGCCTGCGGGGGGCAGTCAGGAGTCAGCGCCGGGCGGCGGCTGCGGGGCCGGGCGCCGCCACAAGGGGGCAGCAGACGCACGCGGACTTCACCGCTGCCCTGGACACTGGCTCCGCCGGTACCGCCAGAGCCCGACCCGCCGCCGCACACCCGCAAAGGCACCGAGCCCAAAGGCGCACGGAAAAGCCCCGGCACGTCCTGCAGCACAGCTGGCGCCCTCTCCCCTCCCCGCGGTCCCAGCGCCCCCCGCGCAGACACCGGCAGGGCACGCGCAGGACCCGCGCTCCCGGCCCGCAGGCCGCGGGGGGCGGGGGCGGCCGGCGGTTCAGCCTGCCCGGACCCGGGTCCCCCTTCTCTGCGGGGAAGGGTCCGCAGCGGGGGCCACACAGCACCCCGCGGGCCGCCTCCCCAAAGAGCAGCGGTTGCTCAGAAGCCCATTCCCCACTTTCGGATGAAATGAGCTTCAGCTTTGCCCAAGCCGACCAGCGTCGGCACTCAAGCCCACGGAGGTGCGGAGGGGCTTCTGGGACGCTTGCCCCGGCGGCGAGCGGACACACGGAAGCCGTGGGAACGGCGCTCGGGAGGCTGCGGGCTGCTCACAGGGGCCACGGCCTCGCTCCAGGGGAGGCGCCGGCAGGCTTCCGCAGCTCGGGCGGCCCGCTGTGCGAGGCCCGGGCCCTCCGCGCTGGCGCACGTGGCGGCTGACCCCGCTGCCCTTTGCTGCCTGCAGAGTGTCCCATCGGTGAGGGCACCGCTTCTCGTCGTCCCTTCTGTGGCCACTGGGCACCTGGGTGGGCTCCCTTTTTGGGCCACAAATGCTGCTGTGACGTCTGTTCTTTGGGGACCACCGGCCGCAGGGGAGTTGCTGGGGGACGTCGCTTCCAAAGGGGCCACCGGGCCCCACCCCCGCCAGGGCCCCGCCTGCTCTCCCGCCCTTGGGGTTTGCACCTGTTCCCTTTCGGCCCTTCTGGTGGGTGTCTAGCAGTACCTGAACGGGGCTTTAAGTTTTCCATCTTCCTGATGAGCAGTGAACTTGCGCGTCATTTACAGAGTTTACTGGCCACTTGGGTATCTTTTGTGAAATTCCAGTCTTGTGATTGTTTTCTGTGGGACAGTCAGTCTTTCTCCTGCCGAGAGGGGACACCTCCTGTCTACACACAGGACACCAGCCCCTGGCCCCCCGCGTGTGTTGTATCTCCTCTGGGGCTTGCCTTTTGACTCCTGGGCTATGGTTTTGATGAACACAAGTTCTTACTGTCAGTGCAGTACAACTGATCATTCCCCTTTTGATGGTTAGCACCTCTGTCTCCTGCGTAGTAAGTCTTCCCTACTCCGAAGGCATGAAGAGGTCCCCTTAAAGCTTATTCTGAAAGCTCTGCTGTGTTACCTTCTCAGGTAGAGCTGCCCTTCGTGCAGGGCTGCACCATCCGCTCTTCTGCCGTAAGTGTCGCGCTTTTCATCTGTCAGGTGTGGGTGGTGGGTCTGTTTCTGGGCGTTTTCTTGTCCCATCGGTCATTTTCTCCATTTGTGTGCCAATGCCACCCTGTCTTACCTTCTATAGTTTTAAATACGTCTTGGTATCTTGTATAGTAAGCTGGCGTTTCCTTACAAACATCTTAGTATAGAGCCTTCCCCCACAAACAGCTGCCTCTGGGCTTACTTAGTTCTTCTTGAATTTTCCTTAGGATAGGTTTGCAGTTTTCAGGGTAGAAGTCATGTGTATCTTTTGTTAGATTTTCCTTAGGTATTTGATTGTTTTTGATGTTACTGAAAACGGTATTATTCGGACATTGTCATTGCTTGTTTGTAACTGGCATGTAGAGACACAAGTCATGTTTACAGCCTTCAGCAGTGACCTGCCAAATCTGCATGTTAAATCTGTTATCGAGAGACTGATTTTCAAGGCCCACAATCATGCTGATTGTGAATAATCAGTTTTACTTCTTCCTTTTCAGTGCTTCTGCCCTTTATTCGTTTTTCGAGTCTAATTGTTCCATTGAATAGAAGCAGTGATAGCTTTCTTGTGTCATTCTGACTCAAGGAGAAAATTTTTCAAAATTTTAGTATATAGTATGATGTGGGGTTTTTTTTGCGGTACGCTGGCCTCTCACTGCTGTGGCCTCTCCCGTTGCAGAGCACAGGCTCCAGATGCGCAGGCTCAGCGGCCATGGCTCACGGGCCCAGCCGCTCCGCGGCCTGTGGGATCTTCCCGGACCGGGGCACGAACCCGTGTCCCCTGCATCGGCAGGCAGACTCTCATCCACTGCGCCACCAGGGAAGTCCTGTAGTATGATGTTTGATATGGAGTTTTAAAGACATTCTTTATCAAATTAAGAAAATTATCTTCTATCTTGATATTTTGAAATCACAGACTGGTGCTGAATTTTGACAAATGTTTTTTTTGCGTCTATCAAGATGATCTTATGATTTTCTCCTTTTCCTCCTGTTAATACGGTGAATTATATTGAATGATTTAAAAGTATTAATCCACATGGAACACAGCCATTTGATCCTCATGTATTATCCCTTTTATAATCGCTGGATTTTACTTGCTAATACTTTGTGTCCACGTTGATGAGAGAGATTTTCCTTCCATGTAACGTCCTTGCTAGGTTTCTAGTATCGAGGCTCACTGGGCCTCTTTAAAGACAGTTAGGAAGTATTCCTTTTATTCCTATCCTCTGGAAGTGTTTTGAAGGATTACTTTTTCCTTCAATGTCTGGAAGAATTTATTGGCGAAGCCAGTTGGGTCTGGGATTTTCTTTGTGGGAATGTTTTTAATAAAAGCTGCCATTTCTTGAAGCGATATTATTCAGATTTTCCATTCTGTCCGCTTTGGTAGGTAATATTTTTGGGGGAATTTGTCCATTTCATCCAGATTGTCAAATTTATTAGAGTAAGGTTATAAAAAATAGTCTCTTACTAGCTTCTTGATGTCTGAAGGATCTCGTGATGTCTTTTTATTACCGATACCGAAATTTTTGTTTTCTTTCTCTTTTTTCTTTATCGGGTCTTTCTAAGTGTTTATCAATTTTATTAGTCTTCTCTTTGGAACCAACACTTGTCATGATGATTTCCTCTGCCGTAAGTGTGTTTTAATTTCATGGCTTCTGCTGTTCTCGTTCTTATTTGTTTTCTATTTTTCTTAGGTGTTTTTACTCTAGCTTCTTGAAATCACAGCTTAAATCACTGTAAGACTCTCTTTTGTATTCAAGGCTGTATTTTTCCTCCACGCCCTGTTCTGGACAAGTCGCCTAGGTTTTCATATACAGTATTTTTATTCTCTAAGTCAATTTAAAATATTTTATAAATTCCATCGTGATTTCCTCTTTGACAAACTGATGATGATAGACATACTGGTTAATTTCAAGGCAGTTGTGTGTTTTACAGGTATCTCTTAGTTACTGATTTCCGTTTTAATTTCCTTGTGGTTAGAAAACAAACTGAATGACTTCAGTGCTTTGGAACTTGTTGAGGCTCTCGTGGCCCAGGGCTGGTCACACTGGCGCAGCATTCCAGGCCGGGTCTGTCCAGACCTCCTGCACTCACAGATGCCCCACACGCTTCTGCAGGCCACTGCCTCTTCATCTGCTCATCGTGCCAGCAGCCAAGAGGGCGGCTGCAGCCTCCCCGCAGAGCCGGGGGTCTGTCTGCAGCTGCTCTGTCTCTGGCAGTTCTCTTCTGCGCCTTTGAAGCTGCATCACTGGTGCTCATGGATTCAGGATGGTGGTCCGCGCTGCCCGGCTCCTGGGCCGTTTCCCTCCAGTAAGGCATCTTAGCAGAACGCTCACTGCTTCTCACCTGGTAGTGTTTTCACGGTTCATGTACTGCTTCTCACCTCCTCCAGGCTGGCCTGGCCCAGAGCAGCCTGCACCCCGTCTTGCCTCTGCCCCATAGGAGGGAGGATTCCCATCCCTGGGTCACGGCACTGGCTCTCGGCCTGGTGACTTTTTTGGTTGTCACACCTGGGGAGGTGCTGGAGGCCAGGCTGCCGCTGAACACCCACGGCGCACAGGACGGCCCCACCACAGAGGGTCATCCTGTCCTCAGAGGTCAAAAGGAGGAAAGCAGCCGGGTCAAGGGATATGAGGTCGGCCCATGCAAGTAACCGTGGAAGCCCCATGAAGGAGGAGGGTGGGCCTGACCAGAGCATCTGGGCCTGTTTTCTCTGTTGAGTTGCGTCAAGTTTAATTTCTTTAAATCTCCAATTCATATTTGCTAGTCCAAATAAAAGCAGAGGTGCTATTAGCTACCATGCTCTGCAAATTTCTTTCAAAATTAAACTCTAAGACTTAACTGAGTATAAAACTTTCTTCAAACACAGTGAGGGCTGAAAGCAGAGCCCCGGGGTACTGTCCCCCTCGCGGCCTGCTGCAGCCCCTGGGCATTTGTACTTGCGAGCTCGCTGACTCTCGCTGTCACCGAGGAGGTGGGCTGCTATCCCCCCACCGGGCCCATGAGGAAGCTGCAGCTCAGAGAGGTTGAGTGGCCCTCCCAGAGCCACACAGCAAGCCAGGATTTGGACTCGGTCCGAGTATGTCCGTAGAGCCGCGGGACCAGGGGCAGGGTCAAGGGCGTCCCTAGCTTGGTCACCTTGGATATGGCGGCCAGTCTCTGCTCCACGCTGGCAAACAGGTTGGTGGACGTCCTCTCCTGGCACCTCAGCCTGTGCTGCAGCTGCAGCAGCGCGGCCAGCTGTGAGCTGCTGGTGTTGGCCGTGGCCGTGAGCAGGACGTCTCGCATGCCCTCCGAGGCTGAGCAGCTCTGAAACAGACCACGGAGGCTGCCGAGGGGCCCGGGCGCCGTCCAGCGCGGGTGGGCGCCCAGGTGCTCCTCCTGGCAGCCGGCACAGCCGCGGGGCGAGGCCAGGCCGGACCTTCACCGCTGTGCCCGCAGGCCTGCAGCTCAGGACGCAGGGAGGAGGGCTCGACGCTCTTGCCCTACGTCGCAGGAACACGAGCTTGGAGGGCTTCTGCTGCTCATGCACCCGTGAGCCTCCGGGCAACCTCGGGGGGCCGGCCCCCTTCTCTTGGTGTCCACGGTGCTTCCTCCAATGAGCGCCACCCTTGAGGCAGAGCCCAACTGCAGCCTGGCTGGCAGGGCCACCAACGGAGGGAGCACCGGGGTCTCGGGGACCCTCCTTCTCCCCAGTGGCTAAGAGGGACCTCGTGGAAGGCGCCCAGAGCAGAGCGCACCTGCGACAGCGCCAGGAACTGGCAGGTGGCCGCAGGGTCCAGGGTGCCGACACACTCCACCATCTCCAGGCTGGCGGCTGCGGCGATGTCCAGGAGGTTGCTGCCCAGGGCTACCTGCAGGCACTGCAGCAGCACCTCGGACGCCTGGGCCAGGTACCGCTGGGCCAGCGCCATCCTCCTCTGCGGGGAGAGGCTCAGGCTCAGGCCGGCTCCGCAGGCAGGGCGCGCCCGGGGTGGGGCTGGGGGCTGGGGCAGGGGTACCTTCAGATCCCAGCCTTTCCTGCTGTGCCCCTCGGGGGTGGCCCTGAGGGCCACCAGGCCACCGTAGGGCCCCTTGCGGTCCTCGTCCTCCTGGATGATCTCCAGACACTCGCGGCTGTTCAGCTCAGCGCCCTCCTACGGAACACGCACCTCCAGTCGGCCCGCACGTCAGCACGGACGGCAGTGCCCGCCGTGGCCAGGCGTCTCTGTAGGACCCCTGGGTGAGGGCGCTGTGGGCACTGGGCCGGCATCTCGCTGATTTGGGTGACCGGCAGGACCCTGGCCCAAGAGCCTGGCGTTCGGCAGGTACAGCCAGGGTGGGGCCTCGGCGCGCTCAGGTCAAGGGCCTTCTGTGCTCACTGCCCTTCAGTCCTTCAGAATCACCTCCCCCTGCATCAGGCCGGCCAGGACCCGGGGAGCCAGCTGCCAGTCTGCCCCAGGGGCCCGGGGGGCGAAGGCACAAACAAGGCCCTCCTGTCTGCAAGACAAGCCCCCTGACGGGGTCCTCAGGGTGCCAAGGGAAACTGCCTAGGGGGCAGCAGGCCCAGGAGGACTCGGGTTGAAGGGGAGCCTGGGTTCGAGGGGCATGACATGAAGCGAGGCCTGGGGGGCACGTTTCCCCAGCGGCCCCTGCGAGTTGGGGTGTGGTGAGGGCCGCTTCATAGATGGGACGCCCGCTCAGAAAGGAGCTGTGTATCTGGTCCACGTCTGCCTGACTCAGAGCCACCTGCTCTGGTGCTCAGTAAATACAGGTTGAACAAGGGGCCAAACGCCATCAATTCACTCAAATGTGAGTCACGTCCTGCGGCCTGGAGACCCAGGACAGACAGTCACGGGCTGACCCCGGGGCCTGCACACCCAGCTGGGTCAGGGAAGTGGAGGCACCAGCCCCAAATCACACAGGGGTGCGGCGCCTGGCTGCTCGGGGCTGGGGGTCTCCTGAAAGAGCAGGGTCTACGGGGATAAGCCTGGCTGCACCGCCAAGCAGGTGCCTTCCAGTTGGAGGAGGTGGCATCTGCAGAGGTGGTTAGGACGGTGACCTGGAGCTTCCACGGCCAGCGGTGGCGGTGGCTGTCACCAGAGCTCCTTCCGAGGGGCGCCAGGCCTGCTGGGCAGCCTTGTGGGGGGTGAGGAGTGCTGGAGAGAAGGGTGTGGGCTTCTGTGCACTGATGCAGCTGCTGGGGTCAGGGCTTCACCTGACCGTATGGGTGGGGAAGGGGAGTGAGGGGGCGGGGCAGGGGAGTGAGGGGGTGGGGGAGGGGAGTGAGGGGGAGGGGAGTGAGGGGTGGGGGAGGGGAGTGAGGGGGAGGGGAGTGAGGGGGCGGGGCAGGGGAGTGAGGGGGCGGGGGAGGGAGCGAGGTGGGCGGGGCCCCCCACTGTGCTATAGGATGCAGGTCCAGTGCTCAGGTGCAGGCCAGACGCCCAGGTGCAGCGCTGCCAGGGTGAGGGAGACACCAGGGACACCCACATTTGGGGTGGGGTGGGATGCCCCACTTAGGATGGGTCCGTCCTGCCCTCAGACCAGGACCAGCCGTGTGCCTGCCCTTCCTCTCCCACCCGTTCTTTGCAAAGGGCGGCCGCCCCTCCTCGGGCCTGTCCCCAAAGTCCCTGTCTCCGTCCTTCCCTGCAGGCCCCGGGCAGGGCTGCTGCCGCCCTTTCCTTCCTTCCATAGCCCACATCGCCCTTCTTGACAGGGATGATCAGAGACCTGTTTGCTACCTCAGTTCTTACTGAGGTCAGGTGAGCTCTAAATATCTTGTTTCTGTTTTTTAAGCGCAGGTGGTAGGTTTGTGAACCAGCCAGAAGCAGAAGCACATACCAAGAGGCTCTCCTCCCAGTAGAAGGCGGGGTGCAGGGGGTCTGCGTGCATGGCCAACAGGTGCAGGGCCTTCCCGGCCAGGCTCAGGAGCTGGGCACGGAGCTCCACGCAGCCGGTGCACAGTGGCTGCAGGCTCCCCAGCTGGGCCAGCACGGTGTGCGCCAGGGTCCGCTTCAGGGTGAACCACTTCTTCAGGGACACAGACCGCCTCAGTTACTCCACCCCCGCCCCAGAAACGCAATAGGCCCACCACTGCTGCCCCTCCCCAGTGGGACCCACCCTCTAACACCCCATGCATTGTGGCGAGGGTCTCCAAGGGTCAGGTGTTGGGAGGGTCTGAAGTCTGCTGATGGAACCTTAATTTGGGGCTGACTGACAGGGACATGAGTTTGTATGCAGCTCCATTTCAGGACTAATTTGATCCATTTAGAGTTACATCAAATTATTTGATTCATACTTCATGAAATCTAAGACAACGTCCAAAATGCCAGGACATGTTTCCCTAAAACAAATATTTTGCAAATGTAACTTATTTTCTCAACAGACTGCAGCTGACCTTTATGGACTCCTTACTGTGACGACATGACCGTCAGAGCAAACTCGCGCCTTGGGAAGGGAAGCCATCTGTGCACAGGGGGTCTCCCCCTAAGTACGACCCCGCTTTCATTAGCCAGTTAGACGGGGCCTTTCTGAGGCCCACCGAGCTGCTGGGGGCTGCTGGGACCTGCCGGGAGCTGCGGGGGCAGGGAACCCACTCTGAGGGTTCAGAGACCTCAGGGGGAGGCCTGTGAAACCTGGCCTCCTGGACTCCCACTGGCTGGTCTGCACTTCAGGCACACGGAGGTGGAGGCCCCACCGCAGCATGACAGCCCCCGTTGGTGGGGGCCCCGGGGGACTGGTGAGTGTCCGTGGACGGTTACCAGGCCGACAGAAGTGTAGTCACTGGGGCTCTGCAGGTAGTCGGCCAGCAGCTTGTCCACCGAGCCCTGCTCCAGCTGCCGCTCCAGGGTCTCCTCCCACGTGCGCTGGAGAGTGTCCAGACACACCTCCACGAGGCTGAGCTTGAGGTGCGCCAGCCTCCTCCCCAGAGGGGTGCTGACGTGCTGCAACTGAGACGCGCGCAGGCAGTCACGGCACGGGCGCTCCCGCCAAGGCTCCGCCTCCACCCAGTCAGCCCCGACGGGCGCGCGCGTGCCGACGTACGGATACGCACGAAGATGGCGGCTGCACCCTCGCCCCCAAACCCCCTGCCCCCTCCGACTCAACCTCCTCCTTCTCAGGCAAACATGTGGCTACTTCCTGGGTCTACAAGTTAGCTTGCACTTTCTCGGGTTTCACACGAATGGAATCGTATAGCAGGTACTCTCTGCCTGGCGAGCTTCACTCGGCGTGGTTACGTTAGGGTCCATCCACGTTGCTGCCTGTATGTTAACCCCTTCGTGCGGCTGAGCAGTGTTCTGTCGTGTCGATGTGCCAGTGTGCTTACCCACTCACAGTCTGGGGCTGTTACAAATGCCACTGCTGTGAGCATTCGTGCACACGTGTGTGTGCGAACACGTGCTTTCACGTCTCTTGCGTAAACAGCTAGGAGCGGGACGGCTGGGGCATACGGCGGGCCTGTGCTTAACTCTTCAGGAAGCTGCCAAACCACCTCCCAAGGTGGCTGCACACGTTGTGTCCCCACGGGCAGCGTAGGAGAGTCCCAGTTCCTCAGGCTGTTCTAATATTCAGTGTGGTCGGTCCTTCAAGTTGTAACCATGTTAACAGGTGTGCGGCGGTTTTTCACTGTGGTTATAATCGGCGTTCCCCTGACTCACTAATAACGTTGGCCATCTTTTCACCTGATTATCTACCATCCACATATTTTCTTAGGAGAAATGTCTGTTCAAACGTTTGGTCTGTTTTTATTGGGTTGTTTATGTCTTACTAAGTTCTGAAAGTCCTTTGTATACTCTGGAGACAGGACATTTGTCAGATAAATGATTTGCAAACATTTTCTCCCCGTCATCGACGTGTCTATTCGTTCTCTTACTAGTGTCTTTTGAAGAGCAGCGTCCAATTTATACATTTATTGTTTGATGGACCACACTTTTGGTGTCACACGTAAGAAAGCTTTGCTAAACCTAAGGCCGCAAAGGTATTTTCCTGTTTTCTTCTAGAAGTTTGATAGTTTTAGCTCTTACATTTAGGCCTATGATCCATTTTTGAGTTAATTTTTACATATGGTGTGAGGTAAGAATTGAAGTTTATTTTTTGGATGCGGACGTCCAGTTGCTCCAGCACCACTGTTCTAAAGATGGGACTTTGTTCACTGAACTCTCTGCACCTTTGCTGAAAGTCAGTTTTCTGTCTCTGTGCGTGTATCTATTTCTGGATTCTCTATTACGTTCCACTGATGTCTGTGTATTTTTAACCCTAAAACCACACTGTCTCAGTTCCTGTAGCTTTTATAGTGAGTCAAAATCAGGTGGTGTCAGTCCTCCGACTTTGTTCTTCTTTTTCAAAGTTGTGTTGGCTATGTTAGGTCTTTTGAAATTCCATATAAATTTAAAAATCACTTTGTCACTTTCTAAAAAACAAACAAACCCTGCAGTATCTTGATCAGGATTGCAGATAATTTAGGGGGGAACTGACATCTTAATAACGTCAAGTTTTCTGAGCCATGCACTTGATATATCTTTCCATTTATCTAGGTATTGTTTAATTTTTCTCAGCAATGTTTTGTAGTTCTCGGGGTACGAGTTTTCACTTTTTTGTCAAAGTTCATATTTATGCTGTCATAAATGGTGTTGTTTTAAAATTTTTAATATCCAATTGATCACTCCTAGTATATGGAAATACACAATAATATTTGTATATTGTTCTTGTATCCTGCAACCTTACTGAGCTCATTCCTTAGTACTAACAGCTTTACTATTTTGTAGATTACACAGGATTCTCTATACAGATGGCCACGTTAGCTGTGAACAAAGACAGTTTTACTTCTTCCTTTCCAGTCTGGACGCCTTTAATTTCTTTTTCTTGCTTTGTTGAATTGGCTAGAACTCTAATAAAATTCTGCATCAAAGTGGTGCAGGACGCATTGCTGTCTTTTTCCTCACCTAAGGGGAAAGCATTCAATCTTTCAACATGTGAGCTCTAGTTCTTTTCATAGATGCCCTTTATCAGATTGAGGAAGATCACTTCTACTAATACTTTGCTAAGAGTTTTTTTTTTTTAATCAGAAATGGATGTTGGATCTTGCCAAATGCTTTTCCTGCATCTATTAAGATGATCATTTATTTTTAATTTTTAAAAATATATGGTGAGGGCTTCCCTGGTGGCGCAGTGGTTGACAGTCTGCCTGCCAATGCAGGGGACATGGGTTCGGGCCCTGGTCTGGGAAGATCCCACATGCCGCAGAGCAACTAGGCCCGTGCACCACAACTACTGAGCCCGTGAGCCACAACTACTGAGCTTGCACGTCTGGAGCTTGTGCTCTGCAACAAGAGAGGCCGCGACGGTGAGAGGCCCGCGCACCGTGATGCAGAGTGGCCCCCACTCGCCGCAACTAGAGAAAGCCCTCGCACAGAAACAAAGACCCAACACAGCAAAAATAAATAAATTAATTTTAAAAAAAAAGAAAATTCTAAAAAAATATACGGTGAACAAAATTGATTGATTTTTGAATGTTAAACAAGTCCTGGGATAACCTCAACTTGGTATATAATCCTTTTTATACATTGTTGGACTTAATTTTCTAAATTCTGTTTAAAATTTTTCCATCTATATTCATGAAGAACAATGGCCTGTAGGTTTTTTTTTTTTTTTTTAATATCTTTACCTTGTTTTGGTGTCAGCCTCATAGAAGAGTTGGGATGTATTCCCTCCTTTTCAATTTTCTCAAAGAGTTTGTGCAGAACTGGTATTAATTTTCCTTAAATGTTTGGTGGGATTCACCAGTAAAGCCATATGAGTCTGACATTTTCTTTGTGGAAAATCTTTGAACTACAAATTCGATTTATTTAGTAGACAGAGGGCTATTCAGTTTCTGTTTCTTTTTGAGTGAGCTTTGGTAGTTTGTGTCTTCCAAGCCATTTTCCATCCATTTCATCTAATTGTCAAATATATTTTGGCATAGAGTTGCTCATGATACTCCCTTATTATCTTTTTAATGTGTGTAGAGTCTGTGGTGATGTCACAGCTCTTATTTCTGATATTGCTTATTTATGTCCTCTCTCTCTCTCTCTCTCTTTTTTTTTTTTTTTTGATCAGTCTGGCTACAAGTTTATCACTTTACAGATCTTCTTAGCGAGACAGCTTTTGGCTTTATTGATTTTCTTTTTAACTTTTGTGTTTTCTATTTCATTGCTTTGTACTGTGATCTTCAATTTCCTTTCTTCTACTTATTTCTATTTCATTGCTTTGTACTGTGATCTTCAATTTCTTCTACTTATTTTGAGTTTGATTTGCTTTTTCTCCTTTCACATTGCAGAGGGTGGTGAGATCATTGATTTGGGATCTTTTTCTCTTCTCATACAGGTGTTTAGTGCCACAAAATTTCCCCTAAGTATTGCATTAGAGATATCTTAAACATTTGGATATGCGCCCCCTGCAGCACTGCAGTTCAAAATAATTTCCCTTTTGATTTCTTCTCTGGCCCATAGTTATTTTGATGTACGCTACTTACTTTCCAAACATTTGGGCGTTTCCTCCATAGCTTTCTAGGTTTTTTAAAATTGAGGTAAAAATCACATAACACACTTACACCCTGAAGGGACAGTAAGCCCTGAATACGGTGAAATAGCTCTTCCTCTTCAGCAGCAGCTCTCTGGACCAGGTCGTATGCCTCCAAGTAACACGCAGTCTTCTGTTCTGCGTCTTTCTCGTTTTGGGCAGATAACCTTTATTGGACGGAAGAGTGGAACTTAGAACAAAAACGTCAAAGCATTGCGCCGTCAGTACTAACAAAATGTGTAGCTGTGGCTTTCTCGTAACTATGACGCATATTTTATTGGTCCTTTAAATTTTATAATTAGATGTTCTACCTGGAAATATATTCTCAATATATCTCAGAAAAAAATAAAAAAACAGGAGCGATCTGGAGGAATGCAGTAAGCACAGCATGACACTATGCTCATAACTAAACTGGTGCTGATACATCAGGGGAAGCAATGCCACAATATTAGCTGTGCTGGTTTAAACCCCTAATTTTCCTGTCTGTGTTTTTTTGCATTTTTTAAAGTTCTACATATACTGCTTCTATGATAATATTGTGTTAGGTTGGGTTTCACAGGCGTCAGGTTGCTTTTCCCGCATAAAGGCTGTTTGTAATACCCTGCCCTTGGTTTGCTTGTTGTGTCTTGGACGCTTGCGTGGCCCCGACCGCGGGGGGGCCCTGGGCGGGGTGCGGGGACAGGGGAGCGTCACGTGGGAGGGTTGTCGGCCCGCTGGAGCGGGGGCAGCGCCCGGGCCTCCCGAGGTGACGTGCGTGTGGCCGCGTGTGCACACGCGTGTCCGCGCCCGTATGGTCGTGGGAAGACGCGCGCGCCTGGGGCCAGGGCTGGGCCGGGACGACGTGGGCGGACGCCCCCCAGAGGCTGCGGACCCCAGTACGTGTCTCTGGGGGAGGGTCGCGGAACCCCGCGGCCAAGCCAAGCCGTAGGGAGGCCCTGCTGGCGGCCGGCGGGGGTGGCCCGGGAGGAAAGCCGGGCGCGTGGGGGAAGCAGGGAAGCGCTGCGGAGGGCCGGGAGGGGGCGTGGGCCCACCCACCTCTTCATCTTGGCGCGCTCCAGCTTGATGTCCACACACTTCTCCTTGTGGCCAATGCTGGTAAACTTCTCCTCCATTTCCAGCAAGCGATTTTCCATTTCCATCAGCAGAGCTGAGTTCTGGAAGGGCTCAGAGTCCCCCGGCTCCTGGGCGGCTTGGAGCTGGAGGCTCACACACCTGAGGGGGGGGTGGGGCGGGGAGGCGCTTCCCTGAGACTCGTGGTCAAGGCCACCACCCACCTCTAGCTTCCCTCTGGGCGCAGGGAGAAACACTTTCCCCAGCGTTTCTTGACACCAGAAATCCTACAAGACACGCAGGTTCTTTGGTCACAATGCCATAAAATTAGAAAGTAACAACTCCCCACCCCACCCCTCTCTTAAAACACTCAGGGGCAGAAAAGAAAACCCACTGGAAATGGAATCCGTTCACAGGTCACACCAGCAGGCTGCTGCAGGGGGCGTCAGAGGTGCCTCTGCTAGGGGCAGAGACAGAGCACAGGGGCCACGGAACCCATCCCAGAGGGAGAGACAGAACAGCCACGACAGAACAAGCCCTCTCCCAGCACAGGAAGAACTCAGCAAAGACCAAGAGAGAATACAGAAAACCAAAATCGGGCGAAATCCACAGTTCTCTGGTCAGTGAAGCAGAAGATGCGCTGAGAAGGCGGATCCAGCTGGAATCTGCAAACCCAACTCAGGAGACAGACCTCGCGGCTTCGCGCAGCTACGAGAAAGGCACCCACGAACGTCCGTGCTGAAACCGCGAGGAAACCACTCTCTGGGAGAAGATAAACGACCAGGAGGATGGCTCGAAGATAAGCTGCTGATCTGAAAGCTGATGAGCAGAGGAGCAGACAGACCAACAGACCCCAGGAGGACGTCTGACCGCCTGGCAACGTGGGGAGGGGAGAGGCCGGGCCTGCCCCAGCCTTAGAGGCTTCCCGGAGACGGAGCCACTTCCAGGGGAGCTGAGAATCCACGGGACACACAAGGCCACCCGCCCCCTCCCGAGAGAAATGCCTGCGGCCGGGAAGGGATGCAGACGGACGCTGTGGGCACAGGGCCCTGTCCTGGGAGTCTCTGAACTTCGTAGGCTTGAAATTTGGCTTAAAAGTTAATAGATGGAAAAAAGTAAACCACTATTTTCACGTTGATTAACATTTTTTTTTTTTTTTTTTTTGTTTTTTGCGGTACGCGGGCCTCTCACTGCTGTGGCCTCTCCCGTTGCGGAGCACAGGCTCCGGACGCGCAGGCTCAGCGGCCATGGCTCACGGGCCCAGCCGCTCCGCGGCACGTGGGATCTTCCCGGACTGGGGCACGAACCCGTGTCCCCTGCATCGGCAGGCGGACTCTCAACCACTGCGCCACCAGGAAAGCCCGATTAACATTTTTTCTTACAAAAAATTACCTGGCTTCTAGGTCTGTGGTCATGAATTCCAATATGGGCATTTGGTTCGGTCTCTCCTTCTTAAGAACGTTGAAGGTATCTATGAGCTTCTGGAACAGCTGGCAGACCTGAGGCAGGCCCAGCAGGGTCACGGCGGCCCCCGCTGTTCCGCCCCCTCCCCCCCGCCGCAGGCTGCACCGCCGGGCGGGCACGTGGCCGGCCCCTCACCACTGCCTCTCTCCTCTCGTTCTCGGTGGACAGGAGTGTGTCCGCCAGGGTCAGGGTGGACTCGTACCAGAACTGCTCACTGCCCCCCAGGTGCTGGGCCCTCTCGGCCATCTTCCTAGCTTGGCCGTACTTCTTTTCCTTGTTTGCCAACCGTGCCAACAGGTGCAGGCATTTCGATTCTGCACAAGGATCGTCGAGCTCCTAAAAAAGAGGTGCGTGTTGAGACAGGACGGGGAGTGGCGGGGGGAGAGTGAGCGAGAGAGAGACAGAGACAAAGAGATAGAGAGACAGAGAAACTGAGACAGAGAGAGAGAGAGAGACGGCAGCCGTGGCACCAGGCCTCTGCACACACTGTCTGAGCTCTTGTCTGGAGACATGCCTGCAGTGTGAGGGCACAGGGCCTGGGCTTGATGCCTGTGTGTGTGTTAAAACCTACTCCCCTGACTCTGGAAAGCACTGACAGCCCTGGAAAGCCCGCTCCTGGCAGCAGGAGGGTCGGGTGGCGGCCAGGTGGAGGTGAGGGCAGCGCGTGGATGACTCTTCCGTGAGTCTGGGGGAGGCTGACAGGGAGGGTCACGGATGCACGGCCACAGGCCAGGAGACGGGACTGCGGCGCCTGTGGCATGTGGGTGTCGGCTCACAGCCCCCCACCTCCTTAGGCCACCTGTCCGCCCTCTGGTCCCCACTCCTGGCCCCCGGGAGCCCCTCCGTGCCTGTGCTCCTCTGCACCCCCCCAGGGCCCACCCTGGCCGCTTCCCTTCAGCAGCCGCACGGCCTTCTCGGTCCCTTCCCAGGCCACGCTCCCTCTTGAGTCTGGTCTGCACACACCTGTCCCCCTGCCTAAGACAGAGAGCTGAATCTCCCAAGGCTGTGAATTTTTTGTGCCTTTATTAGGGGTGCTTCTCTCTCTGGAGTTCCTCTGCAAAGAAAGTGTCAGCCTGTGTGGCTCTGTAGCTGGGCCCCGCCCTCCCAGGGAACAATTCTGAAGCCGCCCAGAGACAGAAGCGTCCGTCTGAGGCCCTGGGAGCCGCTGGCGCTGCAGCTGAGCTACCACCTCTGGGGAGGGAGAGACGCACACACGGGTGGCTCCGCTCTGTCCGGGGTTTTTCCCGAGGGCGTCTGTCCTCACGGGGGACAGAGCCCAGGAAGAAAGCCACATCTGAGCTGGGGGAGGAGGCAGGAGCCTGGGGCTTCCAGAAGTTGGCACTGGAGGGGGCGGGGCCGGGGGAGGGTCCAAAGACCTGTTCTCAGGGGCAGAGCAGGCTCAAGAAACCCAGCAGACAGTAGTGGGGGCCTGAGGGGCTGAGCTGAGATCTGAGCGTCCAGGCTGGAGTCAAGCCTTTCTGAGGAGGCCGGGTGAACCCCAGGCTTCCAGTGAGACCCCGGAGATGCCACAGACACCTGCAGGGCCCACACCGAGGAGCGGCAACAAAGCAGCCAAGCGGGTCGGGGCCCCGGGGCCCCATCTATCTATCTGCCTCTCGGAACAAGACCGAAGCCCTCGGCCTCGCCAGGGGCGCCCATCCACACGCACATCGGGAGGCCGGCTCACAAACAGAAGGGGCCCCCCAGCCCAGGAGGAGAAAGAGGCTCTACCACACTCTGATGAAGGAGCTCGAGAAACCAGAGGAGCCGACAGACAAAGGACGTGAAGGACAGACCTCCGGCAGAGCTGGATCTGCACGTGGGAGTGGGACGGGTGCTCTAGAACAGGCTTCAGCACAGACAGGTCCCTGCCTCCCAGAGAGAAGGGTCTCAGCGGGGGCACGGAGCTGGGGGGCTGCCACTCGGGGGAAGAGGCCCCACAGGTGCAGTGGGCCGGGCAGGTGTGGCCTCACCTGGAAGGCCAGGTACGCCTCTGACAGGAGCAGCCGGGCAGGCTGGCACAGGTCCATCTCCAGCAGGACTTCAGCCTTGAGGGTCCACAGCTGCGGGAAGGACATTCCATCCAGGCCCCTGCCGGTCTCTCCGTCTATCTTCAAAGTCTGTAAGACATGCAGGCCCTCCGGTGCTGCGTGGGTGCAGGGCCCATGCTGTCGAGCGAGGTTCCCCACCGGCCCCACACCCGCCAAGCCCAGCCCCCACTCCAGTGCCCGTGGCCGGGCTGTCCCCCGGGAAGTCTGTCTCTCCTCACCCACCAGGCCCACCAAGCAGTCCCGGGTGCAGGTGGCTCGCCTGGCCTGTCCTGCAGGAGGGCTCTGTGCACTCCGGGTCCCGGCCATCCCCCACCACGAAGGGAGTCCCAGGTGTGGCACTCCCATGGTAACAAGTGCTCATGACCTCGGAGCATGGGGTGGGGATGGTTATTTCCTTTACGGGCGAGCCCATATGAGGCGAGCCCACCACCGGACGGGGTCGGGGGCAGGCCGGTGGGCGCTCAGGCCTGCGAGGGCCTCGGCCTTTCCCCCTTCTGGTTGGTGCGGTAGCTCTCCCGGGGGGGCACCCGCTACTCCCAGCCCGGCCTCTCTGAACTGCAGCTCAGGCCCTGCAGTCCCGTCTTCCCTGGGGACTTCCAGGGCCCGCAGGGAGGGGACACATCCCATCAGTCCCTGGATTTCCCAGGAAACCCCGCACCAGGATTTGGAGGCAGCAGGCAGTTAAGACAAGTCCGAGCTTACTGGCTGGCGCGGGACCTGTCACTGCCCCCGCTGGGCTAGGAACCGAGGTGCTTCTGCAGAGAGAGGCTACCTTATCCTTTGCTACGCGGCGCTTCATCTCTGCTTGCTGGGCTGGAGTGGGGGGCTCCCTCAGTGTTGGCAGACTTTCTTCTAATAGAGGTTCCTTATTTTTCTCCTTTTTCAAGGCAATTTCTTTTCTGCAGCTAATATAAGTAAAACAGGCATTATGCCAAGGAAGAAATACCATGGCCAGAGACTCCTGAAAATGTTCAGTTTCAGTAGGAATCAAAGAAATACAAATGAAGCTCCAAGAAGCCGCTATCCACTCGCGTGTTTACGGAGATTTTTTTTAATTCCCATGGCTTAGCAGCATACATGACTCCCAAATCTGCACTCCTAGCCCGTTCTCTCTTCCAGACTCCAGGCTCATGCATCCAGCTACTCGTCTGACATCCCGACCTGGATGTCTAGCATGCATCTCAAACTTACATCCAGGCCAGAACTCCACCCCATCTGGAAAGGCAGCCCGCAGAGGCCCCTGCCCAGCCCCTGCTTCTTGTGGGACCCTCCTTCCCCGTGTGCCCTCAGGACGCCGCCTCCTTCACCCGTCCCGCTCCCCCGGCCCCCTGCACACGCCTGGTGTGCTGTGTCCCTCCGCCACGCGGCCCCAGCCCGGGAGACGCCCACACACGGGAGGGCAAGTGAGGAATGAACTGCCCCTGCTGCCCAGCCGTGGTGGGAGACGGGGCCTGGGGCTCGAGGAGACGTGGCCGAGAGCAGGGCCGGTGCCTGAGCGGCACGGCAGCAGGCGGAGCTCCGCGGCTCGGCTGACTTACCTCACCTGCTCCACGTCGCAGATGTAGGCGTGCCCGACCACCTCCTCGTGGAAAGTGGCTGCTTCCCTCAACTTCAAATCAGAACAAACTAGGGCAAGTCTGGGGGGGCGAGAGGAGCGTCCGCCCTGAGTCGGGCTGCCCTGGGCTCAGCCAACTTGATACAAGTTGGTAAACGGGAAAAGGAATGGATAATCTGAGGCTATTTTCTATAATTTGTAAAGCTAAGCCAGATTACTAGGGAAACATAACAGACGGCTCTATCAAGTTCCAGCTGGAGCACGTTTCTACACTCATTCATGAACTGTACTCCACACGCATTCATGAACTTTACTCCATTCATTCATGAACTTTACTCCATTCATTCATGAACTTTTTTACTCCATTCATTCATGAACTTTACTCCACACGCATTTATAGCCTCAGGGTCATCTTTGGAGGTCAAGACAAGGTGCAGTGGGTGGGGCTCTGACCCGTTACAACTTTAAGCAAACAAGCTCTGCTTTGATTCTTGTGTAAAACAGTTGTATTGTGAAATGATTCCACGTTTCCAGAAAAGTTACACAAACACTACAAAGAATTACTACATCCTTCACCACCCAGGTTCTCTCTCTCTCTCTCTCTCAATTTTATATATGTAAAGATCTATTAAAATTTTATATAAAACTTTATAAAAATATAAAAATTGTATATATAAAAATTATTTCCTGAACTATATATAAACTTTCATATATAGTTCAGGAAATAATTAAAACTTATTTACACATAAATTTTATATTAAATTTATATATATCAAATGTTTTCCTGAACTATCTGAGAGTAAGTTGGAGACACAAAAATGCTCCTTTTTTCTACTTATTCTACTTCAGTGTGTATTTCCTTGGAATAATCATATTCTCTTAAGAACCAGGCAGAAATTTTAAAACTAAAAATACTATTTTTATGTTTAAGTATTCTGATTTATTTGGCTTTACAAATCGTAGGGACTTTATTATTTATATAAATCGTCAGCTACAGAATTAATATTTTAAAATCTGGTTTGGTTTTATATTGCTTTGGGAAATATTCACTTTAGCCACTTAAATGTCTCCCAGCTCCCCCCAAAATAAAGCAGGTGGTACCAACCGGAGGTGGTAGAGGTCCTTGAGGCTCTTGCTGTCGACCACGGAGGCTGCAATGAGTACCTCCAACTGCAGGACCGGGATGGTGAGCTCATGAAGGAACATCTTCTGCAGGGCCTCGACCAAGTGGTCCAGATAATATAAACTGTACGTCTACATCAATACACAGCAAACATGTAAGGTCAAAGACGGGGGAAGGGTGGGCCCCCAGCTCACAGGGTCTTCCCTCCAGAAACTCTGTCCACACAGTGTCACGTGCACAGGGGCTGAACTAGTGTCTGTTGAGGGAAGGAGTGATGTGCTCTCTGCCTCCTGCCCTTCAGTTAATGGCTTTCAGCTTGTGGTGTGCAATCTCTTGGAATCTCCAGCACCCAAGTATAAAGACGCTCACAAGAAAAACCCACCTGCTTTTCAAATTAATGTCTTTGTTTCATTTCTTTAGATACACATACAATTGCTTTCAAATTCAATATAGACAGAGACGAACTAATACTTCTTATAATGTCACACTAGGTTTGATATTCTCAGTAGAAAATTAGAGAAGTTGGATGAGCTATTTTAAAAATCTGCTTAAAAGCACTGAAGAGTGAACAATGCAGGCAAAAATGACTGGGCCGAGACATGGAAGAAGATGTGAATCGAGAGATGTGAACCTGGCACCTTGGGATACACGTGTCCTGGGATGTCTGCTGACAGAAGAGGCAGCTGAGAGCCTGAACAGCACCTGTGACTCTTCCTTTGCAGGTGGAGTTGAGGGCCCACTGAAGGCTAGTGCCCCGACTGGGTCCCCAAAGCCCGCACCTGAGGCTCAAGGGCAACGAAATAAAACAGCCCTGTCAGGGGTTACGTCCCAGCCCAGTGGCATTTGGGTGGCCTGGAAAGCGTGTGTTTTTTTGAGAGACTAATAACTGATCATCCCTGGTGAGGCCGACACTAAAAGATGATAATAGGGTATTAAGGGGCTTCCCTGGTGGCGCAGTGGTTGAGAGTCCGCCTGCCGATGCAGGGGACACAGGTTCGTGCCCCAGTCCGGGGGGATCCCACATGCCACGGAGCGGCTGCGCCCGTGAGCCATGGCCGCTGAGCCTGCGCGTCCGGAGCCTGTGCTCCACGGCGGGAGAGGCCACAGCAGTGAGAGGCCCGCGTACCGCAAAAAAAAAAAAAAAAAAAAGGATAGTAAGAACCACATTATGCCAATAAATTAAAAATTTTATATTAACTGGAAACATCCTAGAAAAACACAACCCACCAACATTACAAAAAAATTATAAAATCTGAAGCGTTCTGTAACTATTAAGTAAATTGGATCCACATTTGAAAATCTTCTCAAATAGATCCAGGCCCAGAAGTCTTCACCAGGGAATTCTTCCAAACGTTTAAGGAAGAAATAACAGCTAATCTTATACAAATTCTTCCCAAGAAGAGTTCAAAAAGGAAACACTCTCTAATTGACTAACAGGTCAGTGTGATATTATGATATAATGAGACACTTACCTCTGGTCTTTGTTCTTGGTTCCTGGCACTGAGCTCCTACAACCCTTGGGATCTGGTGGTTCACAAGCCCCTTTCACCCACACCTGAGTTTACACTCGCAAGGTGACTCCTGGCCATCCCTACAGAGCTTCAGGATGGGGGCTGGCGGTCGGAGGAACCAACCACATGATGGGAGAGTGGAACCCTCAGCCCCGTCCCGACATCTGGGGCGGGGGGAGGGGCTGGAGGCTGAGTTAATTCCCAGCAGCCCGCGAGCCGATCAGCCGTGCCCTGTCCCGGAACCTGCAGGGAAACCCTGCGGGAAGGGGTTTGGAGAGCTTCTGGGCTGGTGAACGTGTCCACCTGCCAGGAGGGTGGTGCCCGGCACACCCCAGCTCCACGGGGACAGACTCTCCCGTGCTCGGGACCCTTCCACACCTGCCCCATGGACCCCCTCATCGGGCTGCTCATCTGCATCCTTTACAACATCCTCTGTAACAGACCAGCGATCTAGTTAAGTCAAGCGTTTTCCTGAGTCTGGGAGCTGTCATGGCAAACATCGAACCTGAGGAGGGGGTGGTGGGAACCCGATTCATGGCCACACTGCATGGAGTGCAGTGGCCTGGGGACCCGACACTTGTGACCGGCGCCTGGTGGGGGCAGCCTCGAGGGACGGAGCCCTGACTCTGTGGGGCCTGCACTGAGCATGGCACATAGTGCCAGAACTGAGTTAAATGGGGGAACACCCAGCTGGTGTCCACGGGGAGCGGAGAACTGGCTGTTGTGCGGAAACCCGCACACGTGCAGTCAGAAGTGCTGGGAGCAGAAAACAGTTCAGAGTCAGTGCAGCCTCTTACCACTTCCTGACAAGCGTGTAGTAGGAAAGGAAAATTAAACACCAATTTCCTCATGAACGCAGAGGCAAACACCCCGAACAAAATACTAGCCAGTTGAATCTGATGATAAGTGAAACGAATAATATGTCTCAACCAAGTTGACATTATTCTGATAAGCATTAGGGAATAAAGTAAGGAAAGAGAAAAAAGCCATTATGTGATAGATGGAGAAAAATACTTGATGAACATCTGTAGCCATTTGTGATTAAAACTCTTAGCAAATAGAAACAAAGGAACTTCCTTAATCAATAAAGAATACCTATAAGCACCTACAGCAAACATCGATGACACTGAGTGAAATGCTGAAGCCCCCTTGCTAAGCCAGGGGGCAGGATAAGGAGGTGTCACCATCTCTGTTCAGCGCTGTGCTGGTGGCAGCCAGCGGAATAAGGAGATAAAAAGTGTAATGATCGGAAATGAGGAAAAACATTTGCGGACGACATGCAGACTCTGTGTATACACATAAGATCCAAAGAATCTACAGATCGATTACCAAACTTATCTAGAAGTTAACTAAACTGATGGCTGCCAGGTCAAGATGAAAACAATTATATTTCTAGATTTCGTCTGGAGTTTAAAAAAATGAAACAAAAGAGGTATATTTATAACAGCAGCACAAACATCAAATACGTAGAAATAAATCTAATGTGTGTAACCTCCATGCATAAAACTCAAATCCATTATCAAGAGAAGTCACAGAAGACCTACGTCAATAGAGAACTAGAACATGCTCATCGACTGGAATAGTCAATGTGGCAAAGACGCCAGTTCTCCCCCAAACCAAAAACTGATCTCGAGATTCAGTGCAATCACAGCCAAAACCCCACCAGGGTTTCCAATGGAAGCCAACAAGCGGACTCTGAAAGACACGTGGAGACACAAGGACAATGGAAAGGACGCCATCCAAGACCTTCCTGCGCAACAAGGTCAGGCAATGTTCTCTCCCAAGCAGTCAAGGTGGCGAACCTCAGGAGCTCAGACAGTGAGGTGTTGGTGCAGGTGTGGACGCCCGATTCATGACAAGTGTGGCAAAGAAGCCCGGCAACCGATTTTTCAATGAGTGGTGTTAGAACATTCAGATTATCCAGATCGGAGAGCTCAGAACCGGATCCTTCACCTCACAGCACACACATGAACCAACTTCAAGTGGATCTAAATCTGACACGTAGAAGTATAAAGCTTTTGGGAAAATACCATAAGAGGACATTTTCATGACCTTTGGGAAGGAAAACATTTTTTTAAACAGGACACAACAAGGCACTAGTCATAAAGGGAAAGATTAATACTTTTTCGTACACTAAAACTTGGAATCCGTATTCACAAGAAGCCCTCAAGACAGTCAAGGCCCAGAGTGGAGGGTGACCTGCTGTCCTAAACTGTCAGAGTGTTTTTTCCAAGACAGATAAGGAACTCCTTCAATTCAACAAGGTAAAGACAGAGGCTTAATAAAATATGGGCGACCGATTGCACACGCAGGCCATGAAAGAGGACATTCAAGTGGCCAAAAGGCGCTGAGAGGCGTCCGGCCTCACCGTAGTCAGGGAGTGTCCGGCTGAGCCCAGTGAGAGGCCCACGCCCCCCAGACGGCCAGGTGAGAAGGCGGGCCTCACGGCACGACCACTGCCAAAGGCAGTTTGTCAACATGCTGTAGTTGGAGATACACGTGCTCCGTGACCCAGAAACGCCGCTGCCGGGTGTGCCCTCCAGGCACGTGGGCACGTGGGCCCTGAGACATCTGTAACAGGCACGCTGGAGACAGCCCCGTGCCTTCCGTGGCTGAAGGACAGACAGGCCGTGGTCGAGTCACCAGACGGAATACTCGTCACCGACGATGTGAACACAACCAGACACACGAAGCAGCGCGGAGGATTCCCGCGGACACCGCGCTCCAGAGAGAAGCCAGCCATGGGCGGTTAGAGGCCGAGAGTCTCTATTTCCACAAGCACAGAAACCAGGCAGGTGCGGGGCTGAAAAACAGCCCCCGAAGTAGCCCGGCGCTACCCCTGGAACCTGCGCACAGGTGTGATCGAAGTAAGGATGCCGAGCTGGGGAGGTTGCCCTGGATGATACAGGCGGGCCCCACGTGTCATCGTATGGGCCCCTGTACGTGGGAGATGAGACACAGACACAGCGGAGAAGCCACGTGACGACGGAGGCGGGGGGTGGGGGAGGTGACGCGGCCACAAGCCCAGGAGCCCCCAGGAGCTGGAAGAGGCAGGAAGGACCCTCCCCTGGGGCCTCCAGAGGGAACGTGGCCCCGCCGACATCTTGACTTCGGCCCGGTGATGCTGACTTTGAACCTGTGGCCTCCAGAACTGTGAGGAAACCCTTTGTGCTGCTTTCAGCACCTGGTTTGCGGTGCCGGTCACAGCAGCCGTGGGGCACTCCCAGGCATGGCTGAAGTTCACGTGCAGGAGTGTGACCTGTGCGGGGAATGCGTGAGGAAAAGTCCCCGGGTGCTCGGGGAGGGGGAGGGGGCCGGGGACGGGCCTGTGGGAGGGTCTGGGGGCTCATGCCCGGGAGGCCCTGCTTCACAATTCCCTGAGCAGAGCCCTGTTTCTGCGCATCCCTCTCTGGTCCCACTTCACACCAGAAAGCGTCAGCTGTGACAACAAGCCAGGAGGCAGGACACGGACACAGGCCTGGGACGGCATCTTCAGGTCCACTCACCGGCTTCTGGAGAGTTGACCGGTTGACGGCAAAGTTGCTCTGATCCTGCTTAAATACTGATATAGCTTCTTCGGGGCAAGCGTAGGAAGCCCACTCTTCTATGCTTGCGGGTACGTCTTCAAGGCGTTTGCCAGGAGTGGGGCTTTGAAACTGCAAAGCAGGAAGCCAGGCTCTGCTTTAGGAGGTGGAGCTCGAAGCAGACGCCCAGGTGGCCCCACGGGAAAGGACGGGTCGGCAGCGCCTCTGGGGACGTGCGTGGCGCCCTCCCTGGGCTGCCAGCCCGACGGCAAGCCACGCCGGACCCACACGTGTCTCCACTTCCTGGAGAGCAGTGATGGGGGAGGGAGGCGGGGGCGTCCCCAGTGGGGACAGTGAGGCGGGACAGCCGGGAGGGGTGCTGTCGTGAGCACAGCCCCAGAGACAGGCAATTCCTCCGGTGACAAGGTGACGTGCAGCACGGGCCCCCAGTGGATGGAGAGAAGGTGCTGTCCCACCCCACATGGCCAGGGCCCAGATGCACCTGGGCAGAGGGAGGGACCCGCTCTGGGAACGCAGACGACAGACCACAGGGGAGAAGCCAGACCCTCCCCGTGTCACCTCCTAACACCCGGGGCAGGGGGACAAGAACCACTGGCTCCACTTCCCAGGGGGAGAAACCGGACAGAGCAGCCGGGACGGCTCTGCCCCCTGCGGCCCAGCCTCTGGGACGAGGAGCCTCAAGGGCGGCTGGGGCAGAGCCTGGCCACCGGGAGGGCACGGTCACCTGCTTCGAGGCCCTGCCCTTGTCCTTGTCTCTGTCCTTGTCCTTGTCTCTGCCCTTGTCCTTGTCTCTGTCCTTGTCCTTGTCTCTGCCCTTGTCCTTGTCTCTGTCCTTGTCCTTGTCTCTGCCCTTGTCCTTGTCTCTGTCCTTGTCTTTTTCTCTGTCTTTGCTTTTCTCCTTCTCCTTTTGAAGCAACAATGAATGTGAACTCGCTGCTGCTGGAATTCTACTTTCTGAAATTGATTTTCCTGCTGTTAATAAAGAAACCTGGGAAAAGAAAATCCGACTTTGCAACACTGATAACACAAGCGGGTCCCCCTCCTCCCACGCACTCAGGTATGAGGGCAGGTTGGGAGGGAGTGGCCAGGCCATGAGCCGCCCGGCGCAGAGGTGGCGGCAGTGCCCCTCGGCGGGTGGACACGCGGCCGCCCTCCTCTGCCCTCGGGGGGCTTCCTCCAGGACTCTGGGCCTGCGGGGACGCACAGCTGACCCTTACGAAGAGCTTGTCAGCCCCATAAAATGAATTAACGTCTCTAATGAAGAACACACTCAAGTGACTTTTAGCGGTTCTCAAAGAATCGCAGAGCCGCTGCGTGGTGGGTGGTGGGTGGTGGGTGGCAGTGGCCTGGGGCATCTTCAAGACCCAGGACGGCCTTCCCAGTCCTTCCTGCTGCCAAAGGGCGATGGCCCTGTTGTCCCCAGCACATGGCTGAGGGCAGGGTGCAAACCTGCCCCCAGAAGAAAGGCCTGTCCTGCCGACACTGTCCCACTGGGCGGGCACCGACGGCGGGAGGTCCTTGAGAACAAGAGTCGACCAGGAGCTGCCCCGGGGGCCCCGTAAAGAGGTGGTGGGAAGGAGGGCAGCTCGGAGGCCGTGCAGAGGGGGCATAGAGAAGGTTCTGGAAGCCCAGTGGCAGCATGGTGGAAAGACAGGCTTCTGCGGGTGGTTGGGCAAAGGCGCTGGGGTGAGTCTTGGGGAGGAGGGGCCACTTCGTAGGGAGCAGCGAGGCCCTCCCTCCTCCCCTGAGTCCCCAAAGCAGGGAGGGTGCTGCTGGGAAGGAGGGGAGAGGGACGCTGTCCCGGGAGAGACACAGGACCCGTGCAAGTGCAGGTTCCCGGGGCCTCACCTGCCAGATGCGGCGGAGAAAGGTGTAGGCCATGAGGCAGTAGTCCTGGTGGCCGGCGGCGCGCGGGGTCACCGCCAGGGCCAGCAGCGTGTAGGCGCGGGCCAGCGTCTCAAGCTGCCGTACGTTCCGAAGCTTCTCCAGGGAGGGGGGCCCCGAGCCCTCAGCCCCCGGGCCCTCCGGGGCCGCCGCAGTGGACACCTGCTCTTCTGGAAGACAGGGGCCGCTGGGTGCCCTCCCTGCCCGCCCCCTGTGCCCGCCTGGTCCCCAGGGGCCCCTGCCACCCGGCCTGGGGTTGAGACTCTTCCAGAGGGGCGTGCCACCTTCACAGGGGCCACCCTCGGGGACGGGCCTCCCAGGGCTCCCCCAGCGGAGACAACAGGCCCACCTGCAGGGACGCTGCAGCCACCTTCGGGGCAGTGAGGGGATGCCGCCCCTCCCTCCGTCCATCTGGCTGGGCTCCCACCACCTCCCTATCACGCCTGGGCTGGGCCTTCCTGGTGGATGAGCTCTGCTGGAGCGGGAGGGACCAGCAGCCGGGGAGGCAGGGCCCTGACCTCGCCAAGCCCACAGGGCGCTGGCCTGCAGGGGCGTCGCAGGGATAGCGGAGCCCAGGAGCCCCTCACGGCGGGCGGTCCCTCCGCCCGCCACCGCGCCGCTCACCTGCGGCCCCCGCGCCTGCCGGCTCCGGGGAGCCCCGGTCGGGCCGCATCCTCAGCAGGATGTCGATCGCCCACTCCAGGTGGAAGACGACGTCTTCAAGAGGAAACTGCTTGCGGTACAGCCACTCGCTGAATTCCATGATGCAGTCAACCTTCTGCCACTCACTCTCTGGCTTCTTTGGGATTAAACAGAAAAGGGTGGTAAAGACACACACCTGCCACTCAGCAGCCCGAGGACCACACGGCAGGTGTTGTGTTCCCCCACCTCCTAGAAACAGAGGGGCTGCTTCTCACCCGTCTCTACCGTCACGAGACCACCAGGCTCGGCAAGACCTCCCACGTGCAGCGGGCAGCAAGACCAGAGCCAGGCGAGTGACCCCGGCCTCTGCTCCCTGTGGACGCCCCGCCACCTGCCCATCGGACCCCTCGCGGGCCCCGCGTGTCCCTCCCGCCTCCGGGGCGACGCCGGCCTGAGGGGCTCTCTGCGGGCGCTCCACCACCAGCCCCGGGTCTCCTCCGGCACTCGGAGGTATGGACGGTTCTGTGGCTCACAGGGCTCGGAGGGCACTGAAGATGCTGCACCGTGCAGTGTGCAGCCCGAGTCAGACCCAGTATCGCTCATCAATCATCACTGCACGAAGGGAGGAAGCTGCCCTCCCTGCCCCCCCGAGAGCGGAGCCAGCCTGCCTTCCGCTTGCCGGGCCCCAGGCCCCACACCCCACACCTCACGCCTCACATGCCAGGAGGATGCGCGGCCGGAGGTGAGGGAAGGGGCCGGTTGGTGGGACACGCAAGGTCAGGGTGGACTCTCCCCAGGACACTGCCTGACGTCACCAGGGAGCGGGGGCATCCCAGCCCTGAGTGGGGTCCTCCCCCTCATTAGCAGGTGGGCAGAAGGGAAGAAGGAGTGGCCCTGAGCAGTGGGGCCTGGAAGCCAGGTGACAGATGACCACGAGTGCTGAGGAGGGGTCGGATGGGGCCTCAGAATGACCGTGACCATGTGGTCACGGGTGGCTTTGACAAGAGCTGTGCGAGAGAGACGATGGGGACAAGGGCGGTGGAAGAGGGAAGGGTCATCGTTTCAACAACGGTGCTGGGAAAGCAGGCAGCCACACACCGAGGAAAGGAGCAGGACCCCTAACTCGCACCAAACACACGGCTGAGCTCAAGACGGATCAAAGACTCAAATGTGAGAGCTGAAACTATGAAACCCTTGGAAGGAAACGTAGAAGTCTGCGTAACCTTGGATTACACGCTGGTTTCTCAGCTACGATGCCATACGCGTAAGCAGCAGAAGAAACAGACAAGTTGGACGTCACCAAGATTATAAACTTTTGTGCTGCAAATGACGTCATCAAGAATGCGGGAAGGCAGTTGAACGGACGAGCCACAGAATGAGAGAGAATACGCACAAAGCTTATATCCGGTAAGGGACTCGTATCCAAAACACATAAACAATTCCTACAGCGCAGCAATAAACAGACAAGAAACCAAATTTTTTTTTAAAAGGGCAAAGGATTTGAGTAGACATTTCTCCAGAGAAGATGCACAAATGGCCGATTAGCACAGGAAAAACATGCTGCCAGTTACTACGTTAGTTACTAGGGAAACGCAAGTCAAACCACGACTCAGGTAGCTAAAGACAGTCATCACGTGACCTGGGAGTTCACTCCCAGCTATGTGCCCCAGAGAACAGCTATAACGTGTCCGTGCAAACACTCGCACACGGCTGTCTACAGCAGCCCAGTCACAAGAGCTCCTAAGAGGAAGCAACGCCGAGGCCCACCGGCGCAGCCTCCGTCCACACGATGGAGGACTATTCAACCAGCAGCAGCGAAGCCCGGACATGCGCTTCAACAGATGGAGCTTGGACGAGACGTCCAGGGAGGGCAGCGGACACAGAGGACCCACCTCGTCTGGCTCCATGCGTGCAACGCTGGCTCACTGGGGCCGGCGGGGGTGGGGGGAGGGACACAGTGCCCACGGACCTGGGTTTTGGGGGGCTGGTGAAATGTTCTAAAATTGATTGTGATGATGGCTGCATAACCCCGTGAATTTACTATAAAGCACCTTGTACCCCTAAGAAAAAGGAAGCGAAGGAAGGAAGTGGCAGAGAGCCTTTCCACGGAGTCTGTGCAGAGGGTTCCGGCAGCTCGGCTCGGCCAGCAGCCGCCCCGTCCATAGCACCGCCTGCTGCCCCGGCACAGCTGCCTGGCCCCAGGAACCCTGGCCTGGGCTCCAGGCGCGAGACGCAGGGGCACCCACGGCCGCTTGTAGTGGGCCCGGGCCTCTGCTTGACCGATGGGTCATGACCGCACGGCCATCGATGGAGCCTGTGTTCGGACCCCTTCCTGGGGACACCCCGACCCTGGAGCGCTCTGAAAACCTCGGTGGGATCTGCTCCGTGAAGGGGAAACGTTCTGCTCAACAGAAAAGCCTGTCAGGTGCCTGCCGCAGGGCACGTCTTTGGGGGCTTCAGTCCCACAATCAAGGGGCCTTCTTTCCCCTGAGGCAAGTCCCACAAGCTCTGCCCCAAATCAAGGTGCCCGCCCTCCCCCAAATCTCCAAGCGCGTCGAGAGGAACACGTGTCTTGGCTTCTCGGGGGCGGGGGCCGTCCCCAAGACCCCGAAACCCCAGAGGCTGCAGAGCCCCGCGGCCCACCCCCTGCCCTCCCCACACGGCCTCACAAGGACTGCGTCCCTCATGTGGGAGGACAGGCTCCGTCTGCCACCCCGGCTCGTGTCCCGCTGCCCCCCCTCCCTTCCGGTTCTCCCGAGGGGCTGGGCTCCGCACCGCCCCCCCTCCCCCCGCACCTTCCCACCCCCGGGGGCTTCATCCGCAGACACACGGTGAGTCAGAGCCAGACCTGCAGGGCCTGGATGGCGTGGAGGTAGCAGGTCAGCTCCCCGGGGACACTCGTGGAGTTGAGGGCCAGGCGCCGCCACATGTGCGCCAGATACTCCTCACTCTGGCCTTCGAATCTCTGAATTTCCATCACGAAGTTCTGGCCGAGTCTAGCCTTCACCACGACCATATGTTTGAAAATCAAGCTGAAGAAAAGTAAAAGAGAGAAATTAGCGCCTGGATGGTGAAGGTCGTCCCCGTATAGAAGGCACACCCGCTGGAGTGTCTGCGCGCGCTCCTGCTCACGCAGAGAAACCAGGAGACCTGAGTGCCTCGGGGGTCTTGGGTCGTGCTGTGTTTTGCTTTTTCCGTTTATCATTTGTGTGTGTTGGGCTTAAATCCCCTCCCTTCGTGTGTTGACTTCTTGGTAGGGAAATAAAGTCACCAGGGGAAAGGGGAGAGTGGGGGGCTGAGGAGGGAGCCACCCTGTTGGGGGGCTGCAGGGGAAGGTACCCCTGGGGGGGAGGCGCGGGGAGGGGAGGCGCCCTGGGGGGCCTCAGGGACTCACAGGCGGTGCGCCGTCCGCGGCAGCACCTGCAGGGCCTCGTCCAGCACCTTGAGGCAGCCCTCCCAGTCATGCTGGTCGGCGTGGCTGTGGAACAGCAGGCCATACAGCGCGGCCCTCAGCGTCAGGTCATCCTCGGCCCCTGCGGTGGGAGAGGGGGCTCAGGAGGGGCGCCGGTCAGGGGGTCTGGGGATGGAGGTGCTAGCAGCTGGGGGTCCACAGGACCGGGAGGCCCCCAGGGAGCACTCGGGACACGGCCGCCTGTCTGGGACATCCCAGGCCTCATGCCGCAGAGCCGGACAGCAGGTGGGACCGCGTGGAGATCCAGCCACAGGACCTCGTCATCTGCGTCCCTTAGACACACGCAGAGCTGCCCTTCCAGGGCCGGGCCTCGAGCACCCGATCGTGGGAAACACATCAGTCCTTTTGGGACTGAAGGCTCAGGGCCTCCTCCCGGGCGACACCTGCGCTGCTGTCCTCCCTCCCCCACCTGCCTCACCTGCACCAGGTGCCCCCAGCTGCCCCTCACCCCACCCCGCCAGGCTTTCTCGGGCCCCGCAGTCCTCTAAGCCCTTTCCCTTTTGGAAACTCCCGTTACTCTTCCGTAATTTTAAAAATAAACAATGGGAGCGTCAGGAAAGAAGAAGCCTCTCCCCACCAGCCTCCCCAGGCCGCTCGAGGGGCCGCCTCAGCCGCGCCGTCCAGCAAAGCAGAGCCCCTGCCCCTGGTGCCAGACACTCACGTTGTCCTGTTTTACCTCGTTGACCGTGTAGCTCTCTTTCCCGTTTTTGAATCGTTATAGCAAAGGGGTGAACACGCCCGTGGATCCTGCCGGCATGTTGTCCGGCTGCTGGCTAAGAGGACAGCACCAACTCACACCACTTAGGGCCTGAGGGCTCACCGTGGCCCCCCACTGCCAGCGCTGGGACGGAATACAGGTGCCCAGGAGCAGGGGGATTGAGGCACGTGACCAGATAAACTGGTCAACGTCTTGACACTTGGGAACGTGGGTTCCATAGCGTGCTTTCCTCCTCTCATCTCGGCCGGGCCAACTCGGAACCACACGCCGCGGTGGTGAGGGCTCTTACAGTCAGGGCTCTGCACCCCCTGGTTGGCAGCAGGGCCACATGCCCCTGGACGTGGCAACCCCGCTTGCCAGAAATTCCAGACGGTGCCTCGGATGAGCAGGGAGAGACTGCCCATGCGAGTTCACCTGCTGAGCCATCGGGGCCATTTGTTACTGCAGTGTGGCATCTCGTAGCCTGACTAATGCAACTGCTCGTGCATTACAGAAATGGATCATTTAGCCGCTAAATTTGATGCCAGTACTTTTCCAGTGTTTACTTTTTAATTTTCTCATTTCTCATTATTTAAATTTTCACGTATTTTGAAAGTGTGCCTCTTTGATCACTCTAAACTTTAGGCAGGAGTCTTTCCTCAGAGCGTTGCTTCGCTCAATTCTACTTTCCCGTTTTTTCCTATGGCTTGAATTGTTCACGCTGCTAGACCATTCAGCTGAGTATGTTTCAGCGCGGGGAGCACAGCGCACACGGGCTCCACGCGCTCCGGGCGGTGCCGGGGCCCCAAGCAGCCGGCTCCTCGCTGGCCCTTGCAGTCCTGCGGGTCTGGGCTGCTGTCTGCATCTCCCTCTGCGGCACCAGCAAACAATCTTACCTGGGGGTCTAGAGTTCAACTCAGTATTTAATTACACACGGTCACATCTTTGTTCACTATTTTAAATCGAGTTTCTCTCTCTCGTAGACTCTGAGGCACCTGATGCAGGGCCACGGCTCTAATCCACACATGCACGCTTTGCAGTACACACCGTGGCCCTTACGCTAACAGGGATGATAATTTTTTAGCAGATAATCATTTTTTATTTTAGAAATAAATTATACAATATGTTTTATTTTATTAAGGTCACTACTTTTTTTCGCAGAAGTATATCTCCACATTTTTATGGAAATGGAAAAGTGTGATTTACCTGTCAGAAAAACCCAGAGGCTAGATTTCAAGGCTGCCTGGGAGGGCGCAGGGTGGCCCTGAACTGGGGGGCCACCTAGGCTTGGGGGGTTTCCTCATGCTTACAGTGGGGGTCCCCGATTGCTCGCGAGGAGCCCTCACCCTCACCGTGCCTGCCCGAGTTCAGGGCTGAGCAGGCATTTCCCGTGGTCACTGCCACGACTTCACCTGTTCTACACAAGGCTCGGGATCTAACAACACCAGGCCCTGCCCGGCCTCATGTCTGCGGCTCTGTCTGTCCTGCATCTACAAACCTGAGAGAAAACACCCTTCCAACGTCCCTCCACTTTGGAAGTCGGCTGTGGGCCACTGGTGCAGAAGCAGCGTCTTCCCTTTTTCCTAAAGCAAAAACAAATCAACAGTACAGACGTTTGAAAGTTGCAGTTTCTTCTTTCACCAGTTTGCTTTTCATTTGGTTCAGCATTGAATTACGGAAGCTGCGGCTAAATTTCTGAAACACTAAGTCACAAAAAGTGGAATCACATTTCCCCTGTAAGAGAAGGCGCTCCAGTTCAAGGTTCACTACCTTAAAACACACACACACACGCACAGACTAGCCCTGCAGCACAGTCTACGGCTACAATGACACGAAGCAGACAAGTCGGTTGTATAGCTTTGAGTCAATAGGATCAAAAGCACATTAGGAAAACTTATGGGACACGAAAAAGCAGGGCTCAGGGGGAAGTTTACACCTGCAAATGCCGACACTGAAAAGGAAGAAAGATCTCAAACCAACAACCTAAGTTTACACCTTAAGGAACCTGAAAAAGAACAAACTAAATCCAAAGTTAGCAGAAGGAAGGGAATGTTAAGGATTAGAGCATAGAAAATAAAAGGAACAAAATCAATGAGACCAAAAATCGATTCTTTGCAAAGACCAACAAAATAGACAAACCTTTAGCTAGACTGGCAAAGAAAAGAAGAAAGAAGCCCAAATAACTAAACTCGGAAATGAAAGTGGAAACAGTACTATCAACCCCACAATGATAGCAAGAACTATAATAGAACCCTACTAGCAACTGTCTTCCAACAAATGAGATCGCCTACAAGGAACGGAAAAATCCCTCGAAACACTCAAATTGCCTAAGAAGAAATAAAAAATGGCAACAAAATTCTAACAGTAAAGACTGAATCAGTAATCAGAAACCTTCCAGTTAAGAAAATTCCTGGACCAGCTGGCTTCCCAGGTGAATTCTACCAAACATTAACAAAAAGAATAACACTTATCCTTCTCAACTCTTCAAAAAATTGAAGAGGAAGGAACATTTCCTAACTCATTCTATGAGACTAGCATTACTTTGATAGGGGGTCCAGATAAAGACATCACAAGAAAAGAAAATTATAGATGAATACCCTTTATGAATATAGATGCAAAAATTCTCAACAGAGTAAGTTGCTGAATTGCAGATCAAATCCAACAACACAGTAAACATATTATTCACCACGACCAAGGGAGATTTGTCCCAGGAACACAAGGCTGGTCCAACCTAAGGAGTGTAACCCATCGCCTTAATAGGACAGAAGAGAAAACCACACGATCAGCTCAACTGATGGAGAAAAGGCATGTGACAAAATCCAAAAACGTTTCATCACAAAATCTCTCAGAAAACTAGGAGTGGTGGGAAAATTCCTCAACACAGTAAAGTTATGAAAAACTCACAGCTAGCGTGATACTCAAAGGTGACAGACTGACGCTTTCTCTTTCAGATCAAGGGAGGTCCCCGGGCCGCGACCTACCGCACTCCTGGGTGACGGCGGAGGGGGAAGGAGGCCTCACTCCCCGAGGCCCACCAGATGCCTGTCCACTGTCAGGCAAAACCTCCCTGGGCCTTGAGTGGGTCTGCGCCCCCACCCTCCCTCCTCTCCCCTTTCCTACTGGCGCTTTCTAGGTCTGAGTTAGGGTTCCCTCAGGGATGGGGGAGGACAGAGCTGAGCCCTGAGCGCAGCCAGGAGCCGCCCCGCCTGCCCCGCTGGGATCTCACGGGTGTCAGCGTCCCCTGTCCCCCATGCAGCCGTCGTGTTCATTGCCTGAGTGCTTCCACGGGGCCCGTCTTTCCTCGGGAGCCTCGCGCACCGTGCTGGAGGAAGGACGCGAGAGGCGGCCCAGGGCACACCTGCTTTCTGGCCTCCGTCTTGTTGATGATGCTGATGACCTCCTGAGTGGCGCTCTTGCACTTCTTCCTGTTGACCGCAGAGGACAGCAGCGGCAGCCAGGTGTTCCAGAAGTGTCGGGCGGCCTGCATCACCAGGGCGCTGCTCCCCGCGATGCCCCCAAACCTGGAAGGGAAGGTCTGACCTGGACAGGTATAGGCGCCGAGGGGAGGGGTGGGGCCCCAAGACATCTCTGCAGGACCAGGACGGGCTCTGCTCAGGGCAGCCCCGCCGTGACCCGCTCACGAGCTCCGGCTCCCCGTTCCTCGGGCCCGTCCTGGCTCAGACGCTCAGGGCTGCCGGGAGCACCCAGGGGTGAGGTGGGTGTCACCGCACGGGGCAGGCGATGACCCTGGTCACAGGGCCACTGGGGGAGGGGCCGGCCTCGGGGACAGTCCCCAGCGAGCACCACGCCCCGCAGGCACCATCGTCCCCACCCAAAACACGCACCCCAGACGCGCCACGCACACGACGACCCTGGCCACTGGGGGCCGCAGCCCACCTCGCACTCTCTACGAAGGCATTGGCGGCCGTCAGGCGCAGCTGCTTCCAGCCCTTGAGGTTATCCATGATGCTCCTGCCCTGGATGCAGGCTGCGGTGCTCAGCATCTCCGCCACCAACTCAGCCTCCACCCTGCAGACAGACAAGCGCCACGGCTCCCAGGAGGCTCCTAGGGGAGGGAGGTGCCGCCGAGAGGGGAGAGCCCTGGGGACACCCCACCCCGGCCCCTGGAGAGAGCCCTGGGGAGTCCAGAGTAACGTCATGAAGGTCCCCAAGCCAGAACTAACTGGCTGAGTCCAGTCAACCCGCAGAACCACGAGACAGAATCATAAGCTGATGTTTGAATGACTAATACGTAGGGTGTCCTGTGCGGCAGCAGCAGCAGAACAAGGCGCCCACCCCAAGCGAGGCCGGGCCCTGCCGGAGCGATGGGGCCCCGTTCCCCGTGCCCCAGAGCACGTCTTGTTCAGGGGGCCTAGGCTCTGCGCTGAGAGCTCAGAACGTACAATTTAGACTCAGCAACGTCAAGGGTGCCGCGAGCTCTCTTCTCTCAGCCAAGCCGTGGCTTGTGCACGTAACAACCACACGCACGTCCCTGCAACTCGGCTCAGGGGGCACCAGGCTTACTCTAGGAGAAAAGCACTGGTTTCTGGGTAGACCTCCCCGCCATGGCCTGGGAGGCCCCAAAGGCAGGTACCCACCTGCAGGAGCCAGCTGCTCCGCCACCCTGCCCGTCAGGAGTCTAGGGGAGAAAGAGGCTGTCCCTCCGCCTACAAGGATCTGCAGGGCACGGCCAAGCTCATGCTCTAGGGGTGAATCGGAGGCTGGCCCCGTCCCCCAGGATGGGCGTGCCAACCCAGCAGGAGGTGGAGGAGAGCCTGGCCCCGCTGGGCCCTGGCGTTGCTGTCCTGGAGACCTGGATCTTTAGGACGTGGTCCTTGGGGAGAGTCTGTCAGTGACAACTGGGTGATCTGCTGATGGCGACCACCTATATGCTTACGGCTTACTCTGTTCTATCAGCCACTGAGAGAGGAATGTCGAGATCTGCAGCTGTAATTGTGGCTGTATCGAACTTTCTGCTTCTTGAATTTTGAAGCTCTGCTGTTAAGTGTATACACGTTTAAGACGTTTATGTGTTCTTGCTGATGGAACCCTTTTATCTTTGTGAAACGCCTCTCTACCTCTGATCGCACATCCTGGGAGCCTTACTCCAGCCCCACGGCGTTCTTGCAGCTGCTGCCGCAGAGGCCATCTGTCCCCCTCCTTTTACTTTTCACCTGTGTCTTTGTATTTGAAGAGTGTCTCTTGAAAATGGCTTCGAGTTGGGTCTTGCTTTTTGGGTCCAGTGGGATAAACTCTGCACTTTAACTGGAGTGTTGGTCCGTTTACATTTAACGGGTCTGTTGGTGTGGTTTTGGGTTAAACCTTCGATTTTGCTATTCGCTTTCCTTCTGTCCCATACGTTCGTCCTTTCTTTCCTCCCCTCTTGGATTAATTGAATATTTTTAGTGTTCAATTTTATCTTCTCCATTGGATGTCTAGGTATAATTCTTTTATTGTTTCCGCAGTACTTGCTCTAGAGACTGCAACATACATCCCTAACTAATCACAGTCTATGGTGAATTAATATTATACCACTTCACAGACGGTGTAAGAGCTCTCGATACCCCCATCTCTCCCATTCCCGCCCTCTGTGTTGCCACTGTCACACATTGTATTTCCACATTTGTTAATAATCCCACAATGCAATGCATTTTTGTTTGAAACAGGCGTATGTCTTTTAAAGAATTCAAGAACTGAAGGGGGGAAAACCTTTTATGTTCAGCCACACAGTCACCACCTGGGGCGTTCTTCACTACTTCCTGAACTGAGTTTCCATCTGGTACCATCTCCCTTCAGGCTGAAGAACTTCCTTTAGCATTTCTTGTTCTGTGGGTCTTCTGGGAATGGATTCTCTTAGTTTTAATTACTTAAAATTAGTTTTAGTTTTAATTAATCTAAAATGGTTTAGTTTTAATTAATCTAAAATGGCTTGATTTTGCCTTCATTTTTCAAAGGCTATTTTTGGTGTATACAGAATTCTCGATCGACAGGGTTTTTTCTTTTTTACCACTTAAGATGGTTTACATTGTTCCTGTTGAGAACTCGCCTCTCCTCCCTGTTTCCCTGTGTGCAATGCATCCTTTTCCCCTTCCACCGTCCTTCCAGGGTTTTCTTGTCACCTTGGTCTCCAGCGATTTGCCTACAATAAAAATAGGTGTGGCTTCCCTCGTGTATATCCTGCTTGGAGTTCATTGAAAATCCTGGATCTCTGGGTTGATACTGTTAATTCAATTTGAAACAATTTCAACTATTCCATTTTTGAATATACGTATTCCCACCTCGCCCTCTGTCCTCTGTCCTTCTGAGACCACACCTGCACTTGTGCTGGCCCATGGGCTCTAGCCCACTGGTCCCCAAGGCACTGCTCCTCCGTTTTTCAGGACTTTCTCCCTGTGCTTCAGTTTCCATAGTGTGCTGACCTGTGTTCAGAGTTACTGATCACTTCTCCAGTGTTCAAATGTCAAGCTCTCCCACTGATATTTCCATGTCAGAGATTGTACTTGTCATTTCTAGAATTTCCACTTAGTTCTTTAATTAGAGTTTCCATTTCTTTGTTGGAATTCACCACCTGCAATTTGCCCATTAAAATCCTTTCTTTCCTTTCTTGTATTTACAATAACTGTTTTAAATCCATCGTCTGCTAATTCCAACATCTGTGTCATGTCTGAGTCGGCTGACTGCTTTTTCTCCTGGGATGGGCCACAGTTTCTTGTTTTTCCACACGCCTGGTGATGTTCGCTGTTACGCTGGGCGGGGGGCGGGGGGCAGGATGGAGGGCTGTCTTGCTGAGAGTGTGGATTACGTTGCCTTCCTTTCAAGGAAGGTGGGGTTTCATTCTGGCAGGCAGTGGATTCACCTGTGGCTCACCCTTATCCTACTGAGATCTGGACTAGGCGTCTTAGGGCGAGACTCGCGTGGCCCTTAGAGCCCAGCCCCTAAGGCGTGGTCTTCCTGAATGCCCCGGCGGTTCAGCAAGGGCTCCCTGACTCTCCTGGGTCAGCACGGGGCCTCTGGCATCTCTGTCGCCTGCTTCCTGCCAGGCCTGCGGGATCTGGCCTTCTCTGTCCAGGAACCTCCTCGCTCGTCTTGCATTCTGTGGAGTCCAGAGGCCCCAGCAGCCCCAGGGTGTGGTCTCTGCCTCCCGAGAGCATTTCTTCTGTCTGGGCTCCAGCTCCCGGGGCTGCCGTTTGGGCAGCGCCCCGCGCCCCCAGGCAGAGCGCGAGGGTGCACGTGGGGCTCACTTCTGATGGCCTCTTCTTGCAAGAAGCGTGGCCTTGGGCCATCTGTTGGCCACTGTCTGGAAGCAGTTGTTTCATGTATTTTGTCAAGTTTTACAGTTTTTTAAACAGCACAAGAGTATGAGATCCACTGTGTGTCATGGCCAGAACTGGTAGAAAAAGTGACTTTTAAGTTCACATAAAAACCCAACAGTGATGATGATTATGTCAAATAAAAGTGCTAAACAAAGTAGAAAGGTAATCTCTGTTGGTCTGTTTTAGGGATCTACATGAAATTCCTATTAATATATATTCCTTTACATTAATAGTATAAATATGAACCTGATTCTGGTAATTACACACTCAGAGGTGAGAATACTAATTGATTAGTAACTGCACTATTTTTCACCAAGATCTGAAAACTATTTTCACTATTACTGTGAAATGCTATCATAAAAATTACTGTGACCAATTCCACACTGAGTTTCTTTACATAACTCGCAAAATAGAAAACATGAGCATAAAAATTTGAAATATGTATAATTGTTTTGAAAAAAGGTGCATCACCTGCGGCACACGCCAGGTGCTGAAGTTGACCGCGGATCCTGCTGACTGGGGACCGGGTCCAGGGCTCTGAGGGGCCAGCAAGACCACCGTGCAGTCGGCATCCCCTAGAGAGCCAAGGGCCGCCCACCTCTGCCTGTCCAGCCTCCCAGCACCCAGCTCCAGGCCTAGACACAGCTGGCCCTCAGTGTGGTGAAAAACGGGTCAGGTCCACAGTCAAGCCCGGGTAGGGGTGACCCCACTGAGAGTAGTGACACCGACCACCACTAGAGGACAGCAACAGTCTACAAATGAGTTCTCCAAGGTCTTGAGGTGAAAACCAAACTTTTACATAGTCTTGCACGACCCCCCCTTTCCCTGTTACCATATGTAAACATTTCTATTTTTAGCCTATTTTATTATAAGAATTGCTGTTTTAAAATAAAAGTTAATTTAAGGGTCACTGAGGAAAGAACGGCGAAGCTGGGGCACACACCCATCACCGCAGCAGGCACCCTGCCACCCCGTCCCCTGACAAGCTCTGCGGTGCCGGCAACGAGTAGTGAAATCAGCCTTAACTCCGCTGTAAGAAGACGAGGCAGCAGCCCTCACACACCGACTCTTTCTTTATGAATGTAGTCTTTTTCTTTCTTTTAGAATTAACCTTCTAATTTTTATCAAAGTGGTACCTACCACATGGTTGAGAACTACTCCCCTACCCAGCCCCCAGTCCTATTCCCAAGAGGGAATGACTCCAGGTCTTCAGCTCTATCTTCTAGCAGGTATACGCTTTCCTCCAAAAAACTGGCTTCTATCTTGATTTCCCAATTTATGAATTTTAAACATTACCTACAGAAGTCCCTTTTCCCAACTTATGAATATAGCTGGTCCCAGCATTACTTTTAATTCCCTTATTATCTTTGTACCTCAGAATATTCAGCTTCTCAGATGAGGGTCTCACGCCACCTGTCCTCGTCCCCCTTCCCGCTGCTAAAGTATGTTATCTGTGCTTTTACTTTACTTTCGTACTGTCAAAATTGGTAACATTGATATTTTACTGGGTAACCACAAATAAGCCTTCTTTGTCAAAATGCTAATCCTAACACTGGAATATCAATAAACACCCAGATAATGTCTGTGTTTCTCACTGAAGAGGCAAGCTATTACTTTTGTTACCTCCTGGCATTTCCAACTGGCTCTTCTCCCTCCCTCCTTTACCACAACACCTGTAAACTCTCCACCACACTGGGCCCTCCTCTGGCCCTGCCCGCACCCCCAGGGCCCTCCCCTGCATCCTTGCCGAGGAGGCTCTCTCAGCAAGCAGTGCAGCTGGGCACCTTTTCTGGACTGCATCTCCATTTCCAGCATCCAACATCTTTCTCTTTTCTGGGTTACTCCCTTGTTTTTCTGGAGTGTATCCTCAATTAACTTTCTAAAAACAGGTGTGTGACAAATACATTTTCTAGGTCCTCATCTGTTTAAAAGTAGCTTTCTTTACCAGGATACTTGAAAGTTTGGGTGAGTTAGAATTACATGTTGAAAACTACTTCCACTTAGAACGTTCCACTCTCTTTTAGCTGCTAGTGATGGTTTCTGAGAAGACTGATGCGTTTCTATTTCCTTCTTCTTTTTCTTTTCTTCTAAACGCTGTAGGATAGCCTCCGTATCTACCGTGACCTGATGACCCCATGACGTATCTGGATGTGAGTATCTCTTCATTCTTCTCGCCGGTCATTTAGTGGGAGGGTCAGTCATGAGACGGTGTCCTCTGCTCAGGGAAGCTGCTGCTTTTCACCCCTTTCTTAAGAACGCTTTCTCCCCTCTTTCTGGAATTCCAATAGCTGGGTTTAGGACCTCCTACTGTTTCTTCTGGCTTTTCTGTCACATTTCCTTCTGTCCTTCTTCATATATTTCCTGCACGATTTCCTCACACTTTATCTTCTAGCCCTTCACTGACTTTATTTTCAACTTCAGAAATTACCTTTTTAATTTTGAAGAGCTCTGTAGTCCTTTTCCTTTTATTCCTCATTCCTTTTCCATAACACATTTTAACTTCTAAATGCTGCATCTTCTCAAATACCTTGGACGTTATTATTATTATTTTTTTAATACTTCTTCTGATCATCATGTAATCTGTTCTGTGGAATGAATTACAGAAACCTCAGCTACAGCTAGAGTCAGGCCAGGCCTGTCAGGGAGGTCCCACGTCCGCCACGCACCGCAATTACCCCAAACAGGAAGGGGCCTCGCCTACATCTCAGACAGGAAGGGGCCTCTACTCACTGTGCAGCAGGAGGAAGGAACCTTCCCTCCACCCCCAACAGCCCGGCCGATCAGAGTCCGGCACAGACAGCCAACAGGAAGCCTCGGTACTTTGGACCCCCAACTCCCCCAGTGGACTCTGGCTATCACAGCCCCCCCTGACTCCCCCTTTTTCCTAGAAAAGCAAGATCCCCCTCCTTGTTTTCCACATTTCCTGTGGTCCACCGAAGTTTGCATTTCCCTAATTGCAATTCCTCTGCTATTCCTGAATGAACCCGCCTCTCCTGGTGAGATAACTGGACATATTATATTATAAAAGTTGACAGTTTCTTCCAGAGTAATTTTCCCTATTTCTTCTCGTTGGTCTTCTCTTCAGAGCTGAGGGCCTCTCAAAAGTCTGAGGAACCTCGGTTCACACTGGAGAGTGTGTATAAGATGCTGTGGGGAGCTCGGAAGGGCTCGTCTGCTGACGAGCACAGGTTTACAGTTGTTGGTGGAGACCAGTGTCTGGTGGGGACCCCTGTGCTAAGGACCAGAGGCTTCCGGGAATAACCCCGAGTCCCTGGCTGCTATCAGATGTCCTGCCGGGGGGGGCGGGTGTTCCGTGCGCTACCGCTGCGCCTTCTCCATCTCCGTAGGCTGGGCACCTGAGCCAGCGGCCCCCTGGCCGTCACGGAGCCCTCGGCCCCCACCTGCTGCACGGTGAGGCCAGGGCAGGACGTTCGAAAGCCTTTCAGAAGCCAAGTCCTTCTCAGGATGGATTGTTGAGCAAAAGCCACCTCCGTTTTGGAGGAAAGGCAGTCACGAGGGAAAGCCCCTTGCGGGGGTGGGCGCAGTGAGACATGCTGGGCTGGCCTGGGGGCTCCGTCCAGCCTCTGCTTCAGCTGCCTTGGTTTTCACGCCAGCAGCTGCCGGGGCTCCCCGCTGCGCCTCCACCTGCTGGGTGGCCTCGGCCAGGGCCTCAGCCTCTGCCTGCCTTGGTTTCCTTGCTCCCAGTGCGGGCACGGCAGCCCCTGCCCAGGAGCCGCTGCAGGGACAGATGAGGTGCGGGTGGGGCCTCCACGGGAGCTCGGAGCAGCCTGTGGCCCTGGCTGCATGCGAGGCGGGTGACCACAGCTCGGGTCATGGTCACTTGTCAGCCCCCAAACACCCACGGGGGTGTCCCACGCAGGCCCCAGAGCAGCTGCTGGGACGTGTCGGCCGCGCTCCCGCAGCTGGCCCCGGGATCCTGACCGGAAGAGGCTCAGGCCTCCACTCCCATCACCCAGAGGCAGGAGGCCAGGCCTCCCTGGATCCGGCCTCGAGCGGTCAGCTTGGCTGTGCGGCCACGATGGGTATCTTCCTGGCCTGGGGGCCAGGATCCTGTCTTTCAGGAAATAGACTCAGAAGTAAGGCAAAGAGAAGAGCCTCAAGGGAAACAGTCTTTACAGCAGAAATACTCACAACAGAAACAACTTTAAAACAACCTCCTGCTTAGGAAGACGGAAGGATCAGAAGCCCTGATTACCCACGAGCTGAATGGGGCCCGGGGCACAGGAGCAAGCGGCCTGGAGCGCCTGCGGCCATCCCGGGCACCCTGGAGAGCCCACCGCCAGCAGCGCTCGGGCGGAGAGGAGCCAGTGGCAGGGGGGCTATTTTCATTTCACTGAAATCACCCTTCAGTTACTTCCGAATTTACGTGGCCTCCTAAGTCGCCTGCTCAAAACTAACTCAACAAAGCTGCCTGCCTGTGGGAGCGGCCGCCGGTCGAGCCTTGCGGCCCTTTCGGCCTCTGAGCCCCCGTCACGCCCGCAGCTGGCGGGGCTCGTGGGGCCTCGGGACCCTGCTGAACACGGCTCTCCAGGGGCCGCAGCTGAGGCGTTGCCCCGGCCGGCGTGGGGCTGGCGGGGTGGCTCCAGGGCCGAGTGGGTGAGGCTGCCCCGCCTGGCGGGCTCAGAGGACGCACCGCGCCACAGGGACACAGGTCGGGCGCTGGGGCGACTCACGAACTGAAGGCCTGCAGGTGCTTGATGCCCGTCTGGATGGCCTTCTGCGAGCAGGCCATGGTGGCCTCGTGGTCCCGGGCCACGTAGGTGAAGTGGGTCAGCCGCGTCAGGGTCTGCAGCTCCACGAAGGGGTCCGACCAGCTGCACTCCAAGGCCATCTTCACCAGCTGCCAGTGGCGGGGGAGAGGGGCGTCTGTGAGTGGGTGGGGGGCGTCTCTGCTGCCAGCTCACGGCTGACATCACATGGATGGGTCCAGTGGTCACCCGGCCTAGGCCGAGTCACCTGCAAGGCTGAGGCTCCAGCTGCCAACTGCGGCCAAGCCTGGGTGGGGCTGGTGGGTTGAGGACAAATGTCCCAGTGTCCACACTGCGTTCCTGCCACATGGGCAGCCCTGCCCTCTGACGAGCCAGGAGACCAGACTCAGGGGCCCTGAGGGGACCCTCGGCTCTGTTGGGAGCGCTGTGCAGAGAACACGGCAGGGCCGCTGGCCACCTGGGGCTCCTTGTCTCGACAGCACAATTCGAATAAGCACCTCGAGTTGGGGAGCCTTGTCGGGGCACAGCCCCTGGAATGCCTACCAGGCACCTAGTGACACCTGCATGGGCCAAGGGGGAGGAAGGTGACTTCTGGGGGGACGTGACACCTGTGGGGTGAGGGAGCGACAGCTACCTGAGCCAAGGGGGGCACCGTGAAGTCCATGAGGCCCAGCCCGTTGCAGGAGTGCATCTCCAGAGCAACGAGGACTCCGGTCACCGAGTTGATGCCCTCGTTGGCGCTCTGGTGGGAAGGAAGTGCAGAGGGCCCGTCAGCCCCGGGGCTGGAGAATCTGGACTACTCGGGAAGTGACCCTGTGAAACATCAGCTCTGCGGCAACGATCGGAGCTGTTTGTGTAAGTGTTTGTCTCCAAGCTACCTCTTCACGTAATAAAGAGGAGTAGGCGCTGCAGCCCCCAAGGTGGCCCGGAGGCTGGCTGAGCCGGCCAGAGGTGGAGGGCAGGTGGCCAGGCACAGCGGTGGCCCTCTGCCTAGAGGCCCCTCCCTTGGTCCTGCTCCAACCCGGTGCTCACTCCCGGCAGGTTCAGATGCCCCTCCCTGATGGTCCCTGCCTTGCCAGCCTCACTTCCCACCTGAGCCACGTGTCCTGGCTCCAGCTGGGGACCCAAGGAACCTCCCACTGGCCTCCATCCACAGCCCACGTCTGCAGGAGGAGAAGCCGTGGGGCTGGCCCTGCCCCCTCCCCTCTGGGTCCCTGCATCCTCACCCCGACGGCCTTGCGTTCACAGCTCAGGTGGCCCGTGGGGCCCTGCCAGGGAGGTGTCCCCCTGTAGCCTAGACACACCTCCAGATAAAGCCACAGCGAGGTGTCACCGAGGGTGGACAGCGCCCCCAGAGGCCCAGCGGCTCTTGGTGGACAGTTAGAACCGTGGCCAGTCGGCTGGAGGAACGAGGGGATGTTCCAGCGGCCAGGCAGGCAGAGGAGGCCTCACGCCCCATCTCTCGGGGGTCGGCCTGGGCAAGGACGGACCCTCCTGAAGGGAAGCACCCCTTCCGCAGCCCCGCCGCCCCGTCCCCCAGGCTGCTCGCCCTCGGGTGGGGAAGACTTCAGCGGGGGCGCCCCCCGGCTGGCACCTGCTCGTCCGTGCCCAGGCGCGGCCCGATCTGCTGCCACAGCAGCTGCTTGGCCTTCACCCACGTGGCGATGAGCTGCTGCCGGATGCTGACGGGCACCGCCTCCTCAGGCACCGTCCCGTTGGTCAGGTTCAGGGCGAACTCGCAGACCTGAAACGGAGGTGTCCTTGCTCATGACACCTGAATCCAAACAGGGGACCCGAGCCAAGACCTAAAGCTGCAAAAACAAGCAGACCCGGCGCTGGGTCCAGAAGGGACGGTGGCCCGAACACGCACTAGTCCTGGGGCTGAGGCACAGCCTCAGCGGGAAGGAGGCACCGCTCCCGGCCACACCTGGGGCAGCCGCAGGCTCTGCGCCTCCCTCAGGCTCACTACGGAACTCACCTTCGCTCACGTTTACTAGGAATGGGTGAGGGATCATCCGTGCTTGTCAGCACCCATCAACATCCCTCGTCCTCGACTGGGAAGACCGCCACACAGTCCACGTCCCCGGGAGACGCAATCAGGGCACAAACAGCCCCCCTCGGTCACCGTGGAACCGCCCGTATCCCCGGCCTGTGCATCTTTCCTTTGGTGTTGCGGCTTTCCTGTTCTGAACTGGCACTGGTCCTATTTTTCTGGCCTTATGTCCACCTTTTTCTGAGCTCTGGGACTTGCAGGGACGTCCCCACCACTGACACCCAGGTGTTCTCGTCTTGTTTCCTTGCTCTTAGAGAAAGCGTGTCCCCCCACCCCACGCCCCATTTCTGGGCAGCTGAGAATGCCTGCAGCTTCCTTCCTCAACTGCTCTCCCACTGACGCCTGCACTGACCGGGGTCTGCCACTCCCCCGGCTCCGATCCCACCCTCGGGCGCGGCACCTCCACTGCGGTCCTGACTTCAGAGGCGGCCTCAGGGTCTAGCGGCGTATGAAGTGGGTTTGAGCGTGTGTGTCTTCTAGACTTCTCTGGCGTCAGGGCTGGGATCCAGGCGATGATCAGGCCTCGTGCCAGGGTGCTGCAGAGCGTCGCCAGCAGCGCCAAGTCTCTGGAAGAGAAGCATGTCCGGGCCAGGCCATCCCAGGGAGGAAGCCATGGTGACAGGACTGGCTGCGGTGGAGGCTCGTCCTCCACCAGGCGGCCTTCACGCCTGGGAGACACCTGTGCCGTGTGGGCTGGACTCCTCAGGGAGTCCTGCGGGGCCTGGACAGAAAGGCCCACCTGGCCACCGTGCCCACTGCCGGGCCGTCCAGCAGGCCCTCCACTGGGCGACGGATGGAGCGGGCTTGGACCAGAACCTCCCTGCTTCTTCCTGAAACGTCTCAGCACCAAAACATTTAAAACCATCAAACGCGGTCCGACCTGTGTCTACGACAGAGACACGGACACCCGCCTAGAAAGAGAGGAGCTCCCGCAACCCCTACAGTCCTGGGGACCCTGCCAGGGCCTCGCGCCCAGAGGAGAGGTGAGGGCACTGGCAGGCCGTCCTCCATGGCTGCTCCGTCCTATTCGCAGTGTAAAAGTCCCCATGTGCACATGTAGCTGCGTCCTGACTCACTCAAGCCTTTCTGCTTCGGGATCTGGCGGAAAACTTTAAAGTTGAGTGTTTAGACTAAATGCCCAAGCAGCAGAGAACACAAAGAGGGCTTCACACAGTCACCCTCATTAGGTAAAGGTCTGGCCTGACTTGACGCTTTCACACTTCCAACTTCAGGTAGTGAAAACATCGGTCTCTCATGAGTTCACACCACCTGGATATGAAAACTCCCGGACACTGATTTCCAACCCGCCCCAAATCAGACCAAGGTCGGTTTCCACCCCTGTTCCTACGAGGCTTGGGCCTCGCCAACCTCCCTCAGAATCGCACTGTTTGCAACAAGAGTGTGACAGGCCGGGAAGCTGCGTGGCAGTGGTGCTGCTGGGAATCCGTGTACGGGCCCGAGGGCGTCTGAGCACCTCATCGATCCCCACACGGTGCCCTGAGGCTTAGAGAGGGTGAGTATCTTGCTCGGGGTGCACGGCCAGTACACAGAGGCCCTGTCACTGCTACGCACTAGGTGAGGGTGGCCCCGCACGTCCCACCCCACAGCTCCCGGCCCGATCCCAGGGTCTCTGGCAGGGGCAGGATGGGGCCCTCCTGGGAAGCCAGGATGCACACAGCGACCGGCAGCCTCACCCACCCGCTGTGGCCCATGGCCTTGACGATGCCCAGGAGGTGGTACAAGGCGTCCACGAGCTCCCTCTGGCGCCCGGCCGTGATGAGGTGCTGGTTGTGATTCAGGACGTAGACCACGGCGTTCTGCACGAGCCACGCCTCCTGTATCATCTGCCCAATGTCGGCCGAGCGCAGCCAGCTGTTCATGGTGTACTGCGACAGGCCCTCTATCCAGGTCCTACAGAAGGCGTGCGTCAGGCTCTCCCCGGGATTAAGACCCTTCCCAAAGCGGCAGGAAGACACCAGTGTGAAGCCATCCCTAGAGCCCAGGGGTCAGAAAGTTGCCCTGCTGGGGGCTGCCCGCCACTCCCGCTGAAGGACCCAGCCTGCCCATCTCCTCCCACCTCCACCCCATCCGCCTGGCTCTCCCATCTCCCTGCTGGATGCCCCTCGCCCTGCCCCTCCCTGGCCGAGGACGGACCCCTGGCCGAGGCTTGCAGGCCGCCAGTCCAGCTCTGCACCTGCCTGTGCCCAGTCTCCCCGGCCCATCACACACAGGCTGCCCTCCTCCGTCCACATGGGCGCGTGGGACCTGCTGGCCTCAGACCAGCGCCTGGCAAGCCCTTTCTCTAAAGGGCCAGACAGTTAGTACCCTGGGCTTCGACAGCTGCATGGAGTCTCTGTTGTGTGTTTCTCGCTATTTAACTTCACAAACTTAAAAGCCATCAAAACCACCGTTAGCTCGTGGGCTGTACAAAAGCGGTGGTCAGGTGTGGCCTGGGCCCTCCCCCAGGCGTGGGGAGCCCGACCCAGTCGGAAGCGGCGGCGGCCCCTGGGGAAGGCTGCGGGCTGTGCTCTCACAGGCGACTTAAAACACCAGGACAAACCCCATCTGCGCAAAATCAGGGCCCTCCTCCCTGTGCCTCTCGTGGGCAGAGGGAGTCCGGCGGCATCCCCAACCCCTCCACAGCAGGCGGGTGTGCGGGCCCGTCCACTGGGTGCAACAAACAGGAGAGTGGCCCCTGTCCGCATTCAGCGGGAAGCAGCCAACAGCCTCGGCTCCTGCGACACCGCAATGCGGACTCTCACTCACCACCGCGTTCACCTCTCGAATATTTAATTTTAGATGAAACAATGGCTAAAAACTGTGGTTGTTTCCACAGCACCTCGATTTCATGATTAAACCGCACTTGGCATCTCACGTGGGCAAGTCTCTGGGGGTTCCCTGTGGACCCTCTTTCCATGCACATACTTCCCGGGACAGTTTCCCATGGCCAGCCCCGACTACCGCTTCCCTCCGCAGACACCAACTCCCTCACATCTCGTTTCCACCAATAACGAGGAAGACTAACCACAGCGAACAACGACGTGAGCTAGTGAGCCGTGCTGGACAGCCGGCCACTTCTCTCACGTGTCTGGGCGCGGCCCGCGGCCCAGCCTATGCCCCCGGGCCACACATGAGCGGTGCCAGGTGCATAGGACGCGCCCCCGCGGCTCCCCTACCGGTACGTGACCCACTCGGCGCTGTCCTCTGGGGACTCGGGTATGTAGCCCACCGGGTGCTGACTCAGGTCCTCGGGGGGCGTGGGATGGTCATTTAGCTGCACGCCCTCTGATCGCAGCAGGTGGACGGTGGCCTGCAGAGGAAGTGAGTGGAGTGGAGGAGAGGTCCCGGGAGCACAGACCCAGCGCAATGCCCCCAGGGCCTTCCCAGCCCCTGGGTCCTCCCTGCCTGCAGCGACACTTCCCCCACCCCACGCCGCTGCTTCACCCATACACGCTGCATCTCAGAGAGAGACCGGCTCCTTTCGAGAGCACAGCCTGAGCCCCCAGGGACACAAACGTCCCCTTGTCACACCACAGGCGTCCACGGCAACCCAGTCCCCGTCCCTCCACGGCTGTGCACGGAAGCCCTGCAGGCTGACAGGACCAAGGACGGGGGGCAGGTGGCCTTGCCTGCCTCCCGGGGGTGATGCCGGCTCCATCCCTGGCTCCGCGGTCACCTGCCCCCAGCTCTCAGCATGGCCTGGCCCTCAGGAGGCGCTCAGCAAACCCTCACTGAACAAGCCGGGGAGTTCTGTCCAGGTTACCCCATCGACCCCCAAAATAAACAACCTCGAGTGGCCCCAAGAATCCCGAAGTTACAAAGTATCACCAAAATCACCACCACGTGCAGGTGCAGGGATGCCAGTGCCAGCTTAGACCCAGCTCAGCCACCTGGCTGACGCTGGGGTCTCTGCATGCTCACTGCAGGGGGCGGGAGTGACCCCAGGTCAGGGCTGAGGGGGGTGGTCGCCAGCAGCCTTCAGCGGCCTCTGAGGGGCTGAGATGAGAACACACGCTCCTCCCTTACAATGGGTTCAAAGTGCTTTTGAAGCTATCCCCATGCAGAGGGCACTCCCAAATCCAGTAACCATCAGCCTGCAGTACCTACGTCACCGTGGATTCACAGTTCAAACATTACTTCTAAGGAAAATTAACATCTACACCCCTCACGATACATTCTGATTTATGTCTTTCTCCCAGAAAATCTCCCAAGAACCCGGGAAAACTTCCCTAAAGGACAGGCTCCTTCGGGAGCAGGGCTGGGGTATAGGGCCACGTCCGTGCAGAGGCAGGTGACACGGGGGCCGAGGGGCCGTGGGCAGGGACGCACCTCAGCGTTGATGAACCCCACCTCCGCGAACTCGCGCAGCAGGCTGGGGGACACCGGCCTATGCAGGGTGGCGTCTGACTGGCCCGAGGAGTCCTGCTCCGCGCCGTCCCCGCCCTTCTTCTTCTTCCCTGGAAACAGCAGAGCGGCAGGATGCTCAGAACCCGAACAGCCTTTCAGGGAACGCGGCGCAGCCCCGGGTGCGGCGGCGGGGTCTCTGCGAGGTGGCACTGTGCCCAGGAGGGGCTGGCAGAAACCTCCCAAGCGCAGGGGCCCCACGGGGTGGCGAGGTGTCCCCAAAGCCAGCTTGGCCATGGCCAGTCTCCCACCGATTCCCTGACAGCTGGGCTCTTGGTTCTGTTTGCGCTGTTCTGCCCCTCAAGAGGCCCCGGCCCCGCCCCCAACACCCAGGCCCCGGGCCTCCTGGGACTGCCTGCAGGCCCCCCCATCCTCACCGTCCGCAAAACCAACCTCTTCCAGAGACCTGCAGGCCGGACTCGTGCGGACCCAGCGCTGACGGGGTAGCCGGCCCAGGCCCACGCTCTGCCCGCAGGCCCCCGCCTGCAGCCCTGGGTCCCCTCGCTGAGCCCCGCGGGCCCCGCAGCAACCCCAGGTCGCCTGGGGAGATCCCGCCAGTGCGGGCGCCCAGGTATGGCCCCGGGGCCTACCTCGCCTGAGCCTCGCCTGCCGCTCCACCTTGCCGACGTCATACGCGAGGCAGAAGCGGCTGGCCGTCCGGCACACATCCCACACGCCCTGCTTCCGGGCCACCTTGGCCAGCTCGGCCCAGATCTGTACCCTGCACAGGTGCACGATGAGCTCTCTGCTCGGGAGAACCGGCGCAGGGCTCCTGCCACGAGCCCAATAGACGTCCCAGCCTGGACGCGAGGCGACGGGCAGACCCGCGGGGGTGCTGCCCGGGGCCAGGCGAGGGGGCGGGCAGCGGTCCGGTGCCCCCGCCGCGACGACCCAGGAGCCCCCGCACGCCCCCCGGCCACCGCCCACTCACCTCTCCTTGGCGTTCCGGCCCTGCAGGCTCTGCACGTGCCCCGCGGCCTCATCCACGCTGAGGGAGTGGTGCCGCGCCTTCGCGTACAGGTAGGTGAAGCGGCCCCGCTTTTCCCCGGTGGAAACTGAGGGTGGACAGCGGGACGGGGCAGTGACGCGGCGGGTCCCGGGTCAGGGCACGTTCCCGCAACCCCAGCGCGCAGGACTCTGGACGGGTGTGGTGGCGCCTCCCGGGCGTCTTTTGACCTTTTCATGAAGATTAGGTCCCGCTAGCTGTGCCTTTGTAGGGGAGGGGCGCCGGGCACCAGGGGCAGCTGGTGCACAGAACGACCCCCTCTGCACCCGCCAGGCCGGCCCCAAGAGCCTCCACCCGCGCCCAGCACAGTGGTGGCCTCTGTCCCCACGGCCCCCCACCTCCAGGAGCCAACTGGCAGGGACCCCGCGGAAGGCCCCCGCCTGGCCAGGTACTCCTGCCCGGCCCCTCGCCGAGTGAAACGCACCAAGAGAGCCCGAGCGTGTCCGGGGCGGCTGCCCACTGGGCCCGTGCCCCTCACACCCAGCAGGACAAGAAGGAAGCACGGGGTGGCACTACCACGCCCCGGACGGGGTGACAACAGGACCTGGTGACGTGTGGCGGCCACAGAGACAGCACAAGGTCCGTGGCCCACCGAGGCCAAGGGTCACATCCTAGAGCCATCCCCCAGTCCACATCCCAGATCCACCACACTGGCCACCGTGGGCTCCCTCCGCGGCTCCTATCTGCAGACGGCAGGGGCTGCCCGGCTGAAGGCTGCCGGGGGAGCCAACATTAAGGGAGCCCTGGGCAACCTCAGGTGGGACTCTGAGAGGAAGGGCGCTGGGGTGCTCCAGAGCCGGGCGCTAATCTGCCATCTGCAAGGGTTCGATATACTTGGGGGTAATGCAGAGAAGCCCAGGACCCCCATCCTCGAGGGGGACAGTGGCATGGGGGCAGTGCCCCCTAAAGTATACGAGGAAGCCCTGACCCCCAGAACTCCAGAATGTGGCCTTGTTTGGAGATGGGTCTTACCAGGAAAAATCAAGTTAAAGTGAGGTCATTAGGGTGGGCCCTAATCAATTATGACGGGTGTCCTTAAAAGGGGAAATTGGACACAGAGAGAAACGGGTGCAGAGGCAAGCCAGCCGTGTGGGTCCCGGAGACAGGCCCAGGCGGCCCCTCCCTCCAGCCCCTTGGTCTCAGGCTTCGGGCCTCCAGGCTGTGTGAGCCTCCCCCCTCGCCACGGGAGGTGCTCTGTCGCGCAGAGTGGGGACAGGAGGCTGCACACCAGCACCTGAGGCCCGTGTGGGCGGAGGTCGAGGGCGGGTGGGTTCAGGCGTGTGTGCGCTGCTGAGAGAGCCTGCACACCTTTGGCCTCGTTCTCACTGTCGAGCACGATCTGGAAGGTGTCAGGGGCCAGGGCCAGGCCCGCGGTCACCAGCAGCGCCCGCTTCTTGCGCACACTGTCCTCCGGCATCGCTTTCTTTGCCTGCGAAGGGTAGATGGCGTGATGAGCACCCACGTCGTCCAGAGCAGCTCCGCTGCCCGTCTCTGCTGAGCGCTCCTGGCCTGACGGGGCCCCGCCCCGGATGCCTGCCCTCCCCAGGCGCAGAGGCCCCAGGGCCCAGGTCCGGGGGGGCGGGGCGCACCTGCTCAATGGCCAAGGTGGCCTTGTCCTCGGTGCGCTCGGGGACCTGGCACGGCGTGGCGCAGAGGTGCAGGCGGTTGAGGGCCATCCTGAGCGTGTCCTGGTAGAGGCCCAGGGTGTCCAGGAGCACGGCCTTCCTCAGGTGCCCCATGGCAGGCTCCAGCCGGTCCGCACCCTCCTCAATGTACGCCATCTCCATGTGCACTTGGCAACGGAACAGGACCATGAGGCTGCGGGGACAGACAGCATTGCAAGAGCCCGGCGGGGCTGTCGCGGGACACCCCTGGTGCCTGGTTTTCCAGCCCCGCCTTCTGCCCTTCGTTACCCCAAGGACCCACGGAGGACCAAGAGGTGGTCCCTGCAGACCACAGGAGACCTCGGAGCCCACAGGCGCACCAGGGCCAAGGAGCGGCAGCTGGGCCCAGCCGGGCTCCACGCTACAGAGAACGACTGCGGCACGAAAGCCAGGTGGTGGGCTCAGCAAACGCGGGGCGCCCGACGCTGCGTCTCGTCCAGCACCCCGGGAGGCTCCTGGCGAGGCCAAGCAGGTGAATTTAGCACAACCGAAGCCCAGGCTTTGCCTCAGCGGATGGGCCGTCTCGGCTCTGCTCTGAGTTCTCTCCATCTCATCGGCCGAAGCACACACTCCCCTGCTCAGAACGCCTCTCGTGGACCCGTGGCCCTGCCTGGCGTTTGCTCCTGCTGCTGCCTCTGCTGGAGCCTCCTGGGCTGGGCGGGGCTGGAGACGGCCGTGTCTAAGCTGGTAACACAGTCTCCTCAAAGCCCTTCATCCACAGCACGCAGAGCCCCATGCCACAGCCTCCACCCTGGACGTGAGCATCAGAAAAGCCAACAAATTTGGTCGAATTAAAGTTCTAGGAGACCCATGAGCCGACCCTCAGCCACGGCAAGGCACAAGCGTCACACGCTAGGCCCGTGACCTCAGGGAAGAGCACGCAGTGCCCAAGGCGCCTGGAGGCTGGCGCTCCGCTGCTCGGGGGCCGGGAGTGGTGGGCAGGAGAGGGCACCTGGTTGATGCCAAGGGTGAGGTCTGCGCTCCCATCAGGGAAGCAGGTTCCACGGACTCTGCCCGGAAGCCTGGACAGCAGCCAGTAATAGGCCACTTTCTTCTGTGTTGAGGCAGCGGAAGAGGAGGCCCACAGAATGGGAGCTGGACCAGCACCGAACTGTGTGCTCTGGGCAGCCTGACCCTGAATCCATAATGCGAGACTCATCCAGGGCTGGACCACGCGAGGAGCCATCTGAGGCAAGCTGACACCACAGAGAGAGGGTTACACAGCGGAACAGTCCTGGTCAGGGATAACCCGGCAGGCGGAGAGGTCTACACAGCAGAACAGCCCTGGTCAGGAGCAACCCGGCAGGCGGAGAGGTCTACACAGAGGCACAGCCCTGGTCAGGAGCAACCCGGCAGGCGGAGAGGGCTACACAGCGGAACAGCCAGCGTCAGGAACAACCTGGTAAACCATTGGCTCAAGGAAGCCACAGAGATGATGGTGAGTAAGCACAGCAGACTCGAATGAGAGACTCCGTCCCTGTCAAAACAGGATGAATGGGACCAGATGAAAAGGATTAGAAATGAGTAATTTTCAGAGTTCCTTCTGCTTCCAACTGTGATCAAGTCTCTGCCACGAGTATCCACTGTGAAGCTGGACCAAACACAGCACTGGGTCTGAGCAGCACAAGCCTGGGGTCCCTGGAGGCGGGAACTCAGGAAGGAGCCCGCACCCTGCCTGGAGACAGTGTCCCGTGGCATTACGGGCAGAGCACTGGGCCCAGAACCAGGGCACCTGCCGTCCACAGGGAGGGTCTCTGCTCTGGGCTGGGAAGGCTGCTCCAGGCTGGAGAAGAGGAGCCGGGTACCAGAGCAGCTGTTGCAGGCCTGCCCACCAGAGAGGAGAGAGCTGGGTATCCCTCACTCACACCCCAGATGTCAGCCGAGCCCACGGAGATCGCGGGTGCAACTGGGCTAGAGGTTGAGCCCCACTGAGACAGGCTGGAAGACACTGTAAACTTCCAGAGATATGGCCAACAAAACAAGAAGCCAGCTCTCAACCCGTAACTGAAGTACCCAAGAGAACAAAAAGCAACACTCTCTTTAAAAAGATCACAGAATCCACAGACTCCACAGTGCACCAACCACAACATTCGGTACACAATAAAAAACTACTGGACATGCAAGGAAACAGGAAAAGGTAACCCACAGTCAGAACGTAAGAGGGGCCAGATGCTGGGTTTTTATCAGAAACTACGAAGGCCAGAAGAAAATGAAACAACCTCTTCAAAGGGTTTAAAGAAAAAAAAATCTGTAAACCCAGAATCCAGCAACTGGTGAAAATAATCTTCAAAGATGAAGGTGAGGTGAAGTCATTTTCAGATCAACAAAAGCCAAAAGAATTCATCACCAGCAGTCATGCATTACAAGAAAAAAATAAAGGAAGTTCCTCAGGCTGAAATAACAGCAGAAAGAAACTTGGATCTGAGGGTAAGAAAGAAGAGCGAGCCTGTGGGATTGACAAAGAAGTGGGCAAATATAAGAGACTATTGATTTTCTCTGTAATTTTCTTTAAAAAACCACTGGCTGCTAAAAGCAAAACAATGACCTGTAAGATGAGGCCCATAACACATTGAGAAGTAAAAGACATGCCAACAACCACACAAAGTGGGGTAGATGACGGGAAATGCGTGAGGTTTTCCCTTTGCCGGGTGGGAAGCACCACCTCACACAGACTTAGCTAAGGAGGATGTGCACTGTTATCCCTACAGCAATCCCCCCCACCCCAAGGGTACAGTGGACAAAAAAGCTGATAGAGGAAGTAAATCCAATGGTAAAAAATTCAATTAACCTCAAAGAAGGCAGGGAAAGAGCAGCAGCAGAACAGAAGGGACAACTGGAAACAAATGATGAGATTGTAGACAAGTTCAAAGCTACACTAAACGCAAAGAGACTAAACACTCCAGTTAAAAGGCAGAGATTATCATACTAGACAGAAAGAAGTGAGGCCAAACTACATGCTATTAAAAGCTGTGTTCTACACTTTAAATTGGAAGATCCACAGAGGATGAGAATTGAAAGGATGGAAAAAGAAATGCTTCAGACGGGCCCAGATGGTTTCACTGGATTCTATCAAACATTTAAGGAAGAAAACACCAAGATTGCACAAACTCCTTCAGAAAGCAGAGGAGGAAGAATCCTTCCCACCTTCCCAATTCATTTAATAAATTCAGCATGACCTTGATGTCAAAACCTGACAAAGACATTACAAAAGAAGAAAATCACAGGCCAACGTCCTCATGAACCTACACGTAAAAATCCTTAACAACACGCTGACATATGTCAGGACCATGCAGAGAATGCAAGGTTGGTTCACCACTCAAAGTTCAATCAGCATAATTCACCAGATTAAAGAACAAAAGAGAAAAGTCACAGACCTTTTAATAGATGCAGAAGAAACATTTGACGGCACTCAACACCCACCCATGATTAAAAAACAACACAACGAAGGGACATTAACAATGTTTGTATTCTATTGTGTGCAATTATATCTCAATAAAGTTAATCAGAAAAAGAGCTGTCAGAGGAAAAGAGGGCAACTAGAAGACATTATTTTTAAAAATCAGGCAAATATGAAAATAAACTAAAAGGATATTTTGGAAGAAATAGTCATTAAAATTTAAAAACATAGGCTAAAGAAAGGAAGGAAAATTAGAGAATTTGTAAAATAAAAGAGTACTAATGGCCTGGAGGAAATCTGTCAGAATTCAGCGTGTCACACATGGGGGGTGGGGCCGTGAGCGTGGAAAGTTCGCTGGGGGCGGGGTGGGGGGGGTTGGTAGCTGGGCTAGGAGCCTGTCATACATCCCCATGGGATTCCAGAAGGAGAAACTATTTTCAAAATGGGTAAAAATCCCAGATTTGAAGAGAGATGCAGCTCTTCACAGCCAAGACCCCCAGGTGCCGGCAGGAAATGAACCATACCGGAGACCCTGGGGACCCCCCTTGCCCACCCTCAGGCTGACAACCAGGCCCCTGGCTCCCCTGCCGAGACCCCTGTTCCGAGGGCTCAAGTAGGCGACGAAACCCAACCCTAATTAATCACAGGAGCAGACGGGGCAGGGCAGCTCTCCCCACCGCCCCTCCCGGCGGCTGCAGCCCCTCCTGGGTGACCCCCCACAGCTCCTCTCTGCCCACACACCAAGTCCCCGTCTCCCAGACCCCTTGTCTGCCAGGGACCAACTGCAGCATCCCCATGGGCTGCGACCCCCAGCCGGGGGGCCTCACTGCCTCACCGCCCACTCCACCTTCCCTCCTGCGCCTGTGCCCACAGGCCCTGTGCCCTGCCATCCCCCTGCCATGCAGCCCAGGACCCTCCTGACAAAGCCCTATCTCCTCAGCCCCTCTCGACCTCAGATGGGCGCCGCCCGGGTGCCCCCCAGCCTCCCCCCTTCAAGGCCCTGCCCCCCGCACTCCAGACACACCTCCCCCACGGCCTGCCGGCCTCTCAAGCTGGCCCTTCTGCGGGGAGCCGTGGAGTCCTGCTGCCCTTCCTGCCCACTTTTTTGGGAAAATGAGTTGGACTTCGTCCTTACCCCAAGGGTCTCCCGCCCGCTTGTCTCCCCCCGCGGGGAGAGCCCAGGACCGCCACCTGTCCATCTTCTCCAGGACCTCCGCGAGGCTGGCCAGCGACTTCCGTAGATGGTGCCGCAGGTCGTGCTGCAGCAGCGGGAGGCAGGTGTTCCACTGCGTGGCGCACACCACGTGGATGACCCGCGGGTCGCCCAGGCGCACAGCTCGCCGGAGCACCATGTCCAGTCTCTGTACTATATTCAGCTGGGTCTGCACAAAAGACAGTGGCCCATGTGTGAGGCTGGGGGCAAACGCGCAGCACAGGGCGAGCCAGGGCAGCCCCGGCCGACCCTGAGCCCAGGAGGCCGCAGGGGGCGCCCAGGCCCACAGTCTGAGTCTGTCCGTGGAAATGGCCTGCGGTCGAGACCCTGCCTTAGAACGGGCTCTGCGCCCTCTGGGTGCGTCTCTCCTCTGTGAGCCCATCTGAGCGAAGCTGCTGATCTCCTGGCCCTGTATATTTATGGGGCCCACGCCCAGTGACGTCCAGTGAACAGCTCCTCCAGGCCGTGCCCCACACGCCCTGCCCAGCAGACAGGCGCTGGCCGGCCTCAGCCTGTGCAAGGGGCCTCACCAGCTCCATGCCTCCCTCAGCGCCCGCTAGGGCTGCCTTGCCGCCTAAGCTCAGCCATGTCCATGGGCTTCTGGCACCTGGGGGCCTCCCCTCGTGCTGCTCCCAAGCCACAGGGACCAGCTCAGGCTTGGGGTCCAGACCCTGTGACTCCTGCCTGCCAAGATGTGTCCATCAAGGCCTCATTGAACCGGTGCCCCTGAAGGGCCCCTGGCCCGAGGTCCGAGGCCGACAAAGGCAGAGGGACACAGCCCTGCAGTCTCTGTGCCACCACCAGCCAGCACCAGCACGCGGTCAACAGGTAGCCCACGACCTCCCTCGAGAAGATCAACGCCGGCAGGGGCAGCCACCTGGGCAAGTCCAAAGGGAACACGCACATCCCCCAGGTGGCCTCGAACTCGCGGAGCCCCGGCCCAGCTGATCGTCCCCTGGCAGAGCTCACGGCACCGACGCTGCCTCTCCTGCTCCAGAGGGGCAGCACAGCCCGGCTCCAGGGCTCCAGAGAGGGTCCCAGGAGCTGAGCCAGGGGGCGGACACCTGGGCCCCAAAGAAATGCCAGCCGCCATCACTCTGTTTCAGGGTATTTTGGTTCCCTTTTTCCAACTGCAGGATTCTTATTAAAGAACATAAATGATTGCTGGATTCCTTTTCGGGCGGTGGCTGCTGGACCAGCTCTGACTGCATTACATAGGATGCTGAGCTCACATGGTCTGTCACTTTGCCACCGTGTTCACCAGGCTGCCGTGCGCCAACTCCTCAGAGAGACAGCTGCCTCCTCAGTAAATACCAGTGGAATATTCTAGACAAGTCAGGGATTTCCAAAGGGGGCAGCGAGGGAGGAACGCTCGTGTGGGTCCTCTGGACCTGCCCTCCACCCTCCCCGAGGTCCCCCTTCCCCCATCCCGTGATGACCTCACCACTTCACTGGAGCCCCTCTGTTTCCCAAGCCCAGCGAGGCCGACAGCCCCGCACTAGAGCCGGGGCAACGTGTGCCTTCCTGGACCTGAGTCAGGATGGCAAAGTGCTCTCATGGGGACTCAGCGATCACCAATGGCAAGTGTTATCAGTGTGCTGGGGTGGGCCGCTCCACACAGGCCGCAGGAGGGCTTGGCCAGAGGATGGTCCCACCCCAGCCCCTGGCCCAGAGAATGGGCTGCATGAACCCAGACGTCCGGCAGGCCAAGGTGGCCCTGGGAGCCGTGGGGGGTCCAGCTCCGTGCCGCAGAGGAGGACGGCAGCCGGCCTCGGCAGCTGGGGGACACCCAGGCCCCTGGAGCTCCTGCCAGAGAGGCCACAGTCACGGGTGGGAAACCAGGGCACAGGGGGCTGGCCCGTGCCTGTCAGGTCTCCCCCCCAAACCTGGCACCAGTCAAATCACAGGGTCCAGGGAACCTGCACAACAGTTCAGCATCTGCTGCGGCTCCCAGTCAAGGACTTACCTCCACAGCCTCTCGGGTGTAGATTTTCATTTTATTTGCAAGTCTTTCAGCTTCCAATTCATACTCCAGGCATTCGATTTCAATTAGCTCCCCGGGATCCTGCGGGGCACAGGAGTTGCTGTGTAAGATGGAGAGTTTTAACGAAAGCGATCACGCACATTCATTAACTTCAAAGACCATTTAAAAATATGACTCGTGTACTAGGTAGAAATTCAACAAATAAAAATTAGATGATACAAATATATATAAGAAAAACTTCAAATGTTTCCAAAAGATGCAAAGATTTGAATGAGAAAGCTAGAAAAAAATTGTTTTTCACCTTTGATAGTTAATTTCACTGGACACAGAACTTTTAAATAACTACACCAACTTCAGACAAACGCTCTGTTATGAAACGGCTGATTTCTTTCTTTGAATCCCTGCCGGGTTTGGACGGGGCGTCCTGCTGGAGGCGGCGGGGTGGTGGGGGCCTGGGATTTGCTGGGTGGGTGGCTGACACACACTTTACTTCTACAAACTGCTCAGCTCTTTTCCCAGGGGCTGCCGTTTCCCGTCCCGCTCCTGGCCATCTGGGGCGGCTAGTCTCCAGCTTAGCCGTCTACTAGGTGTGTGCTTGTGAGATAACAGCTCACAAAGTTTCCTCTTATTGTTTTCTCTTAACGTTTTCCCCAGAAGTTTTATCATTTTCACTCACCTTTTGGTTTATGATGCATTTTGAGTTGATTTCTGTCCACGGTATGAAGTGCAGGCCGATGCTCGCGTTCTCGCACGTGGTTGTTTCCTTGTCCGGTACCATTTGTGGATGAGATGCTCTGTCACCCACCGGAAGCCTCTGCACCTCATGCAAGCTGGAGGCCCCGCGCTTGTGGGTCTCCTTCTGCACCCTGTCCTGTCCCTCAGTCTCTGTGAGTCTCCACGTCAAGGCCACCCTGTCTCAACCATGGAGACTTTCTATCAGGTCGTGCTCGTCTTCTGACATCGTTCTGCTTTTTCAAAGCTGCTTTTAGCTATTCTAGATCTTTTGCATTTCCACATAAATTTTATACTCAGCTTGCCAATTTTTGAAACACTCCTGCCGGGACTTTGATTGAATCGCATTGAATGTACAGTTCAATCTGGAGAAAACTGACATCTTAACAATATTGAGTCTTTTGATCCATGTTGTTATCTTTGCTTTAAATAGCCAATTATCTTTTCAAGAGATTTACAGATTTTTCCGTCTCTGTGTGACTCATGCGGCTCCCCTTGCTGGTCCTCCTCACTATTTGTGTGGATCCAGATTTCTGCCTGCCATCATTTTCCTTCTGCTTGAAAAAGTCCTTTAAAATTTCTTGTAGTGTAAGTCAGACTCTTTCAGATTTTGTATATTTTAATAAATACTTATTTTGCCTCTGATTTTCAAAGATATTTTCCCTGAGTGTAGATTTTTTAGGTTGATAGTTTTTTTGGTTTTGTTTTTTTATTCTTTTTCGGTACGCGGGCCTCTCACTGTTCCGGCCTCTCCCACCGCGGAGCACAGGCTCCGGACTCGCAGGCTCAGCGGCCATGGCTCACAGGCCCAGCCGCTCTGTGGCATGTGGGATCTTCCCGGACCGGGGCATGAACCCGTGTCCCCTGCATCGGCAGGCAGACTCTCAACCACTGTGCCACCAGGGAAGCCCGGTTGATAGTTATTTTTAATTTTATTTTAATATTTTAAGGATGTTGATCTTATGTCTTTTGACTTGTATTATTTCCTACAAAAAGTTTGCTGTCATTCTTCTCTCTGTTCCTCAGTACATAATTTCCTGCTCTTTACAGACGATTAAATTTAGAATTTTGAGCCGTTATTTCTTAAAATATTTTTTTTCTGTCCCCTTCTTTCTCTATTCTTCAGGGACTCTGATTACATATACATTAGAGTCTGCTTCAAGTCGTCCCAAGCTCACTGATGTTCCCTATATCCTCCTTAGTGTTTCTCCTTTCTGTCTCATTTTAGATAGTTTGCATTACTATACCTTCGAAAGTCTGCTAATGTTTTTTTCTGAAATGTCTACTCTGCTTTATTTTTATGTAAAAATTTTAATTTAGGTATAATTGACAAATAAAATTGTATATATTTAAAGAGTGAAGTGTACAAGCATAGACATTGTGCAATGATTCCCATAATCAAATGAATTCATACATCCATCACCTCACATTGTTATTGTTTTGTTTTCTTTTTGGTGAGAATGCTTAAGATCTTTCTTACCAAATTTCAAGTATACTCTACAAAATTCTGAACTGTAGTCACCAAACTGCACATTAGATCCTCAAAACGTATTCGTCTTAAAGCTAAAAGTTTGTCCCCTTTGATCAGCACCTCCCCACTTCCTGCACCCCCAGGCCCTGGCAACCCCCAGGCTATTCTGTTTCTCTGTCTGGCTTCTTTCACTGAGCATATTAATCCACACTGTCACAAATGGCAGGATGTCCTTTCTCATCGCTGAATAACACTGCATTACACACACACACACACACACACACACAATTTTCTTTATCCATTCATCCATCAACTGACACCTAGGTTGTTTCCACATCTTGCTTTTGTGAATAATGCTGCAGTGAACATGGGGGTGTAGGTATCTCTTTGAGACCCTGATCTCATTTCCTTTGGACGTACACACAGAAGTGTGATTGCTGAATCATATAGTAGTTCTATTTTTAATTTTTTAAAGCACTTCCTTACTGTTTTCCATAATAGCTGTATCAATTTACATTCCCAACAACAGAACACAAGGGTTCCCTTTTCTCCACATCCTCACCAACACTTGTCATCTCATCTTTTTGATAACAGCCATTCAAACAGGTGTGGGGTGATACTCACTGAGGTTTTGATTTTATATCCCTGATGATGTTGAGCACCTTTTCATGTACGATTTGAGTATCTTCTTTGGAAAAATGTCTATTCAGGTCCTTAGCCCATGTTTCCCATTGGATGATGATGATTTCCTACTGATGTATGAGTTCCCTATATATTTTAGATATTAAACCCTTATCAGATACATGGTTTGCAAATATTTTTCTCCTATACCATAGGTTGCCTTTTCATTGTGTTGTTTCCTTTGCTGTGCAGACACTTTTTAGTTTGATGTAGTCCTACTTGTTTACTTTTGCTTTTGTTGTCATATTCAAAAAATCATTGCCCAGAACAATGTCAATAAGTTTTTGCCCTATGTATTCATATAGGAGTTTTACGATTTCAGGTCTTAAAGTCTGTAATCCATTTAATTTTTGTGAGTAGTGTAAGGTACGGGTCCAATTTCATTCATCTGCATGTGGCCAGTTTTCCCAGCACCGCTTATTTAAGAGGCTGTCCTTTCCCCACAGCGTTTTCTTGTTGCCCTTGTCAAAGATTAGTTGACATTATGTGTGTGGCCTTATTTCTGGGCTCTCAATTCTGTTCCATTGGTCTGTGTGTCTATTTTCATACCAGTACCATATGTTTTGATTACTATAGCTTTGTGGTATAGTTGGAAATAAGGAAGTGTGATGCCTCCAGTTTTGTTCTTCTTTCTCAAGAGTGCTTTGGCTCTTCCGTGGTTCCGTACAATTTTTTTTTTTCTATTTCTTGAGAAATGCCATTGGAATTGCAATAAGGATTGCATTGAATCTGTAGGTGATTTTGGGTAGTATAGACATTTTAACAATTTTCATTCTTGCAATCCAGGAACATGGGATATTTTTCCATTCTTTGTGTCTTCTTCAATTTCTTTCATCAATGTCTTCTAGTTTTCAGTGCACAAGTCTTTCAATTCTTTGGTTAAATGTATTCTTAAGTCTTTTACTGTTTTTGATGCTATTGTAAATGGAATTGTTTTCGTAATTTCTCTGTCAGATAGTTCATTTTTAGTGAACAGAAACATAACCAATTTTTGGATGATGATTTTGAATCCTGCAACTTAACTGAATTTGCTCATTAGTTCTCATGGTTTTTGGTGGGGTCTTTAGAGTTTTCTCTGTATAAACAGGTTATGCCAAATGCAAACAGAGACACATTTACTTCTTCCTTTCTGATTTGGATGACCTTTATATCTTTTTCTCGTCGGACTGTTGTGGCTAGAACTTCCAGTACTATGTTGCACAGCAGTGGCAAGAGTGGGCGCCCTTGTTTCATTCTTGGTATTAGAAGAAAAGCTTTCATTCTTTCACCATTGAATGTAATGTTAGCTGTGGGCTTGTCATATGTGGTCTTTGTCATGTGGAGGTACATTCCTTCTATACCTAATTTGTTGAGAGTTTTTATCATGACAGGATGTTGAATTTTGTCAAATGCTTTTCCTGCATCTATTAAGATGATCATATATTTACCCTTCATTCTGTTAACGTGATATATCACATTTATTGATTTGCCTACATTAAACCATCCTTTCAACCTCAGGATAAATCTCACTGATCGTGGTGTTTGATCTTTACAATGTTCTGCTGAATTCAGTTTGCTAGTATTTTGTTGAGGATTTTTGCATCTGTGCTCATCTGGGATATTGGCCTGTAATTTTCTTTTCTTATAGTGTCTTTGTCTGGTTTGGTATCAGGGTAATGCTCACCCTGTAAACTGAATTGGGGAGTGTTCCTTTCTCTTCAATTTTTTGGAAGAATTTTTGAAGGATTAGCATTAGTTCTTCTTCAAATGTTTGGTAGAATTCACCAGTGAAGTCATCTTGTCCTTGTTTGGAGATTTTTTGATTACTGATACAATCTCCTTACTCACTGGTCTATTCAGATTTTCTATTTCTCCATGATTCAGTCTTGGTAGGTTGTTTGCTTCTGGGAATTTATCCATTTCTTATAGGATACCCATCTTCCTGGCATATAATTGTTCACAGTAGTCTCTATGATCCTTTGTATTTCTATGTTATCAGTTGTAATGTCTCCTCTTTCATTTCTGATTCTGAGTCTTCTCTTTTTTTCCTAGTCTAGCTGTTTGTCAATTTTGTTTATTTTTTCAAAAAACCAGCTGTCAGTTTCAATGATCTTTTCTATTTGTTTTCTGGTCTCTATTTCATTTGTTTTTTGCTCTGATCTTTGTTACTTCCTTCCTTCTGCTAACTTTGGGCTTTGTTCTGTTTTTTTGTTTTTTGTTTTTAGTTCCTTGAGGTATAAATATAGGTCATTTATTTGAAATCTTTCTCTTTTCTTATTGTAGGTGTTTTCGGCTATGAACTTCCCTCTTAGGACTGCTTTTGCTATATTCTATAAGTTTTGGTATGTTGTATTTCCATTGTCCTATGTTTCAAAATCTTTTTTTCCCTTTTGATTTTTTCTTTGTTCAGGAGTATGTTGTTTAATTTCCATACTTTTGTGAATTTCTAGCTTTCCTCCTGTTGCTGATTTCTGGTTTCACACCACTGTGGTCAGAAAATCATCTTAAATTTGTTGAGACTTGTTTCATGATCTAACACAGGGGTCCCCAACCCTTGGTCCGTGGACCAGTACCAGTCCACAGCCTGTTAGGAACCAGGCCGCACAGCTGGAGGTGAGCGGCAGGCAAGCGAGCGAAGTGTCACCTGCCGCTCCCCAGCACTCGCATTACCACCTGAACAACCCCCACCCACCATCTGTGGAAGAACTGTCTTCCTTGAAACTGGTCCCTGGTGCCCAAAATGTTGGGTACCGCTGATCTAATGTATGATCTGTCCTGGAGAATGTTCCATGTGCGCTTGAGAAGAATGTGTATTTTCCTCCATTGAATGGAATGTTCTACGGATGTCTATTAGGCTCATTTTGTCTAAAGTGTAGTTCAAGCCCAATACATACTTATTGATCTTCTGTCTGGATGATCTATCCATGTTGAAAGGCGGGTATTAAAGATTCCTACTATTGTTGCATTGCTGTCTATTTCTGCTTTCAGATTTGTTAGTATTTGCTTAATATATTCAGGTGTTCCAATGTTGGATGCATATACATGTACAATTGTTATATCCTCTTGACAAATTGATCCATTTATCATTAATGATACTATTGATGCAAAACTGCAAAAATCACATCATCTCAACTGTATGAATTGCACTTAAAAAAGACTGAAAGGAAATTTACCAATACAACAATTTAGGCCCTCCTGGTGAGGGGCTTTTGAATTCCTTTCCCGTTTTTGTTTTTGTTTTTTTGCCTTTCATGTCAAGATCACAGTGAGTAGGGGTGGTGCACCCAGTCCCTGACCACCTACTTTGCTGTCCATCTTCTTCAAGTCTGAGAGGCAGTCAGAGGTGATCTCCCCACATTTCAAGATCAGAGAAAGATGAGCTAATTCAAAAAGCAAAAGAATTCTGGAAACAGAAACAAAACAGCATTGGGTCAACAGGAGACAACAAGAAACACCCACCTGTGGGTAGAATAAGTCTTCAGCTGTCATTTGCGGGAGGCAGGAATAAAATGGAAGAGAAGAGAAATCCTATGGTGAGGGTCCCTAAGCCCAGCCCCCTCTGGCCCTGACACAGGATTTGGAGGGACTTCCACTGACTCAGGGCAGGTGCAGGTGCAGCCTGATGAGGGGCTGTGAGCCCTGGGCATCACCATTTGAGCCCTTGGTGGGGGGCAGGGGTGACAAGAGACAGACACACATTTCCTCGGGGCCGTGACCAGAGCACTCACAGTCACCAAGTGCCAATCGTGGTCTTTGTGGAAATCAGCAGGTTGATGCTAAGATGTGCACGGAAATGCAAAGGACCTAGGCTCTCCTAAGCAACTCCGAAAAAGAACAGTCAGAGGACTAAACTGCCTGATTTTAAGACTTAATATAAAACTGCAGGAATCAAGGCAATGGTTCCCAGCCTGACACCATCACGTCTTGATGAGGCAGTTCTCTGCTGGGTGGGGACCCGTCCTGCACACGGTGGAGTGTTTAGCGGCACCCCTGGTCACCAGCAACGGTGGCCACCAGCAGCGTCCCCAGACATGCCAGCCTCCCTTGGGGATAAGCCAACACCTCCCTGCTCTTTCCGAGGCAGGCGTCATAACCTGACTGTGGCTGGACCACACGGGCTGCACTTGGTCAGCTCCTCTCAGGCCCGCAGTCTCACCCCCGCCTCCTTCTAGTGACCGCGACCCAGCTTCTGCCCACTCACAAGGAATGCGTCCAAAGCAGAGGAGCCCCGGCAATGCTAACCCTTGCCTTCACCTGATACGAAAACTGAAGAGTGCCCTGTGCTGACAGTGGTCACGGAACCCCCAGGGGAGGTAGACCCTCGGTCCCACTGGTAGTCAGGTGCCAGTGTTAGCTCTGCCCCTTTAAGTCCTCCTTAAGTCCCCTGCGCCCCTTTTGGTGGCTCGGAGCACAGCTGCGGACGCCTCTGGATTGTTGTCCGCAGACCGGTCCTGCCCGTGTGTCAGTCCCCGCAATGAACTTCCTAACTGCACTTTACAGAGCTGCCTGCTTTGTTTTTCAGTCTCAGAGACGCTTCTCAGCCGGGAGAACATTATCCAACACCTCCACCTCTCAGCACCCACCCCGGAAGCAAGCACCCTGTCCGCTGCAATAGGCGCCCTCCCGTCTCCCTTCACGGGGGTGGGTGCAGGTTCCTGCCCTCTGCCCCGACCCGTGCAGCCCGGACCTCCAAGCACCCTGGTGGGGCCTCCAGACCCACAGCCCCTCTGACCTCCCCGAGCTCCAGCCACCTGGGCCTGTTGTGCAGGGAAGAAGGGAGAACCCACACAGGGAGCCAGCACTGATTTTCAGTGCTTTTTCGGTCTTAACCTCACAGAACTTTTATTTCTACCCGAATTCTAGATACAGACGCTCAGGTGGGGAGGGGTCAGCGGGCGCCTCACAGACGGCTGGAGCCTCAGGGCTGAGGAAGGACCTGACCCCACAGACAGCATCTCCAAGCGGCTGAGCCTGTGACCCAGGCCAGCAGGGGCCACGCCCCTCCCAGGCCTGGGGAGCAGCTGGGCTGAGCACTCGGGAAGCCACATCACAAGCCACATGCAGTAACCTGGCAACCGCGAAGCCACAGGCCCACAGGCGGGGTGGGGGAGGGGGGCGTGTGGCGGGCGCAGGAGCAGGGGCGCAGCTGGCTCCGTGCAGGCCACATGCCGGGGCTCCTGGGGGAGCCAGGTCAGCGCCCACAGACCGGGCTGCTGGGCCAGAAGCGTGGGGACTCCCTGACGGGTCCAAATGGAGCCTGGTCCAGGATGCTGGGGGATGAACGTCAGCTCAAATTATTCTTATCTTAAATAAAACACAGCTGGGGACTTGCCTGGTGGCGCAGTGGTTAGGAATCGGCCTGCCAATGCGGGGGACACAGGTTCGAGCCCTGGTCCGGGAAGATCCCACATGCCGTGGAGCAACTAAGCCCGTGCACCACAGCTACTGAAGCCCGCACGCCTAGAGCCCAGGCTCCGCGACAAGAGGAGCCACCGCTATGAGAAGCCCGTGCGCGGCAACGAAGACCCAGTGCAGCCAAAAATAAATAAATAAAAAAATAAAAATAAAACACATCTGTACATCAAAAATTGTTTTAAAAGACCTAAAAAGTAAACATACTGACACAATTGATAACTATACTGGAATTGGAGGGCTCAAATTTTGAAACAGAAAAAGCTTTTGCAAGTCCTTAGTAAAATGATTTACAACCTACTTTTTAAAAACTGGGCAAAAGAAATCATTGGAAAATTAACGAGAGGAAAAAAAATGTCCATAAATATATGAAAAAAGTTCCACTTCGCCAGCAGGGAGTGGACCTGCAGTGGAGTCAGTGCAGTCCTAGGAGGTGGGGCAGGTGTCCTGGTGTCATGTGGTCCCCTCTGTCCCCACGGTCCCCCCTCTGGAACCTCCCAGGGCCCCTCAGGGAGGCTGTGCCCAGGCACGGGACGAGCAGGACCTGCTCTGAGTTAGAGCAACTCAGAGAACCTGATGAAAGAGCTGAACTGGGGGTACATTCCAGACCCTTCTTTCAGCCTCTGGCTCAACTACAAGTTCCCAGGAATCCGATCCAGGACTGAGCTCTGAGCAGTGCTCGCAGGACTCAGGCAGCAGAGAGCTGACAACGGAACTGCTCAGGGAGAGGCACGCTCCTCTGCGGCTCAACTGTGAGGCGTCTATTCAGAAGGTGTAAGATGGTGTCGTAACTTGAAAAGCACTTGTGATTAGAAGTCGAATTTGACCTTTAAAAAGTACGATGTGAAGTTTCATAACCCAGGTGCTGCCAAGCAGTACACACCTCAGGACATGAAAAGACTAGAGGGAAACACTGACACCTCCACGATGCCTGACACTTGCTTCCGTAATGATGGTTGTGTGGTTTTCCACATTCTCCTATAGCTACGAAATGCTGTACATAGATGTGAAACTGCAGAAACATAAACACTTACTTTTCCTCTCTGACCGAAGGCAAGTTCTGGTGATCGTAATAACTTAAACATTTATAGGTATCCTTCAGAATTTTGTTGGTATCTTCAGATAAATCATTTTTATCCAGTTTTCTAGAATATAGATTGATTTAATCAAATATTAAATAACCAAAAGATCCTGTCAGATTTCTTTAAATTATCCTAAAAAAATCTGAAGTCCATGAACTTGTGTCCTCACTGAACAGAAGGTCTAAGGTAACACCTTCTCCTTCTCCATTCTCCTGATGACCTCTCACGCCCTCCTCCCTCACTGCCAGCCCAGGCTCTATCTCCCTCCATCACTAAGGACGGATCCCGAGGACACCGTGCACAGGCCCTGTACCCAGAACGAGTCCCACACCAAGAGCCCACCGAAAGGGAGGCTTGGCCCTTCCCATCTGCCCAGATCCAACCCAGACCAGCACCTGCCTCCCCCTGGACAGCTGTCCTCCCCACTCACACCGGGATCTTCTCACTCACACGCTGGAATCTCCTCACGCACCCACACCAGGATCTCCTCACACGCCGGGTTCTCTTCACTCACACACACCGGGATCTCCTCACCACACACACCAGGTTCTCTACCATCTATTTCCCTCTCGCCACAGCAGGTCTCTACCTCGGTATAATCTCCCCCATGCACTGTCACCCAGTCCCATGAGGGTCTCACCCACGACTACTCTTTTTTTGTTCAAGCTCATGGCCAGGTCTCAAGCTTCCTCTGGCAGGGCCAACTGAAGCATCTGACATGGCTGCCGTCCCTCTCTTCTAAAACCACCCTCCTCACTGCTGACGAGCTGCACTAACTCTGGCATCCTCCCCGGAGCTCCTCAGTAAAGGGAGGCAAGGCCGAGCCGCCATCCAGCCTCACCATCCCTGCACGTGCGCCCCGCCCACACCCCCACCCCCCCCACCCCCCCCACCCCCCCCACCCCCCCCACCCCCCCCACCCCCCCCACCCCCCCCCACCCCCCCCACCCCCCCCACCCGCCCCGGGCACAGAGACTGGTCGGCGCCCATCCCCCTTCCCAAAGCACTTACGCTTTTAGCACATTAATCTGGAAAGTGACAGACAGGCTGACAGAGCTTCTCTCTTCTTCCTCTAACTGAAGCTCATCCATTAATTCATGTCGGACCTGTTGTAAGATGAAAACAGAATATTAACAGAGATTTGAGCAAATAATTAGGGAAAGACCAGATATCTTATTTAGCTATTATTTTACAAACATTCCTCCTTTAAAAGTAAAATTCCGTAATTAACAATTATTTTCTCATTTATTATGCTTTATGTTTAGTTTTTCTTATACAATTTGATTCCTATATAAAAAATTAATAGGTGATGAATGCTCTTTACACACTGTTGCCGTAATTACTTAAATTACTAATTTTCTGCTCACTTTTTTAAAAATTCAGTGCTGTTAAAAAGGAAATACTCAGTCACAACGAAGGAAAAGATTTTGTTTTGCTCTGTTCATGCTGGTACATATGTATGTATGTTTTTGTATCTCTCAGTGGATGGTCTTGTCTGTTTTTTATACATAGTTTCCTGAACAATGGCTTAAGAAAATACTTCTTTCTACAGTTTGGAATATTCCAACTTACCATAAGAGCAAATATTTGTCGATACTTCTGTGGCGCATTAGCCTTGATGAACGGGGCTGCAGTGGCACAAAACTTCGCGGCCTCCTCGTTTCTTCCAGCTTGTAGATAACACTCCAGAAGCTCCCTGGATAATACAGAAATCGTCCATATTAAACCTGGATGAAGTCATTTTCTGCTGCAAACGCCTAATAACCCGGTTATTATATTTTCATGTTTTACAAATTTCAGAAAGATGCAGGGATTGGCCAGCTCCTTACCCCACGCCCAGTATGGGGCTCACTGAGCTGAGGCCGGGGCTGGAAAGCTCAGCCACTGCCTGCAAAGGGAAAGGGGACTGTTTGGCTGTGAGTACCAAGGACTCAAACAACGGTGTTTTACAGAAAGAGCATAGTTTTACTTATTTTCGGTTAAAGCCTCCCCAAATAACTGTAAGGCAGGTGAGGAACGCCTGCACACTCTAGATTCCAACTTCAGGGCCGACCCTCTGGGCCCCGCCAGTAGCATCCACAAAGTCACTGGCCGCAAACAATGCCACCCAAATACAGGAAAGTGTCACCGAGCGCCTTTCAGCCCGCCTGGGGACCACTTGCTGACATCCACGCAGGGCTGTCTGTCCCTGGGGTTATGCGCTCAGGGCAAGCTTCCCTAAGTGGGGCCACCTGGATGCGTGAGCACTCGGGCCAAGCTGTATGTTGCTAGAATGTCTACTAGATTCACAACTTATTTATTTTCAAAACCACGAGCCAGGACTATGACACAGGCTCCCACTTCCTGGGTTCTGAGTAGAAGCACGTGTTTTGTGGTAACACCTGTCTGATCAGGACACTGTGATGCCATCTGCAGAGTTTAGAAACATGTGCAGACAAGACACACAAAACCTGATTCTAACTTCGGGCTAGAGAGCATTGCCAGGGCTGCGGTGTGAGATGTGGTCACGGGAGCGGGGAGGGGAAGGCCAGCGTCTGCCGGGTGTGTGGGGACTCACAGCATCAGCTCGGCCCGCCAGCCTTTGTCTTCCTCCTCAGTCTGACTCAACACGCTCACGATTTGGGAGAGGCTGGGGATCAGGCGGTGATGATACCCAGGCTTGCGAAATGGCCTCACCATTTGCCAGTAGAGGACCGATGCATTATACACCAGGAAGTAATACCTGGGGCACAAGAAGAGGGTGGGTGAGGCTCACCCAGAGCCAGTCCGTCCTGAGCCCCTTCCTGAGGGAACCCAGGGCCTCTGTCTCTGGCAGGTGCAACAGCCCTGCCCGAGCCGCCCTGGCCTGGCTGCCAGATATACATGTCGGGTGGACGCAGCATCCTCCCAGAGGCAGCCACGTGCCCTGCTCAGCCGCGTAGGTGGCTCCAGTTCAGACCCCGCCACAGGCTCCTGGGTCCAGACCAGAGAATCCCATCACTCTTTTGGTCATTCTGGAAAGCGATCAGCTCCCCATAAAAGTACCCAATGAGGAAGGCCTCCTTCGGCTTTCAAGGGATAGACAAGAATGGGCAAGCGCAGGGGGCATCGAGGAAGGCTGCCTGGAGGAATCAGCCAGGAGAGCAGTACAGGGAAAGCGGCTTGGGTGGGGTCCCCGTGCGAGCGGATGAAGTGCACGGTGGGTGAGGAGGAATGCTGGGGCAGAAGCAGAGCGCCCCGAGAAGCTGGGCCTTTCCCTGAGGGCTGCAGGAGCCCCCAGGAGAACCCGAGTGAGGGAACACAGGCGCCTCTCTGGAGGGGCCACCTCTGCCTTGCAGGACCCAGGTACCTGGCGGTGCTGGCTGTCTGATGGACGGTGCTGCCGATGACCACTGCGACCCAGAGGAGGGCAGGCCAGGCCCAGCAGGAAGACAAGGCTGCCTGCTCCTTCGTGGGGTCTACTCAGACCCCTCATCAGCCCCCAAGGCTCCTGGTCCTCCCCAGGCAGTCTGCACGTCCCCCCAAGACCCCTGCAGTGCAGCACTGACCAGGCCCCTCCCCAAGGGTGCCCACAGCGTGGGCTCAGGGCTCCAGGGCATGGTCCCCCTGAAACACCCACTGTCCTTAGAACCTCTGGCTCAAGGCCGGGCCTTGCCGTCCAGATGTCCCCGCTGAGGAAGGGTCTGCGGAGCTGGGCCCTGTATCCCCTGCACCTACGACAGGGGCTGGCCAGCGGAGGCCATCCACAGCGACACTGGGAGAAGGAATGAATGAACCTAGGGTTTATACTTAAATGTGCTTTAAACGTTGTGTCCTGTTTAAATAGGCTGTATCAATACCAGTTTGTATGCAAACTTAACAATTTCAATAATATTTAAGCAGTAATTAAGTAGAAAACTGTGCTGGAGTTTCAGAGGAATCAAACCTCCAGACACGAAGCCGTGGGCCAGGCGATCTGCCAGGGGGAGCACAGGTCGGTGGGGGCAGGGCAGGGAGGGAGCCCAGATGCCAACCCCCCAGAGAGGACAAGAAAGGGAGGTGCCTGGGGACTGGTCAAAGGCGAGGTTCCCACAGAGAAAGCAGGCAAAAGGCATCTGCAGGTCATAGAGACCTTTGCACACGGAAGAGGGTGCAGCTAAAGGGTCCAGTGTGCACGCGGCCCAGCTCCAACGCTAGAGACGTGAGCCCACAGCCATAGATGCAGTAAAACACGAACAAAACAAGACAAAAATCCCGGCGTCCAAACAGACAGAACCACCTGGTAAGTTCTGGTTCTAAACCTTGTACACACTCAGTTAGAAACGGCCGTTCCGTCATGCTCACCTTGGTTCTCCTTTTGCAAAGTTGATTGCCTTCATATACTGAGTCACGCAATTTTCAAATTCCTCCTAAACAACATAAAGAATGCACAATTAGATCAAATTTGCTACTAGAACATCAATCACTGTTCACCGTCACTCCCCTGAACGTTAAGCCTCTCTGAAGACGGCCTGGCCCCCAGGGTGTCAACAGGGGGAGTGGACGCCCACAGAAGCTCTCAGGAGCTCCGCCCCCTCCCTGGAAGCCTGGAAGTCCACCCCCATCCCACCCTGCGCCCCACCTGTGCTGCAGGCACCACCAGGCACGGGGACACAAAGGGCAGAGGTCAAAAGGACACAAGCCAGACCCCTCAGGGAAAAGCACAGATGGGAAATGCGGCATCTCACTTCACTGAAGAAGAATCTGGTCACCCAACTCCCAACAAAGCCGTTTTAAGGTGAGTCTAGCCTGACGCCGTCTGGAGGTGGGGGAATTTTAACTGTGGCGGTACAAGCCGTGGAACTTTGAGGAGAATGGAAGCAACCTCTCAGGGGAAAAACACAGTAGGACAATTACACATTCATTTCAGGATGGCAAGCTAGCTAAGGGTGCGCTTCACCTCGCCAAGACACTCAAGGCTGTGCACACCAAGCCTTCACGATCCAAAGGACAGTAAAGAAAATCCGGCGGAAGCAGCGCGCAGGGCTGGCGGGGACGCTGGGACAGGGCCCGGAATCGCCTCTCACCATGTTTTCGGTGGACTTGGGCGCACACAGCTGGGCCCTGCACAGGTGCGCTCGGCCCAGAAACTGGGTGACCGGCCCCTTCACCTTGAAGTACATCCGAATGCAGTCCTCGCTCATCTCGGGCTGCCCCATCTGCGCAAGAACACAGATCCCCCCCCCCAGGAGGTTCGCAGAGGGGGCGGCCCAGTGGACCACCCACCAGGGGCTGCCGCTTCCCGATTCTAGTACAAACCAAGAAATCGGGGTCCCCTGAAGGCGCCTCCCTAGGACCCCTGGGATTATTCACCTTCAGGGCCTGTTCTGCACACAAAACAAACAGGTCGGGGCTGAAGCTTTCTGTGGGGTCGAACTCTGATTTCCCCAGGTTGGCGGACTTGATCAACTGATAAGCCCTCTTCAGGGACGCAGCATCTATCAGGACAGGAGTTGAGGCAGATTTGGTCATCACGCAGCCATTGCCCCACCAAGCAGCAGTGGGGACGGTCAGGAGGACCCGGGACAGGGCTGGGGTCGGGCAGGCAAGCCCGTGCTGGCCCCCGCGCTGGCCCGGTCCTCGCCGGGGGAAGGAGCCCAGCAGCGAGATGCCCCGAGCTCAGCCCTCCGGGCCCCGCAGCAGCCCTGCGGCTCCGGCTTCAGGAGCAGCGTGAGGTGAACAATCCTTGAGGAACGGTTAGGAAGGACGAAAGGCTTCCTTTTAAAAAGGCGCCTTAGTCTGCCCAAGTCAGACAAATCCTCGAAGCGCTGGCTTCAAGGGGTCACTGGATCAGGCAGGGCGGGGGTCAACAGGGTGGGGACAGCCTCCCGGTGGGAGGGCGGTGACCGGCGGGTCCCGGGGTCTCCCCAGGGGCGGGGAGCGGGCGGGTCCCGGCCCCCCACCCACCCTGCTGGCTCTCGGCGCGGGCCAGCTCCTGCATTATGACCGGGTCCATGGCGCCGGCGTCTGAGGCGCCCGCTGCCCAACGTCCGCTGGCTTTATCTCCGCGGCCCAGGGGTTGCCTAGCGACAGAGAAGGGCGCCGGACCTACGGGTCGGCGGCGGGGCCATACTTGTCCGGAGGCGAAGCGCTCCGGCGCCCACCCGGTGAGAGCGCCTTCAGCCCCTCGGAGAGGACGTGAGGGCGAGGCGCCCGCCTGACCGGGGTCGCGTCCTCGCAGGCGGGTCCGCAGGCTCTGCCCCGCCTCCCGCCCGTGCTCACCCCCGTAGCGGGGCTGCCCAGTGCAGCTGCCGCGGGTTCCGATCTGGGTCCCTGCCGGTCCAGGATGCCCAGGGTTCGGGCCCTGACCCTCTGCTGAAACCCCCTCGCAGTCTCCCACAAAGCGGTCCTGCATTCCTTAGCTCATTCATTCATGTATCCTGCAAATAGTTAATTGCCCCCTGCCACTGGCCGGGGCTGAGCTGGGCCTGAAAAGGCAGCCGGGTGGACGGCCGCCCCCGTGGGGAGAGGACATCACACCCGCACGGAGTAACTGTGCGCCCGGGGCGCCGCCAGGGCAAGCGCGGGAGCCAGGCCACTTGTAGAGGGGTGTGGTCCCGAGGTGGGTGTTGGGGAGAGTGCCCCAAGCTCAGGGCAGTTGGGCTGAGGTCTGAAAGAGGGGCCAGGTGCTGGACAGAGAAGGAAGGGGAGAGGATGTCCAAGGAGTAGCGCTTGCCAAGGCCTGGGGAGGGGCACGCGGGGTGGGGGGCACAGCAGTGCGGATGGGGGTGGGGGCAGGAGAGCGCGACTGCCAGGGCGGGTTCTCGTTCCTACTGCTTTAAGCGGTGTGCGTGGGTCTGAGCATGTTCCGTGGGCGCCAGGTGAAGACTGGGTGATGGATGTGGCGCCAGGGAGGGCCAGGGGACTACACACCTGGGGGTGGATGGGGGCACGGGCCAGCCTGGGGAGCTCCGGGAGAGGGCGGGTGGAGTGGGGCTCAGGAGGACGTCGGGCCTTCTCTGTGGGACATGTGGATCGGGTGCTCAGAGCCCACATTTGTGGGAGGTGTCTGAGCTGGGAGGAGAGGTCCGGGGCTGGAGGCTCAGGCCTGTGAGCAGGTGTGCAGAGGTGACGGCGTGCGGGTGAGCTTGCAGAGGGGGAGCGTGGCGGGGCGAGGAGTGCTGGAGGCAGCTCTTGAGACCCCTGGGCCGTGGGCAGGAAGCAGGTGCGGGGGAGACTGGAGAGGTGGACAGGAGGCCTGTGCAGGGCTGAGTCCACAAGCCAAGGCAAGGGGGAGAGAGGGATCGGCCAGGTCAAATGTGGCCCAGACAGTGGTGAGGTGAGCCCTGGGAAGCCAGTGTCGGGTTTAACAGCACCCGGGGGAGGAGGCCGGTGACTCAGGAATAGCTACATCTCTAACTGGAGGGGGGGAGGGGGGGTGTTGGAGGGGGTGGAAGAGTGAGCGAGGGAGAGGAGGCAGAGGGAAAGACTTGGGTACATAATTCTTTAAGAAGTCTGGCTCTTAATGGGGAGGAAAGAGACTTGGGGGAGATGATGTAGGGCCTTTGGTGTCTGGGGAGGTGTCTTATTAAAGGTAAAAGACAATTAAGCACTTTTCAAGTTGATGGGCTTTTATTCGTAAACAAAGTGATCATGGGTGTAAAAAATCCTGTGGCATCTACAAAACTACTACAACTACTACTAAGTGAACTTGGCAAGGAGCAGGATACAGTGCTATGCGTGGATATCAATTGTATCTGTGTATACTGACAACCAACAGAGAAGGGCAGAAACGTACCATTTAAAATAGCATCAAAACCAACTACCTTGGGATAAATTTAACAAAAGATGTGTTAGTACTTTTCCACTGAAAACTACAACATCTTGCTGTGCGAAACTCCAGGAGACCCCCGTGAAAGGAGAGGATCGCTGAGCTCGTGAACTGGAGCTTATCTGTGACATGTCCTTCTCCCCAGGCTGATCTTTCTACTCAATGAAATCTCAGTCAGAATCCCAGAAGTGCTTTCCTGGAAATTGAAAGCTGATTCTAAAATTTATATGGAAACACAAAGGCCTAGAATGGCCAAGCTAGCCTTGAGGAAGAAGAACAAAGTTGGGGGACTCAAACTCCTGGATTTCAACACCTACTCTAAAGCCGCGGTGTGGGCTTCCCTGGTGGCGCAGTGGTTGAGAGTCCGCCTGCCGATGCCGGGGACACGGCTTCGTGCCCCGGTCCGGGAAGATCCCACATGCCGCGGAGCGGCTGGGCCCGTGAGCCATGGCCGCTGAGCCTGCGCGTCCGGAGCCTGTGCTCCGCAGCGGGAGAGGCCACAACAGTGAGAGGCCCACGTACGGCAAAAAATAAAAAATAAATAAAGCCACGGTGTTTCAGACAGTGTGGTGTTGGTGAAAGACAAATGAATAGACCGATAGAACAGAATAAATAGTTCTGAACCAGACCCACATGGATTCGGTCCATTGCTTTTGCCACATGTGCCACTTCAAGGGGGAAAAGGAAAGTCTTCGCAACAAGTGATGCCAGAACAAGTGGGCCGTGAATTGCCTGGAACCTGCATCACACCATGGACAGAACTAATTTGAGATGGACCATAGGTAGACTTTAAAAGGAAAATTTAAGTGCGTACAGCTTCTTGAGTAAAACAAAATACTTCACCACCCTGGAGCAGACAACGGTTTCTTAGGTAGGAAATAAAAAATGGCATCAAAGGAAAAGAAAGAAAGCTGTCCTCATCCAAAGTGAAGCCTCTGCTCTTCGAAAGGCACTGTTAAGATGAAAAGGCAAACTACAGGGTGGTTGAAAATAACCACAGTGAACATCTAACAAAGGACATGTATCCAGGTTATAGAAAGGAAGCCAATAGACCAATAAAAAGACAACACAAATTTTGAAAGACGGGCACAAACTTGAATAGACTCTCAAAAATACAAGATATTTGAATATCCAATAAGCACGTGAAAAGGTGCTCAACATCGTCGGTAATCAGGGAAATACAAATTACAAATGTTCAAAAAGAGATGTCGCCATAGACCCACTAGAACGGCTACAATGGAGACAGCCGACAAAGGTGGAGGTTGGGATTCTTCCGCACTGCTTGTGGGGATATGAAATGTGCTATCACTGGAAAACGATGTTTTTAATAAAGTTGAACATCCCCCTACTCTCTGACCCAGAAATCCTTCTCCCAGGCATTGACCCAGAGGAATGACCACATGTACGCACAGGGACGTGTACGAGAAATTTACACAGCAGCTTTATCCTGAATGGCCCCAAGGTGGAGACAACCCCAAACGCCCAACGGTAGACAGTTGTGGCACAGCCACGGTGGACCACAACTCGGCAACGAGAGTGAACCAGCCACACGACCCCGAGGTGGATGAATCGGGGCAAAAGCACCAGGCGTGGAAACCATCTGCACAATCCCGTTTCCACAAAATTCTAGGACAGGCAAAGGGACACTGAGGTGACAGAAATCGGGTGGGGGCCTGACTGGGGAGGGGTGGCATACAAGGTCCACGTCTTGACTGGACAGTTGGGCACGTGGTCGTATGCATTTTTCAAAATGCAGCGAAGCGACATTTAAAGCAGGGGCATCTTCTTTTACTGTGATGACAGCCAAGCCGGAATGAACCATGAGCTGGGCCCACTCAGAGCCGGGGTCCGCGGGCCGGGCGGGTGGACCAGAACCAGGGGTCAGCTGGCGGGCGCTTTGCCTGGGAAGCTGAGAGAGGCCAGGTGGTCTGGGGAGGACTGGGCGTGGAGGAGGGTGAGCGAGTGGGTGACAAGAAGCTCCTGTGGGCCCTGCGTTGTGGGGCCATGAACCCCGAGTGGCACCCCCATCCCCAAGATGCTCCCGCAGGGCACAGCTGCCCAAGTCCAGGGTGAGAGAAGGTCCCCTGGGGCCTCTGTGGGTGGGAGGCTGAAGGAGCAGGGGAGGTGGGTGCAGGCATCGGGCGGAGGTGACCGGGAGGGGAAGCTGGCGGGCAGGGTGGGGTGGGTCTTGGTGCCCTGGGCGGGGCTGGGCTCTGGTGCCGTGGCTGCCAGAGCCCAGAAGGCCAGCCTGCAAACAGGAAGGTGTCGTGGATGATTTGATTTGACAGTCAGCAGCAGAGGGGCAGTAGAGCAGACCTCCCTCACCTGGCCTCCCAGGCTTCGGGGAGATCTTGTCGTACTCTGTCTTCTCCCCTTCTTCCTCGGGAATAGATCCCAGCTTTTAGCAGGCACAAGACGTCCCCAGTTCCTGCCTTCCTTATGACCAGTATGGCCAAGTAACCCAGCTCTGGTCACTGCAATGCAGCCTTAGGGGAGTGTGCTCAAAGGGAGAGCAGCCCCTTCTTTGGCCCTTTTGTCTGCTGGTGGGACAGTGGCTATGAAGGCTGGAGCTTGAGCATCCACTTTGTGCCATGAAGAGGAAACCTCTGTGCTGGGGTGAAGGAGCCCGGGTCCCCTCTGTGGGCAGCTGCTCAGTCCTGGGTAGCCTCATGTGAGAAAGAAGTAGACTTCTCTCTTGTTGAATTCACGGCTGCTTTGTGTTTCCTGAGACACCCCCAACCGCCATCCTCACCAGGGCTTTAGCTGTGCCCGTTGGTGAAGGTTAGGACGCAAATGCAGATCACAGGGCAGTAGGAGGGAGGGAAGACGTCTGACACATTTTCTGACAAGTGTCTAGGTTTTCTTAGCTAAAGTTTAGAGCCCAGCGCATGATGAAATATGGATACAAGTGTACACACATGACAAAAGAAGTTCTCCCTGGATATCACTTTGAAACCTAAACACCCTTCTTCCTCGGCGTCCGGAGCCGTGCACCACCTTGGAGGGAGAAGGCTCCAGTCCCTGTCAAATTAGCCAGCAATTAGTCCTCACAGATGGTTCTCAAACATGTCTTTGTTTATTCATAAAGACATCCGGCACCATACGCATAGCAGTTATAAAGTATTTATTCCCACCGAGGAAGTGTCTCACAGACATTGTGTAGTAAGACTTTCAGAGTCCTAGAGCATTAAATATTAAAACTCCTGTTTCCAGTTTTACAGCAGCCTTAAATATTAAGAGTGGAAAACAAAAATTATTTTTTGCCGGATGGTATTTCATTTAGCAAAGACAGTTCAGGTCAGGCCCACTCTTTGCTTTATCTCCCCAAGAATCAACTTGGAACTTGTGGGGCGCCACGCGTTTCCCCCTGAAATCCTCCTCCGCTCCCTCCAAAAGCTCAGCGTGCAGAGGAGCTTGGATAGAAGGCCGGGCGTCTGCCCAGGTGGGGCCCACTGACCGCCCAGGAGGCAGCTCCGCAGAGCCCTCCGCGTGGCTGCTTCCTGCCTGTGCTCCGCAGCCCCGTGGGCTTCCCTCTGGGCCGTGAGGAAAGGTCCTGCTCCTGCACTGCGAGCACTGCGCTTACAATATGCGCCTCAGTACATAAGGTTGTCCTGCGGTTTCTTCTCAAACAAATAATTGGGAAGCTTGTCCTTTTTTCCTTTTTTTCCTGCGCTCTTGAACTGGTTTTCATAACGTTGTAATTATGTGTTTCTTAAAGGTTCACTAGAGCTTGTGAAACTGGACATTTTCTCTTCTTGTTTTGAGCAGGTGTGTGTGTGTGTGTGTGCATGTGTGTGATGTGCGTATATGTGCTTTTGTGTATGTGTGTGGGGGTCTTTGTGTGGATATGTACGTGTGCATATATGCTCGTGTGTGTGTCTGGCGTATGTGTACATGTGTATGGATGTGTGTGTGTGTGTGTGCGTGTGTGTGCTGCACGCGTGTGTACTGTTGCAGCTCTTTCGCAACACTCTCATCTGTGGTAACTGGCTCCTCCTGACTCAATTTGGTAATTTATATTTTCCTAGAAAAGCATTCATTTCATCCAAATTGTAATATGCATGGGGTTGAACAAAGTAGTCATTTATGGTTGTTTTCCATTTTCTCTGTATCTGGGGCTGATTTTTCTTCTTATTTCCTTATTTTCTGTATCTCTCTTTTTTTCTTGATTAGGCTAGCTAACTTATTTTTAAATGTTATTGTTTTCCTATCTTTAAGAACCAGCTTTTGGATTCATTTATTGATCCTATCATTTTTTATTTTTTAAATCATTAATTTCTTCCTTGGTTCTTATCTCGTCCTCCTGTCTGCTTAACTTAGCTGTATTTTTAGTTCTTATTGAATTGGATGCTTGCTTTATTCTTTTCACCTTTTCTTAGTAATTAATATAAGTAAAAAAGAGTGACTTTTCATCTGAGCGCTCTGTTAGCTGTATCCGATGATTTCTGATATATAATGCAGAAGCCTGATTCTCAAACTGTTGAAATGTGTTTTTTATACAAATAGCTGGGGCTGTGGCAGAGAACCCGCTAGCCCATTGATGAGGAAACTGGCGGATGGCCATAAGGTCCGAGGTTGCAGGACATAGAGTCCCGCCAGTGGACCAGGGACAGTGAATCAGTTTCCTGCCTCAGATCCACACCTGGTGCACGTCGCACGGGACGATGAGTGTATAGCCTTGGGGTCACTTCTGTACCCACACGCCATCCCCTTTCCACAGGGTGACCTCTGGCTTCCCAGGTTGGCCGGCCAGCCCTGGGGTCACGACAGGAGCCCCCAGAGCTCTGCCCGCTGCACGGGGCGGGCGAGGGCGTGGCCTGATGCTGAAAACCAGAGCCCCTAGCTGCCTTACTTCCAAATTCTGGATGCATTTTCTCGAGCAGCAGGGATTACCCTAGGATTGCTTTCTAGATAGTCTGTAATGAGAGTTCTTTCTTCTCTGGCTCAGGAGTTTCTTATGCAAGTTGAAAGTTTTTTGTTTCCTGCCGCTTCAACTTCTCGCGGTGCCGCACTGTGAGCAGAGCCACTGTCCCGGCCGCGCCTGCTTTGCTCTGCATCTTGGGCCAGATATGCAACCGGTTCTCAGGACGGTCCCGCAGGCACTGGAAACATCATGACACGTCAGTTAGAACCTGGCGCCGATTCTACTGTCCAGGTCTCTGCATCCTCACCTTTGAAAACACAGCATCACTGGTGTGCTTCTGCCTGGGTCTCCGTGCTCACCTGCGGGCTTCCCTGCTTTCAGGGCCTCTGGTCCTGTGTCACGTGGCACATTGGGTGGGCAGCCTTTCCACCTGCACTGTGGGTTATCACCTCTGTCGTATTGTTCATTTCTTTTGCCTGGAGTCCAACCTTGTCTGATGTGACAGCGGTGTCCATGGGGTGGGGAGGTGACGGCGGTGTCCATGGGGTGGGGAGGTGACGGCGGTGTCCTTGGGGTGGGGAGGTGACGGCGGTGTCCATGGGGTGGGGAGGTGACGGCGGTGTCCCTGGGGTGGGGAGGTGACGGCGGTGTCCCTGGGGTGGGGAGGTGACGGCGGTGTCCTTGGGGTGGGGAGGTGACGGTGGTGTCCCTGGGGTGGGGAGGTGACGGCGGTGTCCCTGGGGTGGGGAGGGTGATCGCTGGCATCCTGGGCTTTGGATGCAGCCTCGGGTGGAGTTGAGGAGTGTGCGCCCTCAGGAAGTGGCCACCAGAGGGAGATGATGCTCTGATGGCAGCCTTGGGCCCTCCTGCCGGTTCTCCACCAGGCTCCTGACTGCACGGCTGGGATCCCAGGGCTGAGCATCACTGAGGGCGCTCCTTGGGCTGATAACCTCCTGGATCCCATGGGCTCGGAGCAAGGCCCCGAGGGCTCCCAGGCTGTCCAGGGGGTCCTTTGCTGCTTCTGTGGTGAGGACTGGGGCAGGATTGGTCAGAGAAGCTAGTCTGTGGACAAGCCTGTGAGAGTATGATGGTGGCGGCTCCTGGGCTCCTTCCTTGTCGGCTGGGCAGTGATGGGGGATGACATTGCAGAGCAGAGACTCTCCCCCCCAGAGGGGACACCACAGATCACCCCGGAACAGTCCTGGGTGGAGACAGTGGAGGGCACGCGGTCGGGGGATTGGAGGTGGGTGCGGCCGGCCCTTGCAGGCTCTGCTCTGCAGCCCCATAGGCACCTCTGGATCCTGGCATCGCCCGCGCCCACGGGTCCCTCACCCTCTGCTCTGTGGCCAGGCCTGCCCCTGCCGTGGGTGGTCCAGCTCCCCGATGCCACAGGGACCTTGGACCTGTCGTTGACTTGAGATTGTTTTTTTTGGGGGGGTGCGCGGGCCTCTCACTGTTGCGGCCTCTCCCGCTGCAGAGCACAGGCTCCGGACGCGCAGGCTCAGCGGCCATGGCTCATGGGCCCAGTCGCTCCGCGGCATGTGGGATCTTCCTGGACTGGGGCACGAACCCGTGTCCCCTGCATCGGCAGGCGGGCTCTCAACCCCTGCGCCACCAGGGAAGCCCACGTCTAGCATTCTTTACTGTCAGAATTCAGGTGCTATATCTGTTTTTAGTCCTTAACATAACCTCTGCAATAAAATATTTGGGCTCCCAAAGTAGGGGCAGAAGGATTTTTGGATACTCGACAGCTGAAAGGATTTGAAAGTGTCCAGTTTTCCTGTTTCAGCTTCAGTGTGACACATTAATTACAAGGTCACCTTTGGCCGAATAGAAGACTGGCGTTTCCTTTGTGCAAATGAGACATGAGAAAACTCTCTGTGATGTTTGTTGTGATGCAGAAGGACCCAGGCAGAGCCTTTTATGGGAAGAACCGGCCTCGGGCTCCACCGGCCTCTCGCAGCGTCTGCCTCGCCCCGACAGAGGCCGTGAAGCGAGTTTGCCCCCAGAGCCCCGGCAGGGAGGAACCCGGCTGGGGCGTCCACGCGCTCACGCACGCCTGCTTCCCTGGCCTGTTTGGAGGCCTGCTTCGGGGGACCTTGGGCGAGACCTCCCTCCTCCGACTCAATCTCCTCTCCCGGCTCCCCCCCCTCCCCTTGCCGGCAGGTTCCAGGGCAATTCGGGGCGTTCAGTGCATGTTCCCAGTTGTGCAGACATCACACTGTCCGCCTCCAGGACCCTCTGATCCCCGAGCGCCAGCGCCCGCCAGCGGCCGCTCCGCGTGCCCCTCCCCCAGCCCCTGACAACACGGGTCTGCTTCCTGTCTCTTTGGAGTCACCTTTTCTGGACACTTCGTATGCGCGGAATCATATAACACGTGGCCTTTGGTCTGGCCTCTTCTACGGAGCACAGTGTTTTCAGCGTTCACCCCCGTTGTAGCGAGTGTCAGGGCTTAACTCCTTCTCGCGGCCGAGTCACGTTCCGGGGGTTTCATCTATTCAGTCTCACCTGTTGATGGACGTTCGGGCTCTTCCCGCCTTTGGGCTACTGTGAATCGTGCTGCAGTGAACACAGTGCACAGTTTTTGTTTGAGTTCTCGTATTCGGTTCTTTGGGTGTATACTCAGGGGTAGAATTGCTGGGTCTTATGGAGTTCTAGGTTTAACTTTCTGAGGAAATCTCATCCCTCTCCCGTACAGGAGAGTGACTGCATGCACTCGGGTGTCTATACAAAGCACACAGTTTATAAATATGCTGCTGACATAGGTTCAGTCATGTGTTACCTTATATTTAAAATAAGCATTAGCGGAGCTCAGCGTCAAGCAGCCCCTGTTATCTGTTTATCAACTGTCATTCTGATGTGAAAATTCATACAATTTGAAACTCTCTTAGCTGCGCTGAATTATGAGGCAGAGCAGGGAAGCTGATTCTTTTTCATTTAAATACATCTTGGGCTTGAGCGGTTTTGTATTTATAAAATAAATGACTTGTGTGGTTTCTTAAATTAAAAATCTTAACAAACGTTATCACTTAGATGAACACAATTAGGTGAGATCCTCAAAATAATAAAAAGGCCTCTTTCAGAGCACTTTGGGTATAAAAATAAACCAGCGCCTCTTGGGGGAAGTTTGTCATCTTTGCAGCAGCAATTCCCCAGGGGCTGGTGGAATGGAAGCCGCGTGCAACCGAGGCAGCAGGTCCGTCCACGGTTGCTTCTAGCTGGACTTGGCCCTCGGGGGAGGGTCTGAATTAATAGCAGTTTTGAGGAATGGGATTATACACTGTGTTTCTTCCTTAGCTGGTCGGGCTTTTTCTGTATTTATCTCAGAGCAAAGGATTGTTCGGGGGAATACAGGACTCAGACCCCACGAAAACACGTTCCCTGATTGCGGCCGTGGACACGTGCCCCGTGGGCGTATTTCCATTTGTCTGGTGTCTCGGGTCCCCACGCCAATCGTCTCTCCCTTAGATGCCACCCCAGGTCCCTGTGTGTCCCACCTGTCAACCAGGGGCACCTCATTCGTCTGAGGGAAGCTGCGGAGCTCAAGGGTTTCAAAGGACTGTCTTGGCTCTGGGTGGGCAGAGGGAGGGTCCCCAGGAGTTGCCACGATGGAGACCCCCGTCCCGGGAAGCGCACGGGGCCCACATGGGGGCCGAGGCAGAAGAGTGACAGTCCCAGCAGCAGGTCACCTTTGACCCAGGAGACCAGAAAGGAGCGTGTGGGTCCGTCCAGGCTGTGCCGGGCCCGGGCTTGGCCCCTACCTGGTATCTGCCGGCTCCTCCCGCGATGGCTGCAGGCCTTCAGCTTCCACGTGGGTCTCTGCAGGGCGAGCTGGCGGCCTTTGGGGACTGGGCCCCAAACGTGAGCTTGTGTCAGGGGAGGGGGTCTTCGGGCCAGGGTAGAAAGCCAGGGCTCTGGTCACCCGTTAGAGGAAACCTGCGTCCAGACTGCATGGCCCGTCACCAGGTATCTGGGGCGAGGACGGGTCAGGGTGGGGTGGGGCTGACTCCTCCTTACTTGGGCCCCCGCTCAGTGGTGACAGCGCTGGAGGAGGCGGTGGCTGTGTGTTTGGCCTGAGACAGGGCTCTCTGAGCCCGCGAGCCTGGCTGTGCTGGTGGACGCGTTAGGGTTAGGGTTAGGTTAGGCATTCACTTTCTGTAGAAAGAGCAATTTTTCTGAATGTGTGTACAGAAAAGTTGTCAAAATTCCTCCTCTGGAGACGCTGGGCTCCAGCCTGTGCCCGAGAAGCTCGGCACCCCTTGCCCGACTGAGGCCATCTCTGCTGGGAAGCGTCTGGCTCCATGACTCACGCGGCCTCCTCTCCCGTTGCGCCAGCCTTGTCTGGCCTGTCTCTGTGGGAAATCAGCCCAGGGCAAAGTCTTTGCTGTCAGAAGAATAAAGCAAATGCAGACGATGATGACAGCTCACTATTCAGAACACGTTGTCAGAGGCGTTGGCCTGGCCTCCTGGCTGAGCTTAGCTCGGCCCGAAGACGTTATCTGTGCTTCGACGTTGATAAAACCAGAACAAGCGACCACCATGCTCCTAGCTGTCGTCATGGGGACTAGAAATCCAGGATCGTGTTGTTTGTTGTTGGATGGATGCCATCCTGGCCCACTGCACTCACCGGGCTCTCTTCACCCCCAGCCCTGCCTGGTGCCCACCTGGGCTGGACGGCAGGTGAGGGGTCAGTGGGCAGTGGAGGGGAGAAGCCCACCCGAGCTGGCTTCTGTCTGCGGGAGGAGTGACTGCAGCTGACCCAAGCCCGGGCGGTGCCGGAGCCGCTGCCGCCGCCTCCGAGCCCAGGGGCCTGGTCCTGCCCTTCCGTCTGTGCGGGAGCCCAGCAGCCCTGCCCGCCCACGCAGAGCAGCCACTTCTCTGGGACCCGCTCTGCAGGCCAGCGCCAGGCCGCATCTCTGATTCCCTCCACGCCCACCGTCTGCTTTTCCCAGGAAGCCCCTCACCCCCCCGTGAGGATGCTGCCTTCCGTCAGAGCAGTGCCTCCCGGGAGTCAGCTGCCGGCCTCTGCGTACCAACGCTTTGATGCTGATGTGTGGCCCCGCCCGTGACCAAAACTTGCCGAGCTCGCTCTGATGTGCAATTTCTGCCACTTTGTGTTTTCATTCTCTGAGTTTAAACACGATTCCCCGCCCCCTCCGTTTTTCTTTGAAGACCCTGGCCCTCGTCCTTCCTGTTCTGCTCATTGCTGGCTGAGCTGGTGCCTACTGAACCCCGCCAGCCAGGAGGCGCCCTCCCGTGCCCAGGGCCCCCCACTGGCCTCTCCATCCCTAGCTTCCCCGTGGGTGAGGGCCGGTGGTGCGGGGTGTGCCTCCCTGCCGGTGTGGGCGCCGAGTGGACTTGGCCTTGGGTGTGGCCCCACTCGGGGCTGACCAGGGACGATGGGCAGGGAGGTGGTGGATGCCGCTGTTGTCAGAGGTCGCTCCTGGGGACCCTCTGTGCAAAGACCTACTGGGTCGTCTGTATCTGGGTTTGCATGAGTCGGCTCTGTAATCGTGAAAGACGTGTTTTCACTGGTTTTAAAAAAATGTATGAAAGGGAGCCTTAAGACACCCTATTCTGAGGTGGCGGAGGACATGGTCTTTTCCTACCACGCTGATTTCCAGAACGAACGCGGCAGCTTGTCCAGCACGTGGTGGGGGACACTTGCAGTTCATAGATGGCATGAGGCCTGGCCCGCGGCTCCCGAGCTGCTTACCATGGGCTCTGCTCGCCTGATGATGTCGTTCTGATGGGTTGTGCAAAACTTTATTTTCAGTTAATCGAGTTATATTCTAAATACAGCCCATGGAAGAGCTCTCTATTTAAAAGGAGCTTTGCTGAGCCTCGATGCAGGAGATGATGCAGGAGCTGACGCAGGTGATGCCAGCTCACTTTATTTTCCTTAAAACCAGGAACAGGCTTCCACAAGTGACTGACACAGACCCTGTCACTCCGGGTCTGAAGGAGCCCCTCCCACAGGCCGGCTTCCTTTCGCACATGGAGCTGGTCCAAAGGAACCGTGTAAAGTAAACACTCTCCGAGCCGAGTCCTGTTGCCCCATTCCCAGTGCCACTGCAGACATGGACTTTTCCAGAAAGCACATTGGCCCCAGGACGTAGTGAAGTCATCTGTTTCGGGCCAGGCACCAGGAGTGGAGTGGACAGGCGGCACCCAGGTGAATAACTGTGCACGCTCTGTACATGCACAGCGCATGCACACTCACACACCTGGGCACGCCTACATGCACACACTTACGCACAGGTGTGCACACACCCATGCACTCACGCACCCCCACACGGACAGGTGTGCACACGTGTGCACACGAGACACACCACACTCACCTGCAGGCCCAGCCACACACGGACGTGTGCCCTCCCCCCACCCCCCTCAGCTCCACCAACTCCTCATCTCTTCTCCGTTTCTGCAGGTTTTCCATTTCCAGAATGTTACAGAAAAGGAATCACGCCGTGCGTAACCCTGGGGACTGGCATTTTTCAAGGAGTGTGGCTGCCTGGAGGCTCACACAAGGAGTGTGGCTGCCTGGAGGCTCACCGGGTCGTCCCCTCGTTTCTAGGGCTGAGTAGTTGTCCGTGGTCTGGGCGCATCTCAGCTACCTTATTGTTGAAGAGCATCTGGCCTGTTCCTACACTTTGGCTGTTATAAATAAAACTGTCATAAACATTCGTGCCCAGGTTTTTTGTGGGAAAAAAATGTTCCTTTCTCTGGGATAAACGCCCAGGAGTGCAATTGCTGGGTCATATAGTAATTGCATGTTTAGTTGTTTTTTTAAAAGCTGCCCAATTGTTTTCCAGAGGGCCCTACCATTGTACCTCCTCAGCAGCTGTATCTGAGGGATCCATTTCCTCTGCCTCCTGCCAGAATTTGGGATTTTTTATTTTAGCCATTCTGAAAACCGTGTAGTGATACCTCATTGTGGTTTTAATTTGCATTTTCCTAATGGCTATGATGTTGGACATCTTTTCATGTGCTAATTTGCCATCTGTAGATCCTCTTGGTGGAAAGCCCTTTGTGACTTTAGCTTATTTTATAACTGGGTTATTTGTTCTTTCTTTTTAAAAAAAAAAAAAAACTGTTGAGTTTTGAGAGTTCTTTATATGTTCTAGATACTAGTCCCTTGTCAGATATGCAGTTTGTAGTTTTTTCTCCCAGGCCATAGCTTATCTTTTCCTCCTCTTAATGGGGTCTTTCGTAGAGCAAATGTTTTGGATTTTGATGAAGTCCAGCCCATCAATGTATCCATTTATGGGCTGAGCCTTTGATGTCGAGTCTGAGAGCTCTGCTTAGCCCTAGATATTGGAGATATTATCAAACATCTTCTCCTTTGCTTTTTCTAAAAGCTTTAGCTTTAAGTTTCACGTTGAAGTACGTGGCCTGTTTTGAGTTAATTTTCGTGTAAGGTGTGAGGTTTCAGCCAAGGTCCTTTCTTGCCTGGGTGCCCACTTACTCCGGTGCCCTTTGTTGAAAAGGCTGTATTTCCTCCGTGGGATTGTTTCTGTGTCTTTCTAACAAGTCAGTTGAGCACATTCGTGTGGGTCTGCGTCTGGCTCCTCTGTCCTGTCGCACTGATCTGTGTGTCCGTCCCTCCATAGACACTATCCAGTCTTCCGAATAAGTCTTGAAATTGGATAGACAAATACCTCCACTTTTTCTTTTCTTTCTTTCTTTTTTACTTTTCCATATACACTTTAGAACAACCTTGCCTGTATGTATGAAAAAAATTAACTAGAATTTTAATGAGTTGTTGAAGCCTGTATATCGATTGGAGAGAGTTGATATCTTTCATTGATTCTTTCATTATCATTTTGTGGTTCTTACATAAAAGTTCTGTACATGTTTTGGTAGATTTATTACAAGTAAATCTTTCTTCCTCTCCCCCTTCATTTTCTTCCTTTCTTCCTTCCTTTTGCGATTTAAATGTCATTTTATCTTTAATTTTGATTTCCATGTGTTTACTGATAGTATATAGAAATATAATTGATTTTTTTGATCTTGTATTCTGAGAACTGCTATTAGTTCTCGTAGTTTTTTGTTTGTTTTTGTTTTCTGTGAGGTTTTTGTTTTGTTTTGATTTCTGGGATTTTTTGATAGTCATTGGGATTTTCTACATAGACAGTCATGTCATCTGCAAACACGAACAGTTTTACTTCATCCTTTCTGGCCTGTATGGCTTTTATTTCCTCTTCTTGCCTTATTATGTTGACTAGAACTCCCAGTACAATGTTGAATAGGAGTTATGGGAGTGGACATCCTTGTCTTGTGCCTTGTTTTAGGGGGAAAACATTTAGACTTTCACCATTAAGTATAAAGTTAGTGCAGGTTCTTTTTAGATGTTCTTCAACAAGTTGAGAGTTTTTCTCTATTCCTATATTTCTGAGAATTTTCATCATGAATGTATATTGACTTTTTCAAATGCTTTTTCTGCATCAGTCAATACGAACACATGATTTTTCTTCTTCAACCTGTTCAGATGGTAGGTTACACTGATAGATTTTCAAAAACTGAACACAGCCTTTCATCCTTGAAATGAACGCACTTTCGTGCTGTATAATTCTTGTTATGTGTTGCTGAATTCTATTTACTGATTTTTTATAAGGATTTTTGTGTCTATATTTATGAGGGATGATGGTCTGTGGTTCTCTCTTTTTGTACGGTTTTGGTATTAGAGTAATTACTAGCTTTATAGAGTGAATTACGAAGTCTTCCCTCCTCTTATTTTCTGGAAGAGTTTGTATAGAATTGGTGTTAATTCAACTTTAAATGCTTGATGGAATTCTCTAGGGAAATCATCTGGGGCTGGAGATTAATTTTGGGAGAATCTTTTAATTATAAATTCAACTTTCTTCATAATTATAGGGCTATTCAAATTATTTATTCATACTGAGTGTGTTGTGGTAGTTTATGTTTTCTAAAATATTGGTCCATTTCATCTAAGTTCTCAAATTTATGTGTTTAATTTTGTTTGTAGTAGCTCTCCCTTTATTACCCTTTTGATGTCTGCAGGCTCTGAATTGATATCCCCTGTTTCATTCCCAATATAAGTTATTTGAATTTTCTCTCTTTTTAATCATTCTTTATAGAGATATGTCAATTTTATTTATATTTTCCAAGAATCATCTCTTTGTTTCATTGATTTGCTCCATTTTACTATTTTCAATTTCATTGATTTCTGCTCTTTAGTATGTCCTTCCTCTGTTTGCTCTAGATTTATTTTGCTCTTCCTTTTCTAGGTTCTTGACGTGGGATCTTAGATTATTGATTAGACATCTCCTCTTTTCTAATATATACATTTTAGTGCTACAAATTTACCTCTCAGCCCTGCCCTAGCTGCATCCTACAATATTTGATGTGTTGTATTTTTATTTTAATTCAGTTCTGTGTATTTTTAAAATTTCCCTTGACACTTCCTCTTTGACTCATGGGTCGCTTAGAAGTGTGTTGTTTATTTTCCAAGCATGTATAGTTTTACCTGTTATCTGTTTGTTATTGATTTCATTGTGGTTGGAGAACACCCCCTGTATGGATTCAGTTCTTTTAAATTCGTTGAGGATTGCTTTATGGCCTGGGACATGGTTTATGTTTGTATATGTTCCGTGGCCACTTGAAAGAATTCTGCTGTTGTTGGGTGGAGGTTCTTTAAACGTCAATTAAATCCTGTTGGTTAATGGTATTGTTGAGCTCTTCTATATCTTTGCTGATGTTCTATCTTTCAGTACAGAGAGATAGATGGGATGTTTAACTCCCCAACTGCAATTGTGGATTTGACTATTTCTCCTTTAAATTCTGTCAGTATTGGTTCAAGCATTTTGAAGCTCTGCTGTTTGGTACATACACATTTAAGACTGCTATGTATTCTTGGTGAATGGACCCTTTTATCATTATATAATATCCCTCCTTGTCTCTCTGTCTGTAATTTCTTTGCCCTGAAGTCTATACTATCAATACTAATATAGCCACTTCTACTTCTTTTGATTAATGTATGCATGATATAGTTTTCTTCATTCTTTTACCTTCCACCGGCCTGTATATTTGAAGTGAGCTTTTGGTAGACAACAAATGGTTGGGTCATGTTTTTTAAACTACTCTGCCAATCTCTATCTTCTATTTGGTGTATTTAGACTATTTATATTTTTAAAATTAAGATATAATTCACATACCATAAATTCATCTTTTTACATGTACAATTCAGTGGTTTTTAGTAAATTCACAGTTATGTAACATCACCACTATCTAATTCCAGACATTTTCATCACCCCAAAAGGAAACCCCATGAGCAGTAACCCTTCATCCCTTCTGTTCCCCAGCCCCAGACAACCACTCATCCACTTTGTGTCTCTATGGATTTGTCTATGCTGAGCATCTCCTGTAAATGGAGCAATACAAATGTGGCCTTCTGCAACTGGCACTCTTCACTTAGCCTAAGGTTCTCAGGGTCTACTCGTGTTTTAGCATCAATCAGCGATTCATTCCTCTTAATGGCTGAATAACATTCCATCATTGGAGATGGCATATTTTGTTTATCCATCATCAGTTGAAGGATTCGCGCACACTTTCTTTAATTCAAAAACTTGGACCTGAAAAGAAAGGGCTTCAGTCACACAGAGGCTGCTTCAGATGAACCCAGATCATCAGAACGTGAAGCTGCTCTGTGTGCTTGCCAGCGTCTTCTTTAGAAACCGTGAACACTAGCCATTTCTAAAAGCCCACATGGAGGTAAATGAAGAGTGCTGTTTATATACAGTGAAAACGAGCCTGAGGCCAGAGCCTCCTTGAAAGAACGAAAGCACCAGGTGACCCAAGCACCCTGCAGTCTGGGGCACCCTGTGTCTGGAGTCCTGTCCTCCCAGAGCATCCTCCTCCCCCAGACCTCACCAAACCCAGCAGGAGTGCAAGGTCACGCCAGAGGGGAGGGTAACCTTGCGGGCCCCTCTCTGCGGGAAGAGACTTGGCCCAAAGGGCCTCAATGAGTGGGGAAGAGGGGACTGGGCGGTGCCTCGAGAGGTGGGGAGTGTTCGGAGGAGAGAGCAGGGGAGAGGGGGCATCCTCTTGAAGAACAGAGCACTGGTGAGGATCAGCTCGTATACCGTCTGGGGAGACCCTGGGGCCACTGGAATGGTGTTGGGGTGAGGCTGCCGACAACGGTGCTTCCAGGTGGGTCTCTGACTGGGTTCTCAGATCAGGGACCTGACCACGCCCCACTCCGCCCACGGTGAAGATGGGAGCGCCCTACTCCCTGAAATTACCTCCAGTCGGGAGACAAACAAATGAAGCGAATGCGTCCAGAAGTGAGCAAGAGAAAACCAGGCAGTGTCCTTGAGCCATGAGCGCCCCTGAGATGTGCTGGGAGGTGGGCAAGGCCTGACTCTGGTGGGCCAGAGCATCTCTGTGGCCAGAATGAAGATCAGAGACCAACTGGGGCGTGGAGCCGGTCCCGGGTCCCAACCATGCAAGCATGTTTCCAGAGGAAACACTTAACAGTCCTTGGGTTTTAATCAATATTATTCAAGTTACAAATTTAAATGTCTTTCCTTAAGCCTCTAGGCTGAACTCACAGATCTTGTTATATTATTTATGGATTTATTAATATTGGCATAAAATAATAAATGTCAGTCATCTTACTCGCCATTTGATTAATTCATACACACGACAGTTTCCCTAAGCATTTAACGTCGTTTACACATTCAGACAATCTCCTCCAGCAGCTGAAACTGCAAGCACAGATTGGATTGGCCACTTCTTTCAGACCCTCCGGGGCAGCCCCCCAACCTGGCGAAACCTCCCTGCATGGCGGGAAAGCTTGCACGGCAGCCCTGTGGACGGGCAGGGGTCAGCGAGCAGAGATTCCTCGGGGCGTGTGGACACAGAGCGCCTTTGGGAAAGCACGCTTGGTGGGGGCAACTCTAAAGTCACCGCCGGCCACAGTGTAGACTCGTGTCCTCAGGGCAGCTGGGGGTCACCCAGCTGAGAGCCTCCGCAGCTGCCCGGGGTGCAGTGTCACCCCAGGGGCCCAGGGTGGGGCTCCAGCCGCTCCCTGCCTCACAGGCGGCTCTTGGAGCCCCTCGTCTTCCCAGAGGTGACGTGCGGGCAGGTGTAGGGCCGGAGCACGTGGCTGGAAGGGCCCTCAGCCTGCTTCTACAGCGGCCGGAGCAGGGCTCACTGTGACCCCGGGGGGGGTGCCTGGGGCGGTGGGCTCTGTGCAGGGTCCGTGCTGCCTCACGCTCAGGGCCCCTGCCCGATGCAGCCTGTCCCCGGGCCCGGGGACCCTCTGGTGCCCAGACTCCGCTCGGCTTCATCCCCCAGGGAGAGCTTTGCTCTTTGGGCCTAGAAGGAAAACACCGTGGACAGAGCAGAGGGAAACAGGACTAAATGCCACACCCTCCTCGCAGACTCGGAACCGGAGGGTGAGGCCCCGAGAGCTGAGGGCGTGGAGCCCCCAAGGCCAGCGCGCAGTGGGCTAGGGCAGCAGCCCTGTCACAGGGGCCCCAAGAAATGTGACCCGGCTCCACCAGTTCCGGGGGTTCCCGGGGTCTCGGTGTGTGGGGGCGCCCTGACTCGCCTCCATGTGAGGCCCTGGACTGAGCGAGTCCCCTGCCCTCGGCCCCCCTATGGCTCAAGTCGTCCCCCTCCCCTGGCCACTTAGTTAAAACTCCTGGTCTGGAGCCTGGCGGGTATTTGAGAACAAAACTTCTTGTTTCACGAGCTCCTCGCAGTAGAAGCCAGTGTTTCCGGGAGCTCATGCCATGAAACCCTGCAGGATTCCCGCTGGTCCTGCGGAGTCCAGGCAACCGGAGGGAGACAGCCCGTCCCCTTTGGGCCCCAGGACAGTGCCTTCGCCCTCCCTGTCCAGCCGCGCCCGCCCACACTCCGAGCCCAGAGGGGCTGCGCTGCAGGTCTGGGCCTGGGGGAGGTGATGCCCACGAACTCTGCTGAGGAGGCCCGAGACCACCTGGGAGAGGGGCTGGGCAGGGGCGCCTGGCCGGGGTCCCGGCACCTGGGGCCTCCTGCTGCCCCAGGGGTGCGCTGGCCCGGCTCTGTGGTCGCACACAGACCCCTGCACCCAGGGTCAGGGAACAGGCCGTGCGAAGATGGGCTCCCCCAGCGGCAGGCCATCTTCCACTCTCGCCTCAAGAAGAGAAATGAAGCCTCCTGAATGTTTCTGTATTAAGCCTGAGCAGGTGCAGGGAGACAGAACCGTCCCCGCCCTCCAGTTGCGAAGACCTCCGTGCTGAGATGGGTAAGTGGGGGCTGCACGGACTCGCAAAGACCTCGTTTGGGAGGGAAGGGTCCGCAGACCGAGGGGTGAGGGCCCTAGGAAGGGTCTTCCAGCAGCGGCCCTGGGGACAGGGCTGTCTACCCTGCTGGACTCCTTCCTGTGGCGGGGAGCGGAGGGGTGGGTGTGGACGGGCCCCTCCCACGGGCGCCTCTGCAATCCCCAGCAGGCAGTGCCTCTCACAGGGGACTGGGGCTCATGGCAGGCCCCGAAGGTCAGCGGCTATGTCTCCGAAGGTCAGCCTGATGCCCTGAAGGTCAGCAGTTCTGTCACTGTCCCCGCACATGCCGGAGGAGGGCAGAGACACACCGCAATGGCCCCCAGGACCTGCGCACCTGAGAGGCCGTCTGCCCAGAGGAAGCCACAGCCCAGCCCACACGCTTCAGGGACCTGACTGCGCTTCACCCAGGGTCAGTATTTGCGGGCGACGGGAGGTGGGATGAGCTGCCTCTCAGCCTGGCTCTGGGGAGCGGAGAGCGGCCGGGGTGCCGTCTGTACGGGGCTGCCCCAGACAGCCGGGTTAAGTGGGGGGTCAGTGGGCACAGGAGTGGGAGGGGCCTCACTGCCTCTCTCCAAAGCTCAGCTGAAGTGCCCTGGGGCAAGGTGGATGGAGGGGCCCGGTGGGCCCAGTGGGACTCCACCCGCCCGTGCACCCTCCAGACCGAGGGGCCCTCAAACACACTCTAACAGAAGGGAAAAGCTGCGATCTTTGAAGCCACTGCCGTCGGGGATGGCGCAGAAACCACCGGGCCACCCGCCCTCCTTCCTCCTCTGGAAGGACGGACGGAGGACGCAGGGCTGATCTCTCTGCAAACAGTCCGGCCCCTCTTCCTGGGGCATTTCTGGGATACCTGGGCCCTTTCCATACGTGCCGACAGCGGGTGTGCCTTTCCCGGGGCTGGAGCATCAGGGCAGCCTGCAGAGCTGAGAGGGTGAGGCCTGCTCAGAGGGCCCCCCAGAGACTGACCTCTCCATTCTGACTTCCCACCCCCACCTGAACCCGCCTTTGGGCTCCCAACCCCTCTTTTCAGTGAACCCCTTCCCAGGGTTGTCTGCTTTCGTGAAGTTCCTGGGTGAGTCAGACCCCGTGAACGCGAGGGCTCCCCCTCCAGGGTTTCCGAGCTGGCCTACGGAGGGGCGGCATTGGCCCCTGCGTCCCAACTGGTCCTGCTTCCGAGCCCATCACTGGATCAGCCAGCATCTGCTTTGGGACAGATTTTGAGGGGTTGGGGTTCTGGATCAAGGAGCACCAGCTATGATTAAACATTGTGGGCCACGGTTAATTACACAGATAGAGGGCCAGCGCCCAGCCTTGGAGGGAGAGTCAGCAGACAAAAGGTGGCTCTTGGTCAGGCGCCCCGAGGAGCTTCGCCCTTTGGTGTTCCAGAGCCACCTTCTAAAATCAGAAAGGATCAGAGCACGTGTGCTGATGAAACGCCACATGCTTCTACAGGGAAGAACTGTTCCCGGCTCATCGGGGCGGTTTGTCCAGGGATGGATGTGTAAACACGAGGCGCGTCCCTCTGGTCCTAGGGAGACCCGACTGGGGGCGATCTGGTAAACGTCAAGTTCCCGTCACATCTCCCGAGCCTGTGAGCACAGAGCGTCCTGTGTGTCTGTCACCACCCGCCCAGCTACATGGCCAGTCCAGGCAGAGAAACCCTGGGTGCGCGTAAGTGCACACAGAGCGGCTTCTCCAGGCTGGACCGTGGCAGGGAAGCGGAGTGCCAGCTTCAGGATGGGCTGGTTCAGGCTGAGGAATTAGGACGAAGAATGACAAGGGCTCCCGAGAGGGTGGGCTCTGATAATGGCTTCCAAGGGCACAGTGGTCTGAGCATCTCCCAAGGCTCTCCTGAGAGATGCTGCTGGTCTGGAGGCTGCTGAGCCCTCAGCTTGCCCCGGGCCGACAGCGAGGGGACCAGAACCTCCCGCTCTGCCCCTGCTGCGCACAGCTCCAGCTTCATCAAATAATCCCCCGAGGCTCTGGGGCTCACCAGCCAGACGGGGGCCAGGGCTGGTGAGCAGCTCCCCCGCTTGGAGTCAGCACTTGTGGCTCCTTGGTGAGCCTCCCAGGCCGGATCCCCCAGCTGGGAAAGGCGGAGACAAACAAGGCTATTTGAGGGTTAAATAAGGAAAGAGGCTTGGCGCAGCCCAGGGACCAGGAAGCAGTGCGTCCTGCGTGCACACTGGGGAGATGGTCTGTGCCCGTTTAACGCGGCCTCTGGTGCCAGTGCCACGCCGCACACATGGCACGGAATGAATGATCACTGATTGCGTGCAGGGAGGGGTCAGGTAGGGGAGCAGGGAGGGGGGTGGGGAGCAGAGAGGGAGGAGGACGCAGACTCCAGAAGCAGGTGACACTGCTAAGATCTCAGCATAAACAGCCAGGACCTAGAGCCCTGTCAGATTACACGTGTCAAGAGGTCAGGCCCGTGTGCTGCACCGTCAGACAAGGGCCGGGGCTCTGGACGGGCTGGTCACAAAGACAGCTCCAGCCCTGAGATACGCTCCTGCCCCAGAAGCAGGAGTGGAGCTGGGTGTGGGGGGACTGCCCCCCAGGGTAGCCGGCTCCGTCCCTCCCTCCCACGGGGGGCACAGCCTAGTCCTCAGAGGCGGCTGGCTCCGTCCCTCCCTCCCACGGGGGCAGAGCCTAGTCCTCAGAGGCAGCTGGCTCCGTCCCTCCCTCCCACGGGGGGCACAGCCTAGTCCTCAGAGGCGGCCGGCTCCGTCCCTCCCTCCCACGGGGGGCAGAGCCTAGTCCTCAGAGGCAGCTGGCTCCGTCCCTCCTCCCACGGGGGGCAGAGCCTAGTCCTCAGAGGCGGCCGGCTCCGTCCCTCCCTCCCACGGGGGCACAGCCTAGTCCTCAGAGGCAGCGTCCTTCAAAGCCTGCGTGCGTGGATTGTAGCCGTGCTTGGAGTCTTGAGAAAAGACCCTGCCCCTCAATACTGTAATAAATCACTCGAATCAATACTTAAATCAGTCACTTGAACCTCCCAATGGTATAATAAATCAGCGTCGTTACCATGTGGGGAATTGCATTATATTTGAGGAAGGATTAAGAAAAGTTGGTGTGTGATAGAGAACGAGACAGAATCACAAAGAGTCCCCTGGAACCAGGGGCCTGTGCTGCTGCCCGTGGGGCTGACACGGTCTGGTCAAGGGCTAGGTCGAGGTCCAAGAAAGCACAGGAGGGGTTTCTGCGCCGCCCCTTGGAGTCTGTTGGGATTTTATTGGTGGCTTTATCCCAATCGAAATGAAAAGAGCGAGTTAGCATTCCTTAGACAAGAAAACGCCGTAATTTTATAACAAGAACAAACAAATGCTTTTCGGACCTTTTACATGTAAACATATTCTAGGCCCGTGCCCAGGGGAGGAATGGGAGCCCTTCATGCGTGTGGGAGTCCTGTGGCCGTGGCTCAGAGCCTGTGCAAACTCGGGGCTTGGCTCCCAATTCTGTGCCACCACCACGAGGCCTGGCTCCATCCTGGGGCAGGGGTGTGGCAGGGGACACCCTGAGGGCAGCTCACTGCTGGCCTCTTGTCCTGGGGTGTTTCTGTAGCTTTGATTCTGAAGACCCTTAAGCTGTCCCTGGAGAGGACTCCCAGCGGACCGGGGTTGGAGACAGCTGCTTTGTCTCCTAGGGACCCCTCCCGCCAGCCCCGAGGGCCTCTGGCAACCACGAAGGGGGCATCCTTCATCCCACACCTGCAGGACCCTCACTGCCTGTCAAATGCAAGTACCAGGACATGTGTGCGTACACGTGTGCACCTGTATGTGTGTGCGCGCGTCTATATGTGCACGTGTGTGCGGGTGTGCATGAGTGTGTACGTGTAGGGGCACCAATCATGTGTGCACACCTGTGAGTGTACGTGTGTGCATCTTATGTGTAAGCGTGTATGCACACACGTGTAGTTTCCTCCCGCACCCAGGCGCTGGGTTTTGGGCCAACGGCACGCGGTCTCGCGGGCCCAATTCCCGCAGAAAGCAGAGCCGAGACGGACGCCTGGGTCGCTCCCTGTGCGCCTGGGTCTCAGGACAGTGGGCTGCAGCGGGGCGCGGTGGCTGCCTATCCCAGGGCCCCCATTAAGCCCCCTAAATGCAGGAGGAGAGCATTCATCCGCTGGTGCTGGCTTCCATCGGGTAGTTCTGGGGTCCACAGCTCATGGCCAACAGGGCGGCCCCGGAGAGCAGCAGGAGGCCCGCACGGGGTCAGGAGAGGCCCGTCGTTCTGGGGGGCAGTGCAGGCGTCCCCGGGTGGCAGGAAGAGCAGGGAGGGCTCGTCAGGTGACCAGCAGAAGTTCTGACACGGGGGACCCCTCGCCTTGGTTCCCTTTGCAAAGGGGCCTCCACCTCTGGGAGGACCGGGTTCCAGCCCACCGCTGAGGGTGCTGCCAGCTGATGGTAGCCGGTGGTGGCGGCTCTGGACGCACCCGGCTGCGGCCCCTGATCAGCGCCACCTTGTTCCCGTGCCCGGAACTGGAGGGTGGGAGGGCAGCTCCGGTGCCAACACCCCCTGCTCCCTGCCCAGCAGTGTGGGTCCCTGAGAAGCCAATTCAGTAAAGGAAGGACAAACTTTCCAACAGCTGGTGCTGGGACCACCGGACACGCAAAGAATAAACTCAAAACTCACTCAGAAATGCAAAACTGTAAAACTCCTAGAAGGCAACATAAAGGAAAATCTATATGACCTGGGGTTTGGTGATGAGGTTTTAGATACAACAGCAAAAGCATGATCCCAAAATTCCTGCGTCTGTGAAAGACACTGTTAAGAGAATGAAAATACGAGACACGGAATGGGAGGAAATGTTTCAAAGCCACATCTGATCAAGGATTCAGATCCAGAATGTACATACAACTTTTAAACTCAAAAATAAGAAAACAAACGGCATGATTTACGATTGGGATAAAGATCTGAACGGACCTCTCCAAACAAGATATAGGGATGGCAGATAAGCACGTGAAAAGATGCTCCACATCATGTGATATTAGAGAAATGCAAACTGAAACAAGATACCTCCGCACACCTATCAGAGTGGCTCAGATCGAAACCTGCCAACACCAATGTCTTGAGAGTATAACCGAAAGTGGGGGTCCAAGCTGCTCGCTGCTCAAAAGCCAATAAACAGGCCATTTGGTAGAAAGCAGAGTCTGCTTTATTTTGGGTGCCAGCAACGGGAGGGGAGGGCTAATGCTTGTTCAAAGGCCAACTCCCCCCACTGACAGTCAGGGGGCAAGAGCTTTTATAGGTGGACGGAAGGGGCTCCATGCAGAAACAGCACAGTCAGCTCTGGCAGTCATCTTGAAATTGGTCATCGGTGGTCTGACCAGCGTCATCTTGATTGTTTCAGGTACAGTGAATCTTCAGTTCCTGGGTCGTTTGTTTCCATTTCCTTGAGGCCAGTTCTCAGAACTGTGGCAGCTTATGTCGTGGCTACAGCCTGGTCATCATGGAGTTAACTTCTTCCACCCGGCAGGGGTTTCAGTATCTACAAGACAGCTCACGGGATACGGCTCAGAATATGATCTATAGCCCTTGAGGAGGAACTAAAGGTCCTTGACTTTGCTTAATGACTAAACTATCATTACTCTGTGTTTTTTGAGTGCTTTCCTTTGCTTCTGCGTTTTCTCACCTCTCTGATTAAACTTATTTTTGGCTAGAATTTTTCCACAAGCAAAGGCAGGTGGAGGATGGGGCGGGGGGAAGGACCCTAGGGTCCTGCTCATTTCGAGTCAGGGCAACAGGAATCAGCATTCCTGGTGGGGACGCAAGTGATGCAGCTGCTGTGGAAGACAGTCTGGAAGCTTCTTTATAAATCTAAAGGCAAAGTTACTATCTCATCGAGCACTTCCTCTCCTAGGTATTTACCCAACTGATCTAAACGCTTTTGTCCACACAAAAACCTGCACATGAGCAAAAAGGTGCAACCAAGCAAGACCCGGGGGGCCTTCCCGGGGCAGAACCCCCTCCGCCCACGCCCTCCACCTGCCTCTTGTCTGTAGAAAACTCTAGTCTCCCAGGCTTCCCCGAGTCCCAAAGAATAAATTTAATCAGAGAAGTGAGAAAATGCAGAAACAAAGGAAAGCGATCAAGCAAGACAAAATAATGATAGTTCAGCCGTTAGAGAAAGTCGAGGAGCTTTAGCTGATGACGTTGACTTCCAAATACCTCACCACCAGCAAGTCAGAAGAGCGTCCACACCCCACAACCTCGTGCCTCACCCTGTCTTTAAAAACCTTTCCCTGGGAGCCTTCAAGGAGTTCAGTCTTAAGCACTAGCTGCCTGGACTCCTTGCTTGGCCCCTGCAATAAACACTGCACTTTCCTTCCCCACAACCCGGGGTCAGTAGATTGGCTTTACTGCACAAGGGTGAGTGGACCCAAGTTTGGTTCTGTAATAATTTTGGCACCCCTGGTGGGACAGAAGTCTGGAGCAGGCATCTTGCCCGTGGCACATCGGCCCCTGGCCAGTGGCAGCTCTTGGATCCTGTCTAACAGCTGCCTGAGCACCTCTGTCTCAGGGACAGGCCCAAGTGTTTGCCACTGACCAGGAGTCGCTTGTCCACGGCGCTCTCAGTTCTGTGGTGAAGGAAACAAGACTCTGGTCCTGGTCGGTCTGGTCTGGTTTGTGAGCCTCTCTGGTAAGTGACGACACCAAGGTATTCCTATCTCATAGGCTTCACCTATGGTGGAGTGTTGGTTGGGATTTTCCCTTTTGGACCAAGGTTTGGTCATTTGGCTTTGTCTCTGGTGGGGCATTTGCATCACCCATAAAATGGGAGTAAATATTTGCAAATTATGTTTCTGATAATGGATTTAATACTTACAATAGAGAGAGAACACTTAAAATTCAACAACAGCAAAAAGAAACCAAACAACTTGATTTAAAAGAGGGCAAAGGATTGAATAGACATTTCTCGAAAGACAACATACAAATGGCCAATAAACATGAAAAGATGCTCCACATCACGGGTCATCAGGGAAGAGATCAAAACCACAGTGAGATACCACTTCACACCCATTAGAAAGGTTGCCATAAAAAAATAGAAAATAACAAACATTGGTGAGGGTGTGGGGAAATTGGAACCCTTGTGCACTGTGGTGGGAATGTAAATTGTGAAGCTGCTGTGCCAAACAATATGGAGGTTCCTCAAAAAATCAAAAATAGAACTAACACATGATACAGTGATTCCACTCCCGGGTATACACCCCAAAGAGCTGAAGGCACGGAACTAACACATGGTACAGTGATTCCACTCCCGGCTATACACCCCAAAGAGCTGAAGGCAAGGAACTAACACATGATACAGTGATTCCACTCCCGGGTATACACCCCAAAGAGCTAAAGGCAAGGAACTAACACATGATACAGTGATTCCACTCCCGGGTATACACCCCAAAGAGCTGAAGGCAAGGAACTAACACATGGTACAGTGATTCCACTCCCGGCTATACACCCCAAAGAGCTGAAGGCACGGAACTAACACATGATACAGTGATTCCACTCCCGGGTATACACCCCAAAGAGCTGAAGGCAAGGAACTAACACATGATACAGTGATTCCACTCCCGGGTATACACCCCAAAGAGCTGAAGGCACGGAACTAACACATGATACAGTGATTCCACTCCCGGGTATACACCCCAAAGAGCTGAAGGCACGGAACTAACACATGGTACAGTGATTCCACTCCCGGGTATACACCCCAAAGAGCTGAAGGCAAGGAACTAACACATGGTACAGTGATTCCACTCCCGGGTATACACCCCAAAGAGCTGAAGGCACGGAACTAACACATGATACAGTGATTCCACTCCCGGGTATACACCCCAAAGAGCTGAAGGCAAGGAACTAACACATGGTACAGTGATTCCACTCCCGGGTATACACCCCAAAGAGCTGAAGGCAAGGAACTAACACATGATACAGTGATTCCACTCCCGGGTATACACCCCAAAGAGCTGAAGGCACGGAACTAACACATGATACAGTGATTCCACTCCCGGGTATACACCCCAAAGAGCTGAAGGCACGGAACTAACACATGGTACAGTGATTCCACTCCCGGGTATACACCCCAAAGAGCTGAAGGCACGGAACTAACACATGATACAGTGATTCCACTCCCGGGTATACACCCCAAAGAGCTGAAGGCAAGGAACTAACACATGATACAGTGATTCCACTCCCGGGTATACACCCCAAAGAGCTGAAGGCAAGGAACTAACACATGGTACAGTGATTCCACTCCCGGGTATACACCCCAAAGAGCTGAAGGCACGGAACTAACACATGGTACAGTGATTCCACTCCCGGGTATACACCCCAAAGAGCTGAAGGCAAGGAACTAACACATGATACAGTGATTCCACTCCCGGGTATACACCCCAAAGAGCTGAAGGCAAGGAACTAACACATGGTACAGTGATTCCACTCCCGGGTATACACCCCAAAGAGCTGAAGGCACGGAACTAACACATGGTAACAGTGATTCCACTCCCGGGTATACACCCCAAAGAGCTGAAGGCACGGAACTAACACATGGTACAGTGATTCCACTCCCGGGTATACACCCCAAAGAGCTGAAGGCAAGGAACTAACACATGATACAGTGATTCCACTCCCGGGTATACACCCCAAAGAGCTGAAGGCACGGAACTAACACATGATACAGTGATTCCACTCCCGGGTATACACCCCGAAGAGCTGAAGGCACGGAACTAACACATGGTACAGTGATTCCACTCCCGGGTATACACCCCAAAGAGCTGAAGGCAAGGAACTAACACATGATACAGTGATTCCACTCCCGGGTATACACCCCAAAGAGCTGAAGGCACGGAACTAACACATGGTACAGTGATTCCACTCCCGGGTATACACCCCAAAGAGCTGAAGGCACGGAACTAACACATGGTACAGTGATTCCACTCCCGGGTATACACCCCAAAGAGCTGAAGGCACGGAACTAACACATGATACAGTGATTCCACTCCCGGCTATACACCCCAAAGAGCTGAAGGCACGGAACTAACACATGATACAGTGATTCCACTCCCGGGTATACACCCCAAAGAGCTGAAGGCACGGAACTAACACATGATACAGTGATTCCACTCCCGGGTATACACCCCAAAGAGCTGAAGGCACGGAACTAACACATGATACAGTGATTCCACTCCCGGGTATACACCCAAAGAGCTGAAGGCACGGAACTAACACATGGTACAGTGATTCCACTCCCGGGTATACACCCCAAAGAGCTGAAGGCACGGAACTAACACATGATACAGTGATTCCACTCCCGGGTATACACCCCAAAGAGCTGAAGGCACGGAACTAACACATGATACAGTGATTCCACTCCCGGGTATACACCCCAAAGAGCTGAAGGCACGGAACTAACACATGGTACAGTGATTCCACTCCCGGCTATACACCCCAAAGAGCTGAAGGCAAGGAACTAACACATGGTACAGTGATTCCACTCCCGGGTATACACCCCAAAGAGCTGAAGGCAAGGAACTAACACATGATACAGTGATTCCACTCCCGGGTATACACCCCAAAGAGCTGAAGGCACGGAACTAACACATGATACAGTGATTCCACTCCCGGGTATACACCCCAAAGAGCTGAAGGCACGGAACTAACACATGATACAGTGATTCCACTCCCGGGTATACACCCCAAAGAGCTGAAGGCACGGAACTAACACATGGTACAGTGATTCCACTCCCGGCTATACACCCCAAAGAGCTGAAGGCACGGAACTAACACATGGTACAGTGATTCCACTCCCGGGTATACACCCCAAAGAGCTGAAGGCAAGGAACTAACACATGATACAGTGATTCCACTCCCGGGTATACACCCCAAAGAGCTGAAGGCACGGAACTAACACATGATACAGTGATTCCACTCCCGGGTATACACCCCAAAGAGCTGAAGGCACGGAACTAACACATGATACAGTGATTCCACTCCCGGGTATACACCCCAAAGAGCTGAAGGCACGGAACTAACACATGGTACAGTGATTCCACTCCCGGGTATACACCCCAAAGAGCTGAAGGCACGGAACTAACACATGATACAGTGATTCCACTCCCGGGTATACACCCCAAAGAGCTGAAGGCATGGAACTAACACATGATACAGTGATTCCACTCCCGGGTATACACCCCAAAGAGCTGAAGGCAAGGAACTAACACATGGTACAGTGATTCCACTCCCGGGTATACACCCCAAAGAGCTGAAGGCACGGAACTAACACATGGTACAGTGATTCCACTCCCGGGTATACACCCCAAAGAGCTGAAGGCACGGAACTAACACATGGTACAGTGATTCCACTCCCGGGTATACACCCCAAAGAGCTGAAGGCAAGGAACTAACACATGGTACAGTGATTCCACTCCCGGGTATACACCCCAAAGAGCTGAAGGCACGGAACTAACACATGGTACAGTGATTCCACTCCCGGGTATACACCCCAAAGAGCTGAAGGCACGGAACTAACACATGATACAGTGATTCCACTCCCGGGTATACACCCCAAAGAGCTGAAGGCACGGAACTAACACATGATACAGTGATTCCACTCCCGGGTATACACCCCAAAGAGCTGAAGGCACGGAACTAACACATGGTACAGTGATTCCACTCCCGGGTATACACCCCAAAGAGCTGAAGGCACGGAACTAACACATGATACAGTGATTCCACTCCCGGGTATACACCCCAAAGAGCTGAAGGCACGGAACTAACACATGGTACAGTGATTCCACTCCCGGGTATACACCCCAAAGAGCTGAAGGCACGGAACTAACACATGATACAGTGATTCCACTCCCGGCTATACACCCCAAAGAGCTGAAGGCACGGAACTAACACATGATACAGTGATTCCACTCCCGGGTATACACCCCAAAGAGCTGAAGGCACGGAACTAACACATGATACAGTGATTCCACTCCCGGGTATACACCCCAAAGAGCTGAAGGCACGGAACTAACACATGATACAGTGATTCCACTCCCGGGTATACACCCCAAAGAGCTGAAGGCACGGAACTAACACATGATACAGTGATTCCACTCCCGGGTATACACCCCAAAGAGCTGAAGGCACAGAACTAACACATGGTACAGTGATTCCACTCCCGGGTATACACCCCAAAGAGCTGAAGGCAAGGAACTAACACATGATACAGTGATTCCACTCCCGGGTATACACCCCAAAGAGCTGAAGGCAAGGAACTAACACATGGTACAGTGATTCCACTCCCGGGTATACACCCCAAAGAGCTGAAGGCACGGAACTAACACATGGTACAGTGATTCCACTCCCGGGTATACACCCCAAAGAGCTGAAGGCACGGAACTAACACATGGTACAGTGATTCCACTCCCGGGTATACACCCCAAAGAGCTGAAGGCACGGAACTAACACATGATACAGTGATTCCACTCCCGGGTATACACCCCAAAGAGCTGAAGGCACGGAACTAACACATGGTACAGTGATTCCACTCCCGGGTATACACCCCAAAGAGCTGAAGGCACGGAACTAACACATGATACAGTGATTCCACTCCCGGGTATACACCCCAAAGAGCTGAAGGCAACGGAACTAACACATGGTACAGTGATTCCACTCCCGGGTATACACCCCAAAGAGCTGAAGGCACGGAACTAACACATGGTACAGTGATTCCACTCCCGGGTATACACCCCAAAGAGCTGAAGGCACGGAACTAACACATGATACAGTGATTCCACTCCCGGGTATACACCCCAAAGAGCTGAAGGCACGGAACTAACACATGATACAGTGATTCCACTCCCGGGTATACACCCCAAAGAGCTGAAGGCACGGAACTAACACATGGTACAGTGATTCCACTCCCGGCTATACACCCCAAAGAGCTGAAGGCAAGGAACTAACACATGGTACAGTGATTCCACTCCCGGGTATACACCCCAAAGAGCTGAAGGCAAGGAACTAACACATGATACAGTGATTCCACTCCCGGGTATACACCCCAAAGAGCTGAAGGCACGGAACTAACACATGATACAGTGATTCCACTCCCGGGTATACACCCCAAAGAGCTGAAGGCACGGAACTAACACATGATACAGTGATTCCACTCCCGGGTATACACCCCAAAGAGCTGAAGGCACGGAACTAACACATGGTACAGTGATTCCACTCCCGGCTATACACCCCAAAGAGCTGAAGGCACGGAACTAACACATGGTACAGTGATTCCACTCCCGGGTATACACCCCAAAGAGCTGAAGGCAAGGAACTAACACATGATACAGTGATTCCACTCCCGGGTATACACCCCAAAGAGCTGAAGGCACGGAACTAACACATGATACAGTGATTCCACTCCCGGGTATACACCCCAAAGAGCTGAAGGCACGGAACTAACACATGATACAGTGATTCCACTCCCGGGTATACACCCCAAAGAGCTGAAGGCACGGAAACTAACACATGGTACAGTGATTCCACTCCCGGGTATACACCCCAAAGAGCTGAAGGCACGGAACTAACACATGATACAGTGATTCCACTCCCGGGTATACACCCCAAAGAGCTGAAGGCACGGAACTAACACATGATACAGTGATTCCACTCCCGGGTATACACCCCAAAGAGCTGAAGGCAAGGAACTAACACATGGTACAGTGATTCCACTCCCGGGTATACACCCCAAAGAGCTGAAGGCACGGAACTAACACATGGTACAGTGATTCCACTCCCGGGTATACACCCCAAAGAGCTGAAGGCACGGAACTAACACATGGTACAGTGATTCCACTCCCGGGTATACACCCCAAAGAGCTGAAGGCAAGGAACTAACACATGGTACAGTGATTCCACTCCCGGGTATACACCCCAAAGAGCTGAAGGCACGGAACTAACACATGGTACAGTGATTCCACTCCCGGGTATACACCCCAAAGAGCTGAAGGCAAGGAACTAACACATGATACAGTGATTCCACTCCCGGGTATACACCCCAAAGAGCTGAAGGCACGGAACTAACACATGATACAGTGATTCCACTCCCGGGTATACACCCCAAAGAGCTGAAGGCACGGAACTAACACATGGTACAGTGATTCCACTCCCGGGTATACACCCCAAAGAGCTGAAGGCACGGAACTAACACATGATACAGTGATTCCACTCCCGGGTATACACCCCAAAGAGCTGAAGGCACGGAACTAACACATGGTACAGTGATTCCACTCCCGGGTATACACCCCAAAGAGCTGAAGGCACGGAACTAACACATGATACAGTGATTCCACTCCCGGGTATACACCCCAAAGAGCTGAAGGCACGGAACTAACACATGATACAGTGATTCCACTCCCGGGTATACACCCCAAAGAGCTGAAGGCACGGAACTAACACATGATACAGTGATTCCACTCCCGGGTATACACCCCAAAGAGCTGAAGGCACGGAACTAACACATGATACAGTGATTCCACTCCCGGGTATACACCCCAAAGAGCTGAAGGCACGGAACTAACACATGATACAGTGATTCCACTCCCGGGTATACACCCCAAAGAGCTGAAGGCACAGAACTAACACATGGTACAGTGATTCCACTCCCGGGTATACACCCCAAAGAGCTGAAGGCAAGGAACTAACACATGATACAGTGATTCCACTCCCGGGTATACACCCCAAAGAGCTGAAGGCAAGGAACTAACACATGGTACAGTGATTCCACTCCCGGGTATACACCCCAAAGAGCTGAAGGCACGGAACTAACACATGATACAGTGATTCCACTCCCGGGTATACACCCCAAAGAGCTGAAGGCAAGGAACTAACACATGGTACAGTGATTCCACTCCCGGGTATACACCCCAAAGAGCTGAAGGCACGGAACTAACACATGATACAGTGATTCCACTCCCGGGTATACACCCCAAAGAGCTGAAGGCAAGGAACTAACACATGATACAGTGATTCCACTCCCGGGTATACACCCCAAAGAGCTGAAGGCACGGAACTAACACATGGTACAGTGATTCCACTCCCGGCTATACACCCCAAAGAGCTGAAGGCAAGGAACTAACACATGGTACAGTGATTCCACTCCCGGGTATACACCCCAAAGAGCTGAAGGCAAGGAACTAACACATGGTACAGTGATTCCACTCCCGGGTATACACCCCAAAGAGCTGAAGGCAAGGAACTAACACATGATACAGTGATTGCACTCCCGGGTATACACCCCAAAGAGCTGAAGGCAAGGAACTAACACATGGTACAGTGATTCCACTCCCGGGTATACACCCCAAAGAGCTGAAGGCACGGAACTAACACATGATACAGTGATTCCACTCCCGGGTATACACCCCAAAGAGCTGAAGGCACGGAACTAACACATGATACAGTGATTCCACTCCCGGGTATACACCCCGAAGAGCTGAAGGCAAGGAACTAACACATGATACAGTGATTCCACTCCCGGGTATACACCCCAAAGAGCTGAAGGCAAGGAACTAACACATGGTACAGTGATTCCACTCCCGGGTATACACCCCAAAGAGCTGAAGGCAAGGAACTAACACATGATACAGTGATTCCACTCCCGGGTATACACCCCAAAGAGCTGAAGGCATGGAACTAACACATGATACAGTGATTCCACTCCCGGGTATACACCCCAAAGAGCTGAAGGCACGGAACTAACACATGATACAGTGATTCCACTCCCGGGTATACACCCCAAAGAGCTGAAGGCACGGAACTAACACATGATACAGTGATTCCACTCCCGGGTATACACCCCAAAGAGCTGAAGGCACGGAACTAACACATGATACAGTGATTCCACTCCCGGGTATACACCCCAAAGAGCTGAAGGCAAGGAACTAACACATGGTACAGTGATTCCACTCCCGGGTATACACCCCAAAGAGCTGAAGGCAAGGAACTAACACATGATACAGTGATTCCACTCCCGGGTATACACCCCAAAGAGCTGAAGGCACGGAACTAACACATGATACAGTGATTCCACTCCCGGGTATACACCCCAAAGAGCTGAAGGCACGGAACTAACACATGATACAGTGATTCCACTCCCGGGTATACACCCCAAAGAGCTGAAGGCACGGAACTAACACATGATACAGTGATTCCACTCCCGGGTATACACCCCAAAGAGCTGAAGGCACGGAACTAACACATGATACAGTGATTCCACTCCCGGGTATACACCCCAAAGAGCTGAAGGCAAGGAACTAACACATGGTACAGTGATTCCACTCCTGGGTATACACCCCAAAGAGCTGAAGGCATGGAACTAACACATGATACAGTGATTCCACTCCCGGGTATACACCCCAAAGAGCTGAAGGCACGGAACTAACACATGATACAGTGATTCCACTCCCGGGTATACACCCCAAAGAGCTGAAGGCAGGTACTTGAATGGATGTTTGCACACCCATGTTCATAGCGTAGCTAAAATGTAGAAGCAAATGGATAAACAAAATGGGATCCATCCATACAAAGGAATATTATTTAATCATAAAAAGGAAGGAAATTCTGACACAGGCTGCAACGTGGATAAAACCTGAGGACATTATGCAAAGTGAAATAAGTCAGTCACAAAAAATACACTGTGTGATTCCATTTATGGGAGGCACTTAGAACCGTCAGAATCACAGAGACAGAAAGTAAAATGGGGGTTGCCAGGGGCTTGGGAGGGAATGGGGGCTTGGTGCGTAATGGGGACAGAGATCCAGTTTTACAAGATGATGAAAAGGTGGAGTTGTGATGTCGCACAGCATTCTAAATGTATTTACTAACACTGAGCTGTGCACTGAAGAATAATTCAGATGGTAACTTTTATGTTATGTGTACTTTACCACAATAAAAAAAGTCAAGGTCATCACTAGCACTTGGTGTTGTCAGTGGTTTTGGATTGTGACCATTCTAATAGGTGTGTAGCGGTATTGTGTGTTGCTTTACATTTTCCTGGTGACATATGCTGTGGAGCATCTTTTCATATGCTTGTTTGCCACGTGTATAGCTTATTTGGTGAGGTGTCTGTTAAGGTCTTTCGCCCACTGTAATTGGGTTGTTTTCTTTTTGCTGAGTTTTAAGAGTTCTTTAAATATTTGGACAGCAGTCCTTTATCAGATATGTGTTTTGCAAATGTTTTCTCCCAGTCTGTGGCTTCCTTTCTCTTTTTCTTCCATCATCTTGAGCAGAGCGGGAGTCTCATTTTAATGGCGTCCAGCTGATCAGTTATTTCTTTCATGGACTGTGCCTTTGGTGTTGTATCTAAGAGGTCATCACCAAACCCGAGATCCGTCTCAGCCTGAGCAGAGTGGATGCTGCGGGTGCCCTGCCCACCTGGGCTGCATCGATGGAGACCATGGCCTTGCTGCCGACAGCGGGTCAGCATGCAGCCCCCAGAGCCCCGCAGCCCAGCTCTCCGGCAGGATGGGGAGCTGCCTCCAGCTCTGGGCTCCCCCCACCGCCTCTGTCCCCCACGGCCATGTATTTCTTTGGTTTCTGATTTGTCCATCTGCCTGTGGGTTAGCCCGAGCACATGAAAGCTGGGGGTGTGTGTGTGTGTCTCCCTTCCTATCGTCTTGGAAAGCCTGCAAGCCATTTCTAGGGGTCTCAGTTGTGTGGGGTGTGCCGGGCAGGCTCCAGGCGCCCCATGACCCCTGCCTCTTGCTGTCCGCCGGCTCGTGTGAGTCCCTCCCCTCGGGTGAATGTCTGGGGGTGGGCCTGGTGCAGGGGGGCCCTTGGGCCTGGCCTCCCACCCTGCCTAACAGATGGAGGGGCTGGCTGTGCCCCCGCTGTCTTGGGGGCTGCATCTCTCCAGACGCCCCCATCTCAGCTCAGATTCCTGACAAAGGCCGGCTGAGCCCTGCGGTTTCCAGCCTGTGAAGGAGCCTAGCCTGGCCCACTCAGCCTCCCATGGGCTCTGTCAGGGGAGGGGTGACGGGGTCTCTCTTCTCCAGGAGCCTCCCTCCCAGCTTCCATCCCACTAGAGGGAAGGACAGGACCCGCTGGGAGCAGGACCCTCGCTCACAGAGTAACTTCCCCCAGATAAGGGGCAGGGCAGCACGCCCACAGGCTCTTGCTCACGGGTCCTCCCCAGGTGTGTCCCCCCCGCCCTGTGAACTTAGGGAGGCACGGAGGAACCCCTAGTGAGATCCAGGGGTGGGCTCCGCACCCTGACCTCTGTGCCCAGGGACAGTTTGTCGAGTCCAGACCTCGAGACCTGGAGTTCACGGCCAGCCTGTCCCCCGTGTGGCTGGCCAGTTCGTGTGCTGCGTTGGGCCAGGTCACTGCAAGCCCGGTGACTGTCCCAGGGGCCCTGCAGCAAAGGGGGCACGTGTTCTCAGACGTGCCTGGAGCCTCAGGGTCCCTCTCCCCCCGGGGGGCACGTGGGAGTCCCCAGCGCTTTGGCCTTTGTGCTGAGATGAAGAGGCTGCTTCTTGGAAGGTGCTTTACTAACACTTGGGAAGAGCTGCTGTGGGGCGCCGACCCCGTGCTGAGGTTCCCGTGACGACCTGCCGTCCAGGTTCAGGGTGCGGGGCGTGCAGAGCCGCCGGGCAGCGGCCCCCGGCCCGCCTTTCTCTGCTGAGCTCACTCTGGCGGGTATTCTCAGAAGCACCAGTGTTCCCACGAGCTCGCGCTTCTTCCCCCCCCCCCGAGGCCCCGGACAAGCACTTAGAGCGCTTTTTTCCTGAACTATAAACAGTGGCTAAGATTCGCTTTAAAGACAGGAACTGGGCCACGCCACGGGGGTGCACTTTGCTCCCAAGGACCTGGGCACTGTCGTCACGCCTCTGGCCGCTCGGCCTGTGAACACCCCCCGACCAGCCCATGCAAGCAACCGATTCTGCGTCAAAGCATTTGTGCCAGGCTCAGCAGTGGTTTCCGAGGGCCGGGAAAGCACACACCTGCCTCGCGACCTGCCCATCAGTGTCTCCATTTAGCTCACCCACTGCACCGCCGCCCCGCCCACCCCCCCAGCCCAGCCCGAGACCCGCCTGTCAGCTCCGGCCCCAGCCGCTGAGTGAGGCTGCGCACCTCCCCGGCCTGGCGCCCCCCCTCCAGCCCCGTCCTCACCCTGAGCTGGGCTCCGTTTCCTGCCCGGGTCCCCAGCAGCCCCTCAGGGCCCCTGGCTCTGGCTGTACCTTTCTAATCCCCACCCCGGGAGTCAGGCCTCATCTACAGCGGGTCCTGCTTCCTCCAGGCCTGTCCTGAGCCCACCTTCCCTGCGCCTGCTTCCGTAATGCCTTCCCGGAGCCCGGGGCTACCCCCTCGTCCTCCCGCAGCCGTGCCCCAGGCCCGAGGATGGGCGCCCCCGGCCGCGGCCCCTCACCCCGTCGGCCCCCCTTCTCACCAAACCCAGGACCACGAGGGGACCGGAGGTGAGGACGAGAGAGGAACCTGACGGCGGGGTGGCGGGGGAGCAGAGCCCTGGGGAGGAGGCCAGCACTGCCGGGGGCCCAGGCGGGTGGAGGCCTGTGCGGGCCGAGCTCGCAGGTGCTGGGGGGGGGGCAGTCTGCAGGCCCCTCCCGCCTCCGCCTGTTCACCCCTGGACCTGAGGGGACACAGCACCGCACAAGGCCGCCTCGCACAGAAGAGCGCCCCCCCCCAGACGCCTCTGTGGCAGCTTCCGAGGGCGCCCCCCCAACCCCCGCCCCGGTGAGGCCTGTGACGGCCCCGCCTCCCAGCCTGTGGGCCCATCGCCTCCTTGGGCCGTGGCCTAGCTCTGTGGTTTTTCCCCGCTTCGGTGCAGGCCGGCCATCTTTGAGCAGAGACCCAGACACAGTGGATCTCACGTTGGCAAAGTGCCGGGTGTTTCTGTGCTCGAGCGTTCGGTTAAATTACCTGATCCTCGTGAACCTCGCTTCGTAAGGTTTGTGAGGTGGGGCCAGGGCAGTGTTCGCTCCAGGACTCTATTTTCCACCAGTGAACGCCTCTGTGAGTCTACCCAGGGCCCAGGAGTCGCGAGGTTTTCTAATCTGGCTGGACGGAGGTTTCCTTTCAGCCTCTCGCTGCCCCTTTCCCGCCCTCAGGTGGTTTCCACACACACGTGCTGGAACCAGGAGGACGCACGTGGGACCCTCCTTCCCTCTCCTGGTGACTCTCCGGCACAGGGAACCAGACTGGACGTTCACACCACCAGGGCCTCCCCACGCCCTGCCCACCCCCGCCTACGGACAGCTGCCGTGGGGACACAGCGGACAGACTGCAATCAGGCTGAAGGATTGTTCGCAATCACGCAGCTGTGGACAAGTTTCCCAAAATAAGGACTTGTGGAGAGAGATGAGCAACTTAGCACTCGCCATCAGAAAAGGAAAGGGATGGAAAAACCCAGCAGCCTGCAAAAGTAGCAGGAGCCTCGTGTGGAGAAGCGCGCCATGGACTTGCCCCTTCCCTTGGGGGTGTCGTGGCCTCAGCCTCCTTCCGCGTCCTGAGACCTTCCAGCGCGCACAGGGTTACACTAGTCCCTGCTTTGACCCTTGGGTGTCAGGGAGCCGCAGGCTGATGAGGCTGTGTCCTCACAACCCTGCTTGGATGGCACGTCCATGCAGACCCCGTCCTGAGGGCCACGGTCTACAGGGCGTTTGGACCGAGCACAGGACAGCTGCCACCTGCGAATGTTTTTCCCTGCAGAGAGGACCCTCCACAGTGACGTGGAGGAAAGCGGGGCCCCGTGGCTGCAGCAGGGGAGTCTCCAGGAGCCACTGCAGGGGGTGAGTAGGACGCCCTCATCGCACAGCAGCCAGCTCGGCTTCAGGCCAGGACACCCCCAGGATTCCAGAGGAGTGAGTGGGAAATCTCCCCTTGGCTCCAAAGCCGGGCCCTGGAGCAGGAGCTCTGGTCTGGACACAGCTGGTCTGGACGTAGCCGGCCTGAGCCCCTCGATGGGCCAGTGCTGGCGGCTCCTCTCCAGCCAGGCCCCCAGGGGAGACGCGACGACCCTGGACCCCTGAGCCCGGCGGGGCCGACACTCTGGACCTGACGGGTCTCCTTGCCGGGTGGGCACTAAACGGGCCTGAACTGCATCTCAGGGATGCTTTCTGACCACGGGGTAGACGCTCTGCCCCACTGAGCAGAGCTTCTCCTCAGACCCCAGCTCTGCCTATGCCTGCCTGGGACCCTGGGCTGTACGTGTCCATGGCCCTCGGTCTGGGCAGTGGGTCCCTCCTCGTGGGGCACAGGGCGCGGTTCCAGGCGGAAGGAGCATCTCCAAACCTGCACCTATGGGAACCACCTGTGTGGACGCCAGGCCCACACCTCCATCTCCCAGGCTCCGTCATGGGGGGTGAGGAGGGGGGTGCCCGCCTCACCAATACCTGTTAGCGCCCATCCTTCCACATTTCCACATCCCAGTGCGTTTGACGTTACAGCTGGGTTTTTTTGTTTTGTTTTGTTTTTTTGCGGTACGTGGGCCTCTCACGGCTGCGGCCTCTCCCGTTGCGGAGCACAGGCTCCGGACGCGCAGGCTCAGCGGCCATGGCTCACGGGCCCAGCCGCTCCGCGGCATGTGGGATCTTCCCGGACCGGGGCACGAACCCGTGTCCCCTGCATCGGCAGGCGGACTCTCAACACTGCGCCACCAGGGAAGCCCCTACAGCTGGTTTTGACTCACGTTTCCCTACTGACCAACAATGCTGCACCTCTTTAGTGCACGGAATAGCCATTTCTGTATCTTCTTTGATGAGATAACTATTCAAACATTTTGCCTACTTTCTATTTGGGTTATTTATCTTATTATTATTGAGTTGTAACAGCTCTTTATATATTCTGGATACAAGTTCTTCCTCAGATATATGATTTCAATTCTTTGCTTCAGTCGACAGCTTCCCTTTTCATTTTCATGTCTTTTGAACTTGTTGTGTTTTCTGTATCTAAGACATCTCTGCCTAACCCAAGGGCACGAGGTCCCAAGGTATCACTCCTATGTTTTCTTTTAAGAGTTTTATAATTTTAGTTCTTTCATGTAGTTCTTCGATGCATTTTGATCAAATTCCTCTTTTTATATAAATCCTTCTTCCTGCCCGTGGATGCTCACTGTGCCGGTCACGTGTTGAGAAGACTGACCTTTCCCCAGTGAGTTACTTTTGCGCCTTTGCTGGAAATCAGCTGATGGTGAGTGTGAGGGTTTATTTCTGGACTCTGGATTCTGTCCCACTGATGTACGCTCTGTCCTTGTGCCAGAACCAGTCTTGATGACTGTAGCTTTGCAGTACGTTTTTTAAACTCATTTCGTTCTTTTTCAGGATTGTTTGTCCTCCCTGAGGACTTTTATTTCCACAAAGCAGGATTGGTTTGTCAGCTTCCACAGATGCTCTTTCTTGCTGGTGGTGTCAGAACCTTCCTCCGAGCTCTCTCGCTGATGCCACCCTGAGCCCCGTCTCGGGGTCTGCGGGTCCACAGCTGCGCTGATGCGGTGTTAGTCCCGCGGTGGTGGAGCGACTGCAGGAAAAGGGGCTTCAGCTGGTCACCGGGCCGGGGTCTGGCCTGTGTCCTCGGGCTTGGTTCACGGCGTCTCACGTCCTCCAGAGAGGCACTTGGGGAGCTGAAGGTTCCAGATAGTCTAATCAGGGCGTCTAGATAAGGCCCAAGGGGGCAGCTGAGGGGCACCCCTGGGGTCTCCTCACCAAAGAGCTGAGCATAACAGGTGGATTTTAATTTTCTCTGTAAACAGCCTCAACCCAACATACAGCGTGGAAGCTCCCACAGCCCTTAGTGCCGCCAAACTGGCCCAGGTGTGGGTCTCGGGAGAGGAGCCGCAGCCCCGTCTAGAACCTGGGGCCGATACCGGAGCAGGCTGACGCCCCGGCCGAGGGAGTAGAGGGACGTGGGCTCCGGCCCCAGCACCCAGGGCCACTTGGGAAAGCACGTGGGCGCGGCCCCGGCAAAGGCACGTCTGGGCGCGGCCCCAGCAAAGGCACGTCTGCCCCCGGCCTGTGTCTCCTACATGAAAGCCCAGCGTCCGGGTCCAGCCTGGCTTGACGGGTGTGTCCAGGCTAGCTTACGGCAGATCACTTCCTCAGAGTAGTAAATACATATGAAGATACTTGTCCCCAGCTCTCCGCCATTTTCAAGGCTTCAGTACCTTCCGTGGTCTAATGTCCACGGTCTCAAGCCCAGCGACCTGTGGCTGGGCTTGAGTGTCTCCCGTAGGATCACCGTCACTCCTTCTCCTGTCTCCAGACATCACAGAATAACTGGGTTAGCTCGGTCAGCGGGGGCCTCGCTTGGACTTGCAGAACCAAAGCGTCTGCGAGGATTAATTCTGTCTGAACTGTGCCGCTAACTGTGTTCCCACTGCCACCTTTCCCGGGGCTCGATGTGTCGCCAGGCAGCAACAACGCAGGCTCCTCCGGAAAAGGCAGGGTGCTCCCGGATTTCGCCCTCTTTGTCTCTGCGCGGTCGTGGCTTTCTCTAGACTCGCGTTTTGTGTGCTCTGCTTTCAAAGCACTTTGAAGGGAGGTTTTTTAAGGATCATTTTTGCCTGGAGCAGAAACAAAGAAACCTCCTGTTAAAAAGTGCCAATAAACTAGCTGCCTGGATGCACGCTGAGGATTCTCTGTGGCTAATGGCTTTTAAGAGCCTGGATGTAAGAAGCATTTTTGGCAAATGGGTCTAAACTATTTATACGTGAAAAGCTGCCGTGATAATCCGGACGTTTCCCAGAGTGGGCAGTGCAGGCGAGGGGGTGGCCGGGCCGAGGCGCATGCGTCCCCCCTCTGGGGCACACGTGCCCTCCCCGTGTGCCAGGGCCCCCAGTTTTGCCTGTCCCCAAATCCAGCTGCGGTGTCCCGAGGCCCCCGTATGCCAGCCAGGGGTCTGGGCCCGGCCCGGGGCTGGATGGATAGGGTCCTGACCACGTGGCACCAGGACAGGGAGCCCCTGCCCTGAGCCCCGCGTGCCGTGAGAGGCCCCAGGGTGCTAGTCACCTGCCCTTCACCCTCACCTGGGGGGCGGGGCTGTCCATCTGAAGCCTGACCCAAGCCCCACGCCCGGTCACACCCTCAGGAGCCGGCCCTGCCCACAGGGGCCCCAGGGGCAGGACAGAGTGCCGTTAGGGGTGCCTTCTGGGCAGAGTCGGAGCTCAGCAGCACCTTCCCCTACGACCCTTGGCCTTGGCGCCCAGAGTGGGGGCAGGGTGGCTCCCAGCAGCACAGGGGTCACCAACCTCCGACTGGTCGCGGGATTCCTGGCGCTGAGGTTGGCAAACCCCAGGCAGTCTCAGCGGGTCTGTGGGAGCAGCAACCTTGTTGGGGGCGGGGTCTCCTGTGCCGGCCCTCCCCCCATCACCTCTGAAGAGGTCATCGCCATGATTACCTCAGCAAAATTCCTTTACCTTTCCTGCAAGGCTTTCACTCAGGAAAATGAATTATTTACTAAAGTGTAATTTTTCCTTACTGTGCTGAGTTTCATGCCCTCCTGGGGGTGACCCCTGAGGTTTTCTACAAAACCCACCCTCTGAGCCTGCGGGAAGCTCCCACGTGGTGATGGAGGTGCTGACCACCTGGGCCTGAGCTCCACTAAGGCCTCAGTGGTGTCGGCGCCGGAAGAGCCTCCCGCGGCCCAGGCCAGGCCTGCCCTGCGTCCCTGGACCAGCCGAGGTCTTTGTTTGCCTGCATAGGCAGCTGGCCCTGGACAGAGCAGAGGCCACCTCCTCCCCACATCTGCCCTCCGTTCCCCGCTCCCTCCAGACCCTCTTGTTCAGCAGTTCAAGGCTGAGACCATGACGACAGGACAGGTCGGCCGAGAGACCAGTGTTGGGGCTGCAGATGCCCTCACGGTGTGTATTCATCAGCGTCGCCGGCTGCCGTAACAAACGTCCCCGAGCGTCAGCACAGCAGTGTTACTTCTCACTCACGTCCCATCCAGGCCAGTCAAGCAACCTTGCCTCGGCGGTCACTCAGGGGCCCAGGCTCCGTCCAGCACACACGGGCCAGGACAGCCTTGGGGCGTGGTGGGCCATCGGCAGCCCAGGAGCGTGGCCCAGCGCCTCTGCCCACCCCACAGCCTCCAGGCTTTAATTGTTCTGCATTGGTGTTATTATGCTGTTGATACCATTTTGCTGCCGGTTAAACAGATCCGACAGCTTTCAGGAAGAGGGGATTTCCTCTGGATCTGTGTGTGACAGCTGCGAAATGCAGAGCGACTGACCTCCCATGTCCCCCGCCCTGGGACCTCCCTACACTGCCCCTGGCGCCTGCCCCTGGCCCCGAGTGGGCTGTGAGCACCTCCCCTCACCTTCCTCCCCCCTTCCATGTGCAGGGTGCCCCCTACGGCTGAGATGAGAGCAGAGACCGGGAGGCCCCCAGCTCCCCACCCCGTGAAGCGGCCACAGAGGAATGAGGGGACTCAGAGAAACGTAAAGCACGAGGGTGAAGGAGGGAAAGGCAAGGATTAAAACAAGTACCTGTGAGACACATGCTCGGAACCAAAGCCACACTTAAGTTTCTGTGAGAAGTCCTAGTGCCATCAGATTGTTCATTTCCAAATTATGTAGAAAACGTCCTTCTGTCTGAAGCACAAATGATTTTTAAAATCTGGGCTTCTATAGTTAATGAAAATAATGCGTCATCCAGTCATGGGTTTGCAGCTGCTGCTAAAATGCGACACAGTTTTCTATTCTTAGTTGACTCTGGTCACCCCGGCCAGCGACTGCCTTCAATTGCGTGTCGGGGTCGGGGTTTCCCCGGAGCCTTCGCGTGTCAATGGCGACACCCCGTGTGCCACGGCTGTGGCCTCCCGACACGTGGCAGCGTTCACCCCCAGAGGTCAGATCTCGGTGACGGCGAGCGGGGTGTCAGGGCCCGCCGTCAGCGCAGCGCCACTGGGTTTCTGGAGGCCCGGCTGCCGAAGCCGAGCGCCGCCCGCGCGCCGTCGGGAGCAGGGATGCCGGCCGCGTGTGGAGCGAGCAGAGCAGAGCGTGTGCTCCAACGCAGCCCCCGCCGGCCCTTCCCGATGATGTTTTCTTAGTTAGACCTGCGCGTGGCTCAAAACGTAAAAGAAAAACCAGGAGGCCGGCGCCTCTTTCCAGGACCGTGCGGTGCAGCCACCCCCAGCCCCAGCCCCTGCCCTCCAGCCTAACTGCCCTTTGCCCAAGGTGCTCCGTGATCCCGGCCTTTCCATCAGCTCCAGCGCGACTGAAACGGCCCGGAGACAGCAGCGGGCATGTGACTGCCCCTCGTGCCCGCTGGGCTGGGCGCCCCGGGCCTTGACACAGAGGGAAACCAAGTCCTGGTCACCAGGGCGGCACGGGGCCTCCCCCGGTCCCGCCCAGACCCCGGCTGCAGGCTTCCCCGTTGCGGGGGGGTCTCCCCGGGAGCACGCTCGCAAGGCAGCCTCCAGGGACGGTAAAGTGGTCGTGTGGGGCTGCAGGGGTGCTCAGCAGGTGTCCCCTGACCCAAGGAGGGAGAAGGGGGCCCCCCACGGAACCACCAGCGTCCAGTGGCCTCAGCACTGATGAGAATTTCCCAAGAACTTTTCTCCTTCGAGACGATACGTTAGTATTGTCATCACTATTGTTTTTAACCCAGGACAAAGTTCAGAAACTGAGGGGAAAGCCAGAGCATGGAAAAGACTGCAGGGCTCTGGGCGAGTCAGGCCCAGCGGCAAGGCGAGCCCGGCCCCCCACCAGGCCTGGCCTCCAGCCTCCGCTGTGTGTTTACCCCAGGCAGCGGCCAAGCCCAGGACCTGCTGGTCTGATGAAGCCGGGGCCCATCTGAGGGGGCGTCTCACCACGTCCAGCGGCCCACAGATTCCCCGGCCGTGTGTGGAAGGGGCCACGAGCCCTCTGGCGTCTCCCTCTGGGCCTGGACACCCAGACGGCCCACGTCAGGACCAGCAGGCTCGTGCAGCTGGGAGAACGTCCAGGACCAGGACGAAGAGTCACCGTGAAAATCTCCAGGAAACCTTCCCCAGCTCCCGCTCAGAGGGCTTCCCACGGAAACGCCCTGAAACGCGCTCTAAACCGCCTCCAGAGACAGAAGCCGGGAGTGCCTTCCTGCGCGTCATGTGGACACAGCACAGACGGGGCGGGCCCTCCCCAGTGTGTCCTTTCCCAGAGGACCTGGTCAGCGTGCCGGGCACTTGGAGGAGATAAATGACTGCGACTCTGAAAGGTGTCCTCGACCCACACTGGGCGGCCGCCCCATCCTCTGGTCCCTGCAGACCCCAGAGAGCGTGGGCTGCCTGAGGGGCACACAGATTCCAGGAGGCAGCTGCGTCCTGAGCTGCCCGCTCTCCACGTGGCCCTGCCCTGAGGAGACTGCCCACCTGATACAGGCACGTGGCCACGTCTTTGTCCCGGAGAGCTGGCTCCGTGCAAGGCAAGCCAAGCTTGGCTTCTTGGGCCCAAGGAAGGCTCTCGTCCCTGGGATGGGCCCGGGCTTAGCACCTCCTCAGGCCCAGAGGCTGCTGTCGCCCAGCTTAGCCAAGGCTGTTCCTTAGGCCCTGATCGTCTTTGGGAGAAGTGAAGGGGCAGGTGCCCTGCTGGGCCCTCTGCAGCTGGGCCACAGGCCCGGCCACTGAGCATCCAGGAGACCACACCCTGGGCCATGTGGTTTTTAAACAGCCGGAGCACATGTCCACATACTCATTAGCTCAGCAGGTGAGCTTCTGCTTTGATGAGTCTTTTCAAAAACGGGCCTAAAGAGCGGCCGAGGGGCCAGAACGCTTCCTCCGCGTCTTGAGTGTTGCTGAGACAGCACCTGGGCAGGGATCCGGCTCGTCCCCACACGTGGGCAGAGAGGCCAGGAAGGAGGGCAACCACCAAACTGGAATTTCAGATGAACGTGAATAACTTTTTTAGTTTGTCCCTTGCAGTATTTGGGACATACTTCCACCAAAATAATGCTTATCTGAAATTCAAATTCAGCTGGGCATCCTCGGCTCTGTTGCTAAATCTGGCAACTCTCTGCAACAGTCCTGTGAGGCAGAGAGGCAGATAAGGCCTGGGGCACCTACCCCGTGCTTATAGACACAAACCCAGAAAGGAGCGGCTGCGTCACTGTCTGAGGGCCCACAGCCCCTCAGCAGCCCTGGGCCCACGCTCAGGCCACTGGATGGTCACAGCTGGGGGCTGGGGGCCCAGCACACGGAGTGGAGGGTCCTCCATCAGCTCTGACCCAGAGGTCCGGATGGAAAACTTATCATTCCTTCTTCCACGGGATGAAAGGGAAGCATCATCTTTCCATGTGAGCTGATCCGGGGGCCACAGCTGATGCACAGCTTCTGAGAACGCCCCCCCACCAGCCGCGTCAGTCAGGAGCTCTGGGAACAGCCCGTGCCCACCTCCCACCCTGGGACATTTGGGATTAGACTGTGAGGACCCCACCGGGTTGGGGTCTGGGTGCCAATGCACAATCTGCTGTAAAGGTGGACAGAGCAAGAGAGGGGAGGGTTCTTGACCCTCTGTCCTCCCTGGAAACAGGAGCGTGGCCTTCCCACCTGACGTGGGAGGTGGCAGCTCTGCCCAAGGCTATCTCAGCAGGCATTGGTCACGGCTGTTCTCCGGAGCATCTGACCGTCTTCTGCTCTTGTCTCATTTGGAAAATGTGGGCATCCGTCCTGCATGTTCGGGGTTCTATTCACCAGCTCTGCAGGTGACATGCTGTCCCAGTGCTGCCCACCTTGTGCCTGCTGCCTGCGTGTCACCGAACCAAACTCGGGTCCACTCGCCTGCCCACGGTAAAGCCAATCTACTGACCCCGGGTGGTGGGGAAGGAAAGTGCAGCATTTATCGCAGGAGCCAAGCAAGGAGTCCAGGCAGCTAGTACTCAAAAGGCCTGAACTCCCCGAAGGCTTTCAGGAAAAGGTTTTCAAAGACAGCGTGAGGGAGGGTGGGTTGTGGGGTGTGATCAGCTCGTGCATGCTCTTCTGATTGGCTGGTGGTGAGGTCATCAGGAGTCAACGTCATCAGCCTTCTGGTTCCAACTGGCCTGGGGTCTGCGTGCTTGTGGGCAGCATGCAGTTAAATTCTTCCACCTGGTGGGGGCTTCAGTATCTGCAGAACAGCTCAAGGACGTAGCTCAGAATAGTATCTATAGCCCTTGAGGAGGAACTGAAGGTCCTTGATCTGTTTAATGGCTAAACAATTAATATTTTGTCTTGTTTAACTGTTTTCCTTTGCTTCTGCATTTTCTCATTTGTTTGATTAAATTTACTCTTTGGAACTTGGAGAAGGCTGAAGTTTTTCTACAGACAGGAGTCAGGTGGAGGATGGGGGTGGTGTCTGTCCTGGGAAGGCCCCCACGCAGCATCCTGCTGGGTTACACACAGGCCTCGAAGCTCCTTGTGGATCCCGTGCCCATCCCACCCCAGGCCCTGCAGAAGGGCTGCTTCCCTTTGCTGTCCGTGGTCCCAGCCCTCCGTACCTAGCGCAAACTGACACGGTGTGACCGCCTGAAATCTGGCCCAGAGGCAGGGCTGTGGTTCCCTCCCCGTCCGGCAGCCAGAGGCAGGCTCTATGTGCACCAGAGAAAACCAGAGAACAAGCTGAAAAGAGCCCAGATTCTAAAGCAGGTTCCGCTCTCAGAGCCAACACCCGCTGGGAAACTTTCCCCATCACCATCTCGAAGCCACTCAAGGAGGTCACGTGAGCGAAGGTGGGAGGTTAGCCCTGTCTCGACCCAGGTCTCAAGGCTGGGAGGTAGGGCGTGTGCCCATCCATGGACGCCTCCATCTTCTGGACCGTGGTCCAAGGTTCCGAGGGTTCCACACCCTCCCCGCCTGGGCGGCCATTTCTCTGTGGGGGAGGGGCTTCTCACGGCTCCATGGCCACTCCTGGCCACCCGGCCATGGCAGCGGCCCCGCAGGTCCCCACGCCCTGGGATGCTTGCTTGTGTCTCCTGTTCAATGAGCTGTGGTCTGTTCGGTGCTTCTCTGTTTCCCTTGGAATTTATCAGGCGGTGTTTCTCCAGTCTGAGGCAGAGAAACAGAGCTCTAGCTTTACTCAGAGCTCCAGCTCTGGAAGCTGGATGAGCCAGGCCCTGCTACCCTCGGGCTGGTTCTGCCCAGCCGTCCCTCCAGGTCAGGAACTCCGCAAAGCCCCATGGGGTCCCATCTGCAGAGGCCGGAGAGCCCCAACCCGGGCCTTTCCCACCCTCACCTGTCCTGGCCGAGAGAGAAGAAAGTCCAGGAAGGGGCGACAGGTGAGGACCAGCCTGTGGGGCAGACTCAAGGGCACGAGGACCCCCACCCGCTCCTGTGTATCTGCTCCACGTGCACCAGGCAGGGCTCCTGTGACTTGCCCCCGCCCCGCACACCTCCCAGCCCTGCAGCCCAGGCCCCCACGTGTCCCCCATTTAAGGCCCCGGGAATGGGGCGAGTGCCAGACTCCAGGGCACCCACACAGGGGTCCCACCTGATGGGCACAGACGTGGACTCGTGCTGGGACTGCCGTGCAGAGACGCCTCCTAAATCCTGCTGGACGTGCCAGGTCCTGCACGCTTCAACCACGGGGCCTCCTTGGGGGCCAGGATGCCGTCTGCTTTTTAGGTCCAGTCTAGACGGCAAACAGACTGTGAACTCAGAGCTCATCTTCCTGGGAAGTCTGCGCGTCTCGTCACGCGGGCGGGGTCTTCACGAGGCCGTGCTCCGTGAAGCCCGGCAGTTCTCAGCCGTCTCCCTCGAGGGCCCCAGGTGGGTGGCAGAGGGGGGAGGGGACCCGCAAGGCCCTGGCTGTGGACGGCTGTGCCGAGGGCGCCCAGCACCCCCCCAGAGACGCCTAGGAGAGCCATGACCCTCCTCACAGAGGGACATCCAGCGCAGGAAGTCAGGGAAATTCGGAAACTACCCACAAGAGGGCCGGCCCAGCTGCTGCACATCCCGACCTGAGCCTCGCGGGAAGCTGGTTAGCGCAGCTGCCAGCCCTCGCCTGCGTGTCCTCCGGGCCGCATGGGGTCAGCCACAGGCCCGGCCGCGCTGAACCCCCTGGGGCCTGGCAGTCGGAGGCGACCTGGGTCCCAGGAAGTGGAGCGCACGCCAGAACCGCCGCGGCACTTCATGGCAGATTGCAGTCAGGAGCCCTGAGGACGGCGGACTCGGAGGGCCGTGGGTGGCCGGGTGGCCACGGGATCGAGACCCCAGCTCTGGAGGGGTGCCGGGCCCTCCTGGTCACCCCTCCCGGCCGTCAGCAGAACGCTGCCCTCAGGTCTGCTGGCTCCCAGGAGGAGGGCTGGGGCTTTCCTGAGGTCAGCAGATGCCCCCACTGCCGGGCCGGCCTGTCCAGGGCGGAGCGAGGTCAGGAGAGTGGTCGGCACAGGCCCAAACCTACCTTTGCCGGGCCTGAAGCCTCAGGGATGAAGAAGGGGAGGCTAAGAGGCGAGGGGGGCGGGGGCGCAGGGCCGACTTGGGAGCCCACTGCAGCACCCACGTGGCCGGGCCAGTCGGGGGTCCCTGTGGTGGGGAGCCAGGAGGACAGAACCTCCAGGGACGCTCCACAGAGCCTTGGGCAGCAGCACAGCATGGGCGGCGGAGCTGGTGGACGACCAAGAGGTCTGGGTGGACTGAGGGCACCTGCGACGGGACCGGAGTGGAGCTGGCCACTCCCGCACACCCGCTCTTTGGGTTGTCCCGAGGCCCTCACCCAGGCCCCGCTGGGCCCCCCACCTGGGCTTCTGCAGGGGCAGCCAGGCCGTCCCCTCCGCGTCTGCCCGCAGGCGCAAGCCGGCCCTTGGACGGTTTTCTCGTCTCTGCTGCAGTTTTCACTAACGTCCCGCAGCCCAGGTGAAATAGCTCTGCGGCCAGGGTCTCACCCCACAGAGAGCGCGCGAAATACCCGACGCGCCTTTAAGCTCCCAGAGCAGGACGCCTCGCCCGGAGGCTGCGAAGCGGAGCGGGACACCTTCCTGGTTCATTGAAACAGTGCATCTTACCAGCAGGGCTGTGCCCGGTTACATGAGCAAGTTCCCGCTCCCCGTGGGAGCCCTGCCTCGGGCTGGGCACCGAGGGCCTCCTAGGGTCCCCCCGTGGGGTCCCAGCTGGGAGGTGAGGTGTCCTGGCAGGGGGTGCATGCCTCCTGACGCTGAGAGGGCTGGAAGGGACAGACCCTGAGGAAAGGGCGCAGCCGCCCCGGTCTGTGAACCTGGCTCTGTAGGACGGACCCTGATGCCACCCAAGCCCACAGGCCCAGCCACCGGGAAGGTTCAGGCCTTTGGGAGGGTCCCTTCAGCCGGGTAATGACGGCACCCGCCCCCAACCTGCTCGGCTCTCTGGTCACAGGCCTAGTGCTCAGCCTTGAGGGCCAGGGCAGCGCTGCATCCCCACCTGGGTCCTACCTGCCTTGCACTGGACCCCCTGGGGGAGGGGGAAGATGGTGCGGCCACCGGGCAGAGGAGGTGCTCCCCGGGGCCCCTGGACAGAGCTGCGTGTTCCGGCTGATACCCTCCCGGCACCCAGCGCTGTTCCAGGCGACGGCGGCCGCTCCCGTGCACTGAACGCCACACACAGGAGTCACCACACAGGACCCCTCGTCCACCACGGCTGCCTCAGCTCCTGGGGCGTCCCCCCTCCCCGGGCCGGCAACTCCCTCCTGGGTCCCCGCAGGAGGGTGGAGCTCTGTGCCATGTCACCCACAGCAGCTCAGCTCAGCTGCCACCCACGCATGGATGATGGACTCAGCCAGGGTGAGACCCAGAGTCCACGGGAGAACCCGTCTGCTCCAAACGTCAAAGACAGATGCACAGGCACAGGGCACGGAACACAAGCACACGCGCATGCACACACACGCACACACACACCCATGTACACAACACACATCGTACACGTGTGCACACACACACGTGCGAACACACTGGTGCCCACGTGCACGTGCACGCACACGTTGGTGCACACCTACATGCATTCATGCTCCCTCACGCACACACGTGCACACTCACATGTACACCGTCCCCAGGAGTCATTTGCTCCCAGCACTGACCCTGCAAGTTGAAATTTCTCAGCTGAAACCTCAGGGCAGCTCACCTGGAGTCTGTTCATCCAGCTGCCAGGACCAGAGGGCAGAGCAAGTGGGTAAGCAGGGAGGTGGCCCTGTGCGGGGATGCCAGGCCGTGGCCCCAGGGCTCTCCCTGTGGGCTCCTGTTTGGGGAAAAAAGGAGGTCTTGGCCCGCTGAACATTCTTCCCCACTGAAACCCAGACTGCCTATCTGAGTTAATATGATGGTTTTATACAAGGTGGGGTTTTTTTAATGAAGGGATTTTTCTATCCTGAAATAATACCGTTTTGTTTTTGTAAAGTCTGTGGCGGCGTCTCTGGGCCTTTCTGTTCAGGGCAGCTTTATCGAGCTACGAGGCTGGATCTTCCCTCTGACATCAGCTCAATGACAACCGGGGCTGCCCCAGCAAGACGCACTTTCTGCACAAATGAAAAAATACATTTTTACAGATTGAGATAAGAGGTGATGCTGTTTTGAGTCTGAAGTGTTTCCTTTTTCACGTGGTGTAAAGGGTCCTCTTCTGCACCGTCCACACTGAGTGTGGATCACCCCCGAGGCCGCCCTCGGCGTGTGGGTCCTCGAGTCCCTTCCCACCACACCTCCACGCTCCGTCCTGCTGGTGTCCTGGGCTCGGGGACCCAGCGTCGGCTCCTGTGGGGACGGGGCATGGCCGAGGCCTGGGGCTTCTGTAGCTGGAGGTGGCAGCAAACCCGACCCCAGGTGGCCACCGGCTGGAGGAACAGACTCGAGAGGGACGTTGGCCAAGAGGGACCCCTGTTCTCCCACCACGGGAAGGGCTGTGGGCTCCGCGGACCTCGTGAGGCACCACGTTAGTGTCGGGACAAAGGCCGAGACCGGCCTCCCGGAGTCGATGCAAGTGAGGAAGAACGCAGGCCGGGGGTGGTGCTGCGTCCTCAGAGGGGCCCGGTGTCACCATGTCCTGAGGGAGCAGGGTGCCCTGCACGCGTGTGGAGTCTGCACCGGGCCCTCAGCGGAGCGCTCGCGTCCCGTGTGTTTGGGCTGGAAACGTGTGCTGAGACGTGTCTGCACGTGTGGACGGCGTCTTCGGGCAGCATCCTCTTTGGGACACAGAGGCCAAGATGGGGCCGTTCGGAGGGTGTCGGGTCTGAACCTGGGTCTTCGGGCCTCGGCCTCAGGGACCTCGCGCCTGGTGGCTTGTCCCTGCCTCACCAGCCATCAGAGCTGTGCCACTGCTCCTGCCACTGGGTTCCGTCAAGGCTTAAAGGATGGACCGCCTCAGTAATGCAGGCCTGGCAGGCCGGCTCAGCCCTTCCTTACAAAGTCTAAATCACGTTAGCACGAGTGGTCCTGATGGATGCCTGACTCTCCCCGCACACGCGTCCTAGGGAAACGCCAGGCTGGTCTCCAGCAACCCCGTCTGCATTGGGCACGTAAAGCCAGAGCGTAGGTTCCTTGAGAAGGTGAAATGCTTCCCGGGCGGGGAGTTTCTGGAGGCCGTCTGGGGGTCTCTGCCGGGCAGCAGGATGTGTGTGCACCCGCCCCAGGTCTGTGCACCTCTCCTACCGGCCCCGCTTGTGGGGCCCCAGGCCGGGGGGCGGGATGGGGAGGGAGGACCACCTGCAAACATCCGAGTTATCTCGGGATCAGGTGAGTAGGTGGCGTCAGCCTCGTGTTTTTTTGTTTGTTTGTTTGTTTTGCGGTACGCGGGCCTCTCACTGCTGTGGCCTCTCCCGTTGCGTAGCACAGGCTCCGGACGCGCAGGCTCAGCGGCCATGGCTCACGGGCCCAGCCGCTCCGCGGCATGTGGGATCTTCCCGGACCGGGCCACGAACCCGTGTCCCCTGCATCGGCAGGTGGACTCCCAACCACTGCGCCACCAGGGAAGCCCCAGCCTCGTGTTTTTAAACTTTTTTCTCCACCAATTGAACACACTGTCTCTGAAAACTCTGAATAGGCTCCTTGGTCTCCGGGGAGCGCGAACCGTCACGTAAAGCCTGTCCGGCCTCTCAGCGGTCTTCAGCCGCGGTTCTGACCACAGTATTGGGGGACGGCTCCTGGCCCAGCCCAGGCTGGGGCTGCTTCTGAAGCGCCCGTTGCTCCTCGGGTGTCGGCACCTTGTGTGCAGATTCCGTGTGTGTGACGACAGTCAGGCTGGAGCCCCCAGGACCCACCTGCAGCCACCGCGACTTCCTCTGCCGCCATCGCTGGTGGGCAGCCAGGACGTCCAGTCTGTGTCTGTGAAGTACTTCCAGCTGGACGCATCCTGCTGGGAAGATCCCCCGAGGGACACTCGGTGTGGGCTTGGCCCTGCACCACCCCAGCAAGCCTCAGGTGTGAGGGTCCCAGGAGGACGGCCTGACACACCCCCAGTCCAGCCGGGCTGAGGACCACCTTCTCGTTCCTATCAAATTCAGAGCAGCGATAGGCAAGATGTGAAGAGTTCATTAAATGTTCTAGGCGACCATCTGGTTTCTTTAAAGCTGCCCTTGAATTTCTTGAAGACACTGTGCTCTCCAGTGTGATCTGAGTAACACAGGGCGCGTCTCCTAGAATAAGACAGCTCGGAATGATCATTAACCTCGAGAAAGGAGGATGCGTCAAGTGAGACCCACTCAACGAGGCAGCCCAGATTGCCCCGTGTCCCGTAGGAACATGATGGTGGCTGGCCTGTCCGGCCCTTTGCTGGGTGGTGGGGGGTCGGGATGGGAGAAGCCCTTGGCCCCCGAGGGGCACCCCTCTGTCGGGTCACGTCCCCAGTGCATGGGTCCCCAGTGCCCAGGACACGCCACGGGGCATGGGGGCTGTGGGGCACCCCTTCATCCCCCTTGGTGAGAGCCCCACAGCCCACAGCAGGCTCCCAGGGCTGCCCACCAGCCCCTTCACATCAGCAGGGGCCCAGCCCTCACAGGCACCCACCCACCACCCCGAGGCTCCTTGTAGGACTGCTCCTGGGCTCGCTCAAAAGGACAAGCAGGCTGGGGGAGGGCAAGAGTTTCACTGGCCATCCAGAGGGCGTGTGTTTCCGCAGAGTAGCTGCTGAGTCAGGAGGGGGCGCGGGCATCTGAGCGCCAGGCGGGCGGCGTCCAGGCTGGAGCTCCAGCCCCTCAAATGGATGCGACGGGCTGTGCACAGCCCCCTTCGCGGGAGGCCCAGGCCTGGTGAATACTTAAGCTTCCTAAATAAAACATGAGAGAGTCGGATGGACCCGCAGACTAGCCTTGCCTTTTTTCTGCAGTGAAAACACTGAATTGGGTGCCACGTGGCCTGTGCCAGGTCACGTGCACGGACGCAGAGGCCGCTCTCGAGTCTGACCGTAGCCTCCCCTTGGCTCTGACCCACAGGCCGCAAACCAGCCGAACCACTGGCCACTCACCTGGTCCTGAGCTGTCAGAACCCGACGGTGCACAGGGAGGTGCACGGTGGGGGGGTGCCCATCGCCTCTCGGGGAACGCGGGGCCACAGCCGCCTGTGTTAAGGTTCGGCCAGGCCTGTGGTTTGGGTTTTCACACGGATTTTGGAGATCCCCCCCACCCCCGGCACAGCGTCATGCCCACAGCTTCCAGCATCCCAGTTCTTGTTCCAGGACCCGTGAGCATCCTCCAAGGCCGCTGTCAGCCCCACAGATGGCCGTCCCACGGATCAGAAGCCCCACTGCCCACGCCTCAGTCCTGGGGCGTCTGTAAGGGGTTGCCGTGGAAATCGCACCCTCCCCAGACACAGCTCCAGCGATGGGCAGGTCAGGAGACACTCGCAAAGCCAGCCGGAGACCAGACTTTGGAACCCGCGGTTTCGACACCAGCACGTCTCCTCGGGTGGGACCTGCCCCTTGCCCGGCCCCGAGTCTCAGGGGCTGGATGTTCTGGTTAAAAATAAAACTTTAGAAGTCCATCCCCCAAGCCGGCGTGGAGAGAGCAGCACAATACATCCGCACAGAAACCCTGGGAGCCCCGGCGCCGGAGCCCGAGCTGGTGATGACACCGCCTTTGCTTTAACACCAAAAGGTTTGTTAAAATCCTGCAGGTTCTAACAAAATCCAAGGACGTGCTGTCACCGTGTGATGATCAAATGGAGAGGAGGACACACCCCTTGTTACTGATCCTGCCTTGCAGCCCACTCCGCTTCATCCCGAGGCACCTATGGGAAGCCCGCTGCTACCTCTGGCATCTGAAGGCCCTGCATCAGGACCATGAGACCTCGCCCCGGCTGGGCCCTCATCCAAGAAGCCGCCTTTGAGGACACGTCCGCAGTCGGGGACCCTGAGGTCCGCTGTCCTGGCAGATGGGGGGCAGATCGAGAGGCCCTAAGGCGGCCAGGTGCGGAGCGTGGGGCTGGGAGAGGTGAGGCCCGGCTGGCCCAGGGGCGGCTCTAATTAAATGGCCGGACATCTAACAGGTCAGTGTCCCTCTCACGCCCACACTTCTTCTGCTGGCCTGCCTGGGCTCCTGGGTGCTGAGGTGTGGCCCCTGTGTGTAAACATCTCATCAGCTTTCCTCACCAGGGAGGGTTCTTGTGGTTGGTGGGGATGAGGGTCATCTTTCTCCTTCACGTCCTTCCTGGGAATGAAGGGCCTCGTGAGCTGCGGAGACCCAGGTCTGCCCTCCCCTGAGATGGCTCTACCAGCGCGAACTCAGAGTTCAGGGCTCAGACAAGAGAGAGAGCTGGACCGTGCCCCCCTGCAGCCTCATCGGCCAGCACTCCACCCTCTGGTTGCTGGCCCGCTGCCCCGCCATCCTGCCCACCCACGCTGGCCATACCACCCAGGCCTGTGCTCTTCGCTCTGCCCAGAACACAGCCCCCTGCCCTGGAATGGGGGACACATGGACACTCCACTCCTCCCCCAGGCGTCTGCTGCGGGCTGTCGTCCAGCCCCCAGCCCAGCCTGCAGGGAGCCCTGGAGCCAGGGTGGGTAGGGGCACCGGGGACCAGCCCTCCTGAGCTGGTCTGTTTGGAGCTTGGGGCTGCCCAAGGGGGCGGGAGACAGCGGGATGCAGGCGTGATGTGGTCTCAGAGGCGTCGCAGGGACCCAGGAAAACACCTCCCACTGGAAACCCGCTGCCTCGGATGGCCGGGCTCTGCCCTGATTGTCCCAATGGAGTCAGCTGAGCCTGTCCTATGAGGCCAGAGAGGCTGGAGAGCTCTCACTGTCTAGGAAGGAGGGGGCTGCCCTAGGGCCCCACCTCAGATCAGGGGAGGCCAGCAGAGGGACTCAGGCTTCCTGGGCCCCAAATGTCTGGGCCACTGGGGACCAGTCAACACCCCAGCCCAACCCCACCTGAACCCGTGGACCAGAGGCTGGGTCACTGGGCATCTGGTGGCTGGAAAACTCAGGTGCAGGAAACATGGGAGCCTTGCTGGGTGGAGGGGAAGGGGGACTGATGGGGTGACAGACAGGATGAGGGTTGTTGGCTATTGGGGCGAGTGGGCCGTAGAATGTTCCAGAAATGTTGATAAGTCTCAAAGAAAGGAAGCACGCCTTTCGTGAACTGGGTGGGTGGGCCCTTCAGAGGGTCCCCTCATCCCCGTGGGCTTCTGGGGTGCGGCCGGGCCCTAGGGTCACCCTTTGACTGCCAGGAGAGGGGAGTCCACGTCCTGCTTTATGGCCCCCAGCGTAGGGTCTGGCTCCCCCTCTAGGAACTTGGAATCACCAGTTCTTCAGAGGAAGCAAACTGGAGGCCATACCAGCCAACGACGTGGTGACCCAAAGAAACAAAACGCTCATCGAATCGGCCTCTTCTGATGACTAGAAATCGGATTTCACACGTGGTTCCAAATTTCTGGCTCAGAAACGAGTGGCTCTCTCCTCTGGAGCGCTGGGGCCCCTTGGCAGCAGTCAGCTGAAGCCCAGGTGAGGCTGCCTGTCAGGCCGATGCCTTTGCCACTGTCCGCACCTCTCCCCCGTGCCCACCACCCGGTCAGCTGCCGTCGGCAGGGGCATTCTTGCCTGGCCCTTGGCTCCTGAATGGACAGATGGATGGAGGAGGGCAGAAGGGGGCAGAAATGAGGCCAGAGATGTTGTAGGATTTAGAATAAGAAAAGGTGTCATTTCAAACCGTGGGACAGGAGGGAAGGCTCAAGGGCGGTTGAGGTTGGCCAGCCCCTGGGAGGGCTGGCAGCGGCGGGAGCTGGCCCGCAGAGGGCGCTGGACGTGTGCACAGCTTGGCCACCTCAGTGCACAGGTCCCACCCCAGGAAGTGCCCTTGCGCCAGCACCCGGCCAGCACCGGTTTTTCAGTGAAGGAAAGTACACCTCAGAACGCCTTCCGGGTTCCTGCTGTGCAGCCTGGGCAGGGGTCAGAGCAAGGGGCTGGGCCTCACCGCCTCGCCAAACGTTACCTTTCGAGGCGGTGGAAGCCTGGCGTCTACGGGGGTCCACGGGCTCGGCAGACACAGAGCGGCCGTCCCTGTGCCTGCGGACGACGCAGGCCCCCACTGCCTGTCCGCTCCCCAGAAGGTTCTGGGCTGAACCGGGCTGTACAGACCAGCACCCATCTCGCTGGGTGCCCGGTGACCCAAGCCCAGGGCCCACCCGCCGGCTCGCGGCCCCAGACGGCATGAATCCGGCTCAGGTGCTGGGAAAGTCACCGTCCTCACAGATGTGGCGGGAGCCGTAGCCGTTGCTGCGGAGTGATCGCTGGGTTGTGTTTGGCTGGAAGGCGGAGCGCGGGGCCTGCCCTCCGCTCAGGACCGCTCTCCGCGGGCGCCTGGCGCTGGCCTGCAGCCTCTGTTCAGCTCTGGCCCGCCGGCTCAGCGAGGGGGGAAGGTTCTGGCCCAGAGCCTTCAAAGCGGCTTCAGCCGGTGCCGGGCCGCCTCCCGTGTGGGGCTGGGCTGGCAGGACCCCAAGGACTCAGCTCCCTCAGCTGCGTCTCGGGTGTGTCTTCCCAGGGGCTGTTCTCGAGATGTCATCACCTCAACAAAGCAGTTCGATCGCCCGTTGGGGAACCTGCTGACGAGCCGTGTCCCATCACACAGACCCCGCCGTGCCCGCGGTGGGGATGCCTTTAGGCGTGAGGTGGGCCCCGCTCAGTCTGAGCAGCAACCATGTCCCCAGCAGTGGCAGGTGGGGGCACTGGGGTGCGAGTGCCTCACCCATCGGCTTGGGGACCGGCCTTCGCTCATTCACCGCCCACCCCTCTCTGCTCAGGGGCGCGGGGGGCTCCCCAGACCCCAGAACCCCTGCGGAAGGCGCTCCTTGCCCAAGGCTGCAGCTACGGGGGAGGGAGCAGAGCGGCCCTGCGGCTGTGGGGAGGGGCTCCTCTCCTCAAGCTTCAGCTGAAAGGCCAGGCCCCGGGTGCAGCCTCTGTGTCTCAGGCCTGCTCCCTTCTGTGACCTCATAGTCGCTCTGGCAGGAGGAGAGCGGCCGGTCACCGTGGGCCCTGAGCCCAGCCTGGGCTCGGGGGGACCAGGGGAGGGAAGGGACACGTCCTCCCTGGGGGCAAGTGGTGTTTCCCTACCCCCCAAGGAAGCCTCCTCTTCCGCGGGGGGCGCGGTCTGGGGGCCTGGAACGTGGACCCCCGCTCAGGCCTTCTCTGCCTTAGGCTTGACCCTGAGGGAGGCCGCATGACCCCGCCATCACCACCTGCGACAGCCCCAGGACCCAAGTGTGGGCGGCTGGGGGGCACAAGCCCGGTCTGCCCAGAGATGCGGCCCTGGAGGGTGGTTAGCAGCCTCATCCGCCCGTGGCGCCATGGCCAAGGAACAGCTGAAAAGTACACACGTGCGTGAACGTACTGTTACACGCACACACCTGCATCTCCTCTCACTGTCATCTCCGGCTAATAGGATTTGCAGCCTGAGACTTAATCCATCTTGCTAATTTGTAGAAGCGGCTTCTAGAGAGTGTCGCTGAAACTGGAATAAATGATTCCCAACGTTCTTCTCTGTCCACATACGTGTGGAGGGAGAAGGCGTTCCCTTCCCCAGTGGGGCCTGCACACACCGGACTGACAGCCCAGCACATCTGTCCCGCAGAAGCCACATTGCCCACATCGCTAAATGAGGCTGGGGGAGGCCCCGGAACTGGGGGGCACCAGTCACTCACTGGAAACTACAAAACAACTAAAAGAATTGTCTCCAGTTGCGTGGGGCCGCTGCCCCGGCCTCAGAGCTGCGACCACACCCGACACAGGGGGAAACTTGAAAGGTCAGGACCTCAGCTGCCTGGACCCAGGCTGGACGCTGGTGTGTCCACACCAGGCTGCGTGCCCCAATGGCAGGGACCCACTCCGTTGATCGGAAGTTGGCCTCGAGGATCTTGACAGGCCCTGGAGGAGGAGGGGTCCACACCCAGAGGGGCCAAAGGAGCCTCGGCGCTTGACGGCAAACCCGTCAACCGGGGGGGGGGGGGGTGCGCGCAGGGCCCGGCGGTGAGATCCTGAACGGCCTTGCTGGGGAGGAAAGAAGCGGCCATTGCGGAAAGGGGTCATCGCCAAGAAGGCCGAGGGGCCACGGGGTCCTCCCAGCCCCTCGGCTGACGGCCTTCCCCACGTGGAAGCCGGCGAGGACTCAGGGCAGCGGCTGGAGCCACGTAAGGAGACAACGGCCACAAAAGAGGGCTGGTGGGGAGAAGGCCGGCAGAGGCCGGGAGGACACAACTCCCGGTCAGAGTGGAAGCAGGAGGCCCAGAAGTAGTTCCCAGGAAGAGGGGCAGCAAACGGAGGAAAACACCCAGAGCACAGGTGACGACGACTGTCCTCAAATCCCAGGTGGACCATCAACCGAGCTGCAGCCCAGCGAGGCCATCAGGGTTCAGAATAGGGACAGAGTCATTTGAACACCTTAGCCGAAAAATCAGCGGCCTGAAGGGAGAGGAAATCTGGCCATACCGCCCGCCCTGCCCACAGGAGACCTCGGGGCCGAGCCGAGGGAGGAGGGTGTGACCAGGCTGAGCGTCCAACAGAGGGGCCACGATGCTGGTGGGTTCTCACAGTGGAGGGGCCCAAGGGTCACACCCGAACACTCTGCCTGCTGACCCGGACGGGGCTGAAGGGCGCGGTGGTGGAGAAATCCCAAGGCAGGTGGGCAGTGCGTCCCTGCCCCGTGTCCCCTTCAACAGGGGATTTATTAGCAGGACGCGATGCTGATACTGGGCGTCTTGCAAGTAGAGCAGCAATAGTAACACATAAGCCAAGGGCGAGGGCCAGAAGCACAGGAAGCGTCGCCGGGCGTGGCCATCAGGACTGCGCCAAGTGCGAACACGGGGATTTGCTAAAGGGCAACCGTAGCAGCCACTGAACACTCACAATGTTTTTTCTTCGGAGCAGTTGGTCTCAGCCTCGGCTTCTCGTTAAAATCACGCAACGGAACTTTTAAAGCATCTGGACACCAAGCGCCCCTCAGGCCAAGTCAGCTCTGCAGCCGCAGCCAGAGGGCCAGTGGTCCCCGGGGCTCCAGGGGCTCCCGTGCGCAGCCTGGAGTGAGATCGGGGTTCCTGGGGACCTTAGAAACGTCTCTGACAGGAGAGCAACTTTTATCTGATGCTCTGTTCCGTCAGGTTCACTTCAACCGACCTTTCTTTGGTTAATTTCAAGTACAATTAATTGGGTATGTTTGATTAAAATACCACATGTATATTATCCCGATTTTCAAAAATGATTTCTGTCTTTCTAGCTATAAATATGAGCAAAGGGGGATCTGCGCCGAGTGGTTGGATTTGGGGGGAGGATTTTTACTTTCTTCGTGGTTGGATTTGGGGGTAGGTTTTTTACTTTCTTCGTGGTTGGATTTGGGGGTAGGATTTTTACTTTCTTCGTGGTTGGATTTGGGGGTAGGTTTTTTACTTTCTTCGTGGTTGGATTTGGGGGTAGGTTTTTTACTTTCTTCGTGGTTGGATTTGGGGGTAGGTTTTTTACTTTCTTCGTGGTTGGATTTGGGGGTAGGTTTTTTACTTTCTTCGTGGTTGGATTTGGGGGTAGGTTTTTTACTTTCTTCGTGGTTGGATTTGGGGGTAGGATTTTTACTTTCTTCGTGGTTGGATTTGGGGGTAGGTTTTTTACTTTCTTCGTGGTTGGATTTGGGGGTAGGTTTTTTACTTTCTTCGTGGTTGGATTTGGGGGTAGGTTTTTTACTTTCTTCGTGGTTGGATTCGGGGGGAGGTTTTTTACTTTCTTCGTGGTTGGATTCGGGGGGAGGTTTTTTACTTTCTTCGTGGTTGGATTCGGGGGGAGGTTTTTTACTTTCTTCGTGGTTGGATTCGGGGGTAGGTTTTTTACTTTCTTCGTGGTTGGATTGGGGGGTAGGTTTTTTACTTTCTTCGTGGTTTTCTGTGTAGCTTGAATTTTTCTTAATAAGGAACATATCATACTTTACAAAAACAATTAAGTCATTACAGAGGAAAATCCAGTGGAACGAGACAGTCAAGTAAAAACAGAGCAAATGGCCTGTGGGTAAAACCCCGGGGGCAGGCGCGCATGGTGGGGGGGTAGGGCCTGGGTCTGGGGCTGTGTCCCCCGGGGTTGCAGGGGCGGGGCAGGCGGGATGGGGGTCGTCCACTCACCACCCTGTGCCCTGGACAGCCCAGCCTCCTTCCTCCTCCACAGGGGAGGCGATGCCTAACGCCTGCTTTCCCCTGCCCAGGGGTTGTTTTTTTAGCTCAAATGAGATGCTGATGTTTGTAAAAGAGATGCACAGACCGTAAACAGCTTTCAGATATTCCTGGCAGCTCCGTGGCAGCCAGTCAATTGGTGGTGAACACGTTAATTCAACACACTTAGAAGTCTGCGAGGAAGGACGGCCCACCAACGTCCAAGAGGAGGCTTTACAAATTACTTAGGATGTCAATTTTTAACAGACTAAACACATTTTTGTTTTGTAGAGAGAACTTATTGTTTTAAGAAACACATTAGGGACTTCCTTGGTGGTCCAGTGGTTAGGGTTTTGCCTTCCAATGCAGGGGTTGTGGGTTCGATCCCTGGTTAAGGAGCTAAGATCCCACATGCCTTGTGGCCAAAAACCAAAACATGGAACAGAAGCAATATTGTAACAAAATCAATAAAGACTTTAAAAATGGTCCACATCAAAAAAACTTGAAAAAAAAAAAAAGAAACTCATTAATGTTTAAAAAGTACGGCAATGAGGAAAGGAAACTCTTGTGCCCCGTCTAGGGGAGCTTTAAAATTTAAGAGTTGCAAATAAAGCTAATGAATTTTTAATCAACTTAGTCTCAAGTAAATGCAGTTTCAAAGTATTTTAGGAATGCCTTTTATGATAAACTTTCCGTTTCTGCCAATGTATAACATTTTAAATTTATATTTAGTACAAAACGATGCTGCTACGCTGTAGCATTTCATCTGCACACCCCGTTCCCAAGTGGGGAGAGTAAGCAGAAAATAATTAGAGTAACTTGAACTAAGAGGAGCATTTTCTTTGCCCAGGAAATATCTCAAGTGCTCAGAGCCAAAATAAGCCCCAAATAAACAGTGAAGATATGATGAGCGTCTCACGCCAGAAACGCCGAGCGCAGCCATTCACGGGGAGGGCGAGGCCCACTCTGGTATTTCAGGCAGATGCACGTGCTTCCTGAGCTGGGGGCCCTTCACCAGCTCCCTGCTGTCCCAACGACCTAGGAGTGTGGAGTCTGCCCCAGGTCTCCACACAGGCTCAGCCTGGTCCAGAGGGTGCCGAGAGCGCCTGAGGAAGCCTGGCAGTAGATGCGAGGACGCGCTTCAGGACACTGTGGTACTTGGCGAGGCTGCGGTGCCTGGAGTCCCACCCTCCGCGGGAATCAGGAATCAATTGTTTCCGTGTAAATTTAACCCCCAGTTGTCACATTAACATTTAGATTAAGTGTCTTCCATGGAATGACTGGGTCTACAAAAGCCGTTTGGGGGGAAATTAGAAGGTGGCTCTAAATATCTTGTCAGCAGTCTTTCCTCTCTTTAGGGTAAAGACAAGTGATTGCCCCCTGACTCTGGTTGGCAATTACGAGGTGTCAGGAGCGCTGCTCTCTAACTAAGTCTCTCCCAGGGGTGTCTCAGAGGCCTTTTCATTTATCCACCCACTGGGTTTGAGCCCCTGGCTTGCCAGGCCCTGTGGAGCTCTGGGGAGGTGACAGCTAATGGGGCAGCAGAGCCCCGGCTCCCCAGGCACGGCCTCGTCTGGAAGAGATCCTTCCTGCTTATTCAGGGATGATCATGCCGGACGATGGGGATGGAGTCGGGCCCCGCTACGCGTATCTGCCCAACCAGGGATCCTGCCAAGGCCCAGAAGGTGAGAAAAGCAGGTCACTGCATGTCTGGGTCTCAGGCTTTAAGTTCAGCGGACTCTGCCGGCCCGGCGGACGGTGCCTCAGGCCTCCTCCAAGCCTCCTGGGGCTGGACCCCAGGAAGAGCGTGATAAAGCCCTTTGATGGGTATGAACATAAGTTCTAATAGAATTTTCAGCATTCACGTTAATTACAATGTGGTATTAACCTTAAAAGAATCTTATCTGGAGGCAGACAGGAGAGGAACGGAACCCACGTAAGAGTGGCACGTCCTCTCGCACCTCGGCCGCCGTGAGCTGCCCCTGACCGCTCCTCTCAGAAAACCCTGGAGGTCAGCCCCGACGCGGTGCCCCAGAGGCCTGGGCCTGCACCGCCTCTGACGGCAGAGCACGTGACTTGGGCCTCGGCCTCTGCTGCGGTGAGACAGTGATTTCTGTTGTCTTAAGCCCCGGACTGGTGATTGGCTAGGGCAGCCCTGGGAAATTAAGAGAAAAGGCCTCTTCCCGGCTGGGTCCCAGCTGCGTCCCTATGCAGTCGGCGTGCTCTGCTCGGTTTTCAAGCACAGTCGCATTAAGTGAAAACGGTTCCTTAAATCGAGGTGAGGAGAGGCCTCGGGCCAGCCCCGCAAGTGCGAGGTGCCTCCCCTCTGAAAACTTCTCCCCCGAGCCCTGGGGCTGGAGCGGCCCCCACCCCGCCCGGGCTCCCAGCAGCTCCAGCTCGGACCGAAGCCACGCCCCTACCCACGTGAGAACTAACCACCCCTCCTGTCTGCCGCCGGGAGCCGGGACTCCTGCGGGGGCTTCACGCGCATCCCTACTGGGGGGCCTCGCGGACTGAGGCTGGAGCTGGACAGCCTTGACTGAGACCAATGAACCTCCACCACGGCCCCGGCGTGATCGGGAAGGCGGGCCCTGGGGCAGGGGTCTGGTGGACTGGCCCTCAAGCCATCCTCCTGGGCAACCACTCCTGGACCTTCAGCAATGTTTGTATGCAACCCCGGGGGGCTGGGCAGACCGAGGGCATCGCGAGCCTCCGATGCCCCGCGTCCCTCCAGTCACGCCCTCACATCTGCTCCCAGCCTCTCCCGGCGACGCCTCAAGGTGGGGCCACCGCAGTGCACACGTGTGGTGCCTCGCAACACCATTTCCTGTTGCTGTGTGTCCTGCAGCTCGGAGCGGCTGGGCGGACACCACCAGCACCGTGATGCCGCGGACAAGCGCGTCCTGTTGGAGGCTGTTGGCAGCTCATCGAGCACTGTGGAGAGGGGGCCTGAGTGCCGGCCGCTGCGCCCTGTCTGGCCTGGCGGCCTGGGGTGTCAGGAGGAGACAGAGGGGTTCTGCCGTGCCTTCCAAGCTCGGGACTTGGGAGGAAGGTGGGGTGGGGGCCCTGGGCGAGATGTGACACATCCCCACGCTTCTGTGACCCTGTAAATGAAACTGGGGCCCGGCCCCTGAGCCCAGGTGTGCAGCCCTGGAGGGGCTCTGGGCAGAGGAGGAATTTGGGAAGGGAGTCGCTTGCTCCCCCCAGGGACCCCTACTTCAGGGTCTGAGGAAAAGGGGAGAGAAGAGAGCCCGGTGCCGTCTGCCCGCCTCGCCCGCAGCGCCCCTCTGACCCTGGGGCAGCTCCCCTCACCTACAGGCCCGGACTGAGCCCTGGGGCCCGGACAGGGCTGGGCCTGGAGGCGGCTCCTTCGGGGGGACCGGCTCACCTGTTCACCTGCTCTCACCGTTCGCCTCACAAAGCCGTGTTCCCCCCTCGGGCGAAATCTGCAGAGACCACGGGCCCTGGGCGGTATGACGCCCGTGAGGGGCAGAGCGGCACCGTCGGGCAGACGTGCCACCGTCAGGCACACAGGTCACCGTGAGACATCCTGGGTTCCAGGCTGGGCTGGGTGCGGGCGGGGCAGCGGGCAGGCAGCCCCGCCTGGGACTGGGCGCTGGGTCGGGCTCACGGGTGGCGCCCCTGCCGGCCAGGTGGCTGCTGACGCCCGTCTGCCGTGTGGAGAGGCAACTCTGCTTGTCCAGACGACCAGCCGCCTGGATCAGGATCTGGGCTCCTGTCAGGCCACTCGGCCCTGGGGCCCAGCAAAGCCTGTGTCCCTGAGAGGAGACCAAGGGAAGTGAGATCCGGGTGTGGGGCGGAGGGCCCGGGGCCTGGGGGTCACTTCGTCCCCCCAAACAGGGGTTTTTCTCTGAAACAACCTCCTGATCCTTGATTTCGTGGGTCGTTAGGAATTCTGCACACACAGCTCAGGTCTTGAATAATGAATCAAATGTCCTGGTGACTGATTTTTTAAATGGGCCATTTGCATATTGTGATTAATCAGCTGCTCCTCGGGGCTGGAGCTGAAGGGGGGTCAGGATGTGGGGCTGTGTCCTCTCCCACCCCAGGGCTCTCAGGAGGCAAACCCACCCCCCATGCGGCACCCCCGCCAGGGCGGCCACTGGGCCGAGACTTTAGGGACAGAGTGGACAGACGTGGAAGGCAGGGCCCCGTGGCAGAGACTCCCAGAAGTCCACGATTCCTTTGGATGTCCCTGCTGTGGGGAGAGGCTGAGGAGGTCCAAGTCACCCTGGCGTCCATGGTGAGTAACCAGACGTCCCCTGCCCAGGCCTCAGGCCGAGTCCAGTGAGCGCTTCCAGCAGAAGAAACATGAGCCTCCGCCGCCGTCCCTCCAGCCCCAGCACACCCGCGCCTCCCGGAAGCAAGCCACCATGATGACCACAGCGGCCCACGGCCAGCCTTGCGCCCGGGCACAGAGAACCAGGTCTGGGGAGCCGGCTGCTCTACCCGCCCCCAGGCTGGCTTGGCCTCCAGACTCCAGCTGCCGCCGGGCATCTCCCGAGAAGGACTCGGCTCCCAGAGACTGAGGCCCGCCTGTGAAGACTCCAGCCAGACGGCAGCTGGACTTGGCAATCAGCCCTCCCTGGCCAGAGGCGGCCTCAAGCGGCTGACGCTGGACAGCTGTCCCCGAGGACACGGGACTGAGGCTGACCCCTGGGGATGGGAAGGAGTCAGGCACCCGGCCAGCCAGTGCGGTGAGGCGGCCCTGGACAGCGCTGACCGCGGGCAGAGCGAGTGCCAGGGAGGGTGCGAGGGGCTCCGAGCGGCGTTTCGAGACCCTCACCCACTGGCACGGACCCCTCAGGCCTGGTTGGAGCTTCCTGTTGCAAGCACCTCCGCCCAGAGGGGCAGCCGTCAGCTCCACTGCCCCGCCCGGCTTGCCCGTGGTCCTGGGATGTGTCCCCTGGGTGGACACGAGCCAGTGTCCCCATATTTCCATGGGGGGGTGCATGGCTGCAAAGACACGACATGCAGACCCTGCTTCAGCGTAGGGGCTGCAGCTCCCCGACCCCCGCCCTGGCCGCACACGCGGTGCCGGTGCCCCCCATCCCGCCAGCTGGGCGCACTGCCCGCCTCACAGATGTATGCGCGTCACACAGACAAATTTAGCCTTTTTCTCTTGGTTTTGCTTTTTGATGAGAAGAGAGCCTCTTCTAATGAAAACGATTTTAGCAAATTGAGTCCAAATCAAGGAAGAAAACTTGAAATTAATTTTCCAAGATTCTTCTATGTGTTATCGCTCGATACACAGCCTAATGGGATCTGCAGTGATGCGGTCAGGACTCTGGTCTGCGCTGCAGGCAGGGAGGGGGCTGGGCCGTCTCGGGCAGCAGAGGGGCGTCTGGCCGCACCGAAGAGTCAGTTCAGCTGAGGTCCGACCGTCTTACGGGCAGAAGCAGAGGTGGTTTTCCCCTCTGGAGGTCGATCCAGAAGGGTCTGAATTGGGCCGTTCTTGGGGAGCAGCAGGTCACCGCTCAGAAGTCTCTCCCCAGGTGTGCCCCCAGACGTCCTTCCGAAAACCCTGCCCACAGGGGCTCCCCACACACAGGACCCCACAACAGAGAGGAAATGTTCCCACTTCTCCCCAGAGGGAGCAGCTGGAGGACAGGTGCCGGGTCCCCGAGGGGTGGGGCTCGGAGGGTGCAGCCCTCACGCGGATGGACCAGTGGGCGGACAGGCGAGACTGCAGGCACCATGGCCTCCGGCCACGGGGCACGGTGGCTTCTCCAGGCCCGAGGCCGCTGTGTCTGAGCGGTCCTCAGCTCGCTGACCTCATCACGGTGCCCAGGGCCGGGCCCGCGGCTCCACATGTGAGATGGGATAGCACCCCCTTGACTAGTGGCCTAAACTCCCGCCAGCTGGCGGCTGTGACTTAAGGATTTGGAGGAGAGTGACCCGCATCCCACCTAAATTTGGTCTGAGTCTCCGGAGAACAAAGATTTGTAGGGGTGGCCCCCTGGGGCTGGGGTGGGGTGTGGGCTCCCCGGGGGCCGGCCCACCCGCCGGAGGCTGGAGCCCTGGGAGGACGGGTGGACATGCCCTGGGAGACCGTGGCCCCGCTGAAGGACAGCGCAGAGCTGGTCCCACTGTGGGACTGGACCGTGGAGCCGGAGGTGTCCACCGCCTGCAGCCGTCTGGTGCTCTCGGAGGTCACTTCGCAGATGCTCTTGACGGCGGACAGCAGCTTGGCTGTGTCTGAAGCCCCAGCAACGGGTTTGCCATTTCCCTCTCCTTGTGATTTGCAAAAGGAGCTGGCAAGTCCGCCCGCTGCTGCTCTCCGCACTGCTGGGCCTCAGCGCCCGCCTGCCTCGGGGCCGGGCGGGGCGGCACTGGCTCCTCCAACCTCTGTCTGGTCGCCCTGACGTCGGGCTCGGGGCCGGCTCAGAGCAGGCGCCTGCGTCTGGTGTCCAGGTGCTGCTGGTCACGTGTGGGGAGCCTATACCTTCCTACCTGCCCCCATCACCCGGGCCTGGCAGGGCGGGGCCAGCAGCGCAGGAGGCCGAGTTCCAGGCAGGCTGAGGCCCACACAGGCCCCCTCAGCTCAGGGTCGTGCCCTCTCCCCCCTGAGGAACTTGCTGCCTGGGAGACTGGGAGAACCCCCAGCCCCATGACGCAGAGCATCGCAGGTGGGGCTGCCCCAGTCCCACCCCCAGCCCCCAAGTCTGCTGAAAAGCAGAAGGAGTTGGGGGGGGCGAGGGCTGTGGACGTGGGGCATCAACAAGGCCTTGGTGCCAAGCCAACCCCTGCCTACAGGCTGGGGACCCCCAGGACGAGGGGCTCAGGAAGACCTGGGGGCTCGCTTTGGGAAGGCAGGTGAGGGCACAGGTGGGGCCCGCCGGGAAGTGCTGTCAGCCCACTGCCCAGCCCCAGCCCCATACGGACAGCCCAGGGGGTCCAGGATCCCCGGACTCAGCTGGGTCCCTCACGTGGCGGTCTGGAAGCCCTGACCGCTGCTGGCGGGGGACTCGGGGGGTGGGGCAGCGCTGTGTCCCGATGCAGGGAGGGCTCGGGTGACCCGGTCAGCCTCACACCACTCCATGTCCGTGGGTTCCCGAGCTGCCCTGGCCTGGGCTCTGTCGCTCCGTGGCAGTGGTGGAGAGCGGCAGGGCTCCATTCTAGAGCACGCCTCTTCATTCCAGGTGCACGAAAGCCAGTCCCTTTTACGAGGCGTTCCCTCACGTGTCACCAGCAGATCACGCCCTGCATTCTGTCTTCACACAAGCCCGGGGGGAGCAGAGGCAGGACCAGACTCAGACGTGTCTCCTACAAGGAGGTCAAGGGCAAAGTGGAGCTCATCCGTCATGACCTTGGCTCTGCCTGAAGTGCTGGCTCCAGCCCTGAGGACAGAGTTACATCTTCACGTAAATGCAGATTTTGGAACAACTCCTTTCCCTTGTACGGCACTGCCAGCATGCTGTGCGCGCTAGATTACAGCGAGATTGCGCCCAGTTACCAGGAAACCACTGCCATCCACGCCCACCCGGCAGCGTGCTGCGCGTGGTCAGACACGTGGTGAAACGGAGCAAGGCTTCCCGGGGCATCTGCCCTGATGCTCCCAAGCCGCGGTGGAAACACAGCGACCCCCTCCGGAGCAGCTCGCGGGGCCGCCATGTCAGCCTCGGCCGCGAGGTCACACAGCAGGACCGTGCCTGAGGTGTGTGCCCATCGGTGCCAGGAGAGCCGTCAAGGTGGCCACCACCCAGGCCTGTGTGCGGGGAGCAGGGAGCAGAGGGCCAGCACAGGTTGTGGCACAGCCGCCGGGCAGCAGCCAGAGGAAGACGGGCAGGTGTCTCCTCACCACGCAGTCGGCGTGGATGGTGACCTGGCTGCCCAGCGTGTGGCAGGGCCATTCCACCAGGAGGGCGAGAGGGACGGGTTTCCGTGGCCAGTCACCAGAGGGCCCCCTGGGCCTTCCCGACCTGCAGGGCATCAGGGGAGGGTGCACGCCGGGGTCAGGCACGGGGTCTCTGCGTACGTGAGGGGCCCTGCGAGAGTCCAGGGGAAGAGCAGGCACAGTCCTCGGGCTCGGGCTCACCTCCAGGGGCAGGTACTGTCCCCATGCAGCCACCTCTGGGTCTGAGAGCAGAAGCCAGTCGCGCCAAGCCCAGGCCATCGGACGGCCTCTAAGACCCGGAGACCCCTAAGAGCAGGCCCAGGGGCCCAAGGTCCCCGCCATGAGGGTCTGCAGTGGAGAAGAGGCAGCGAGCACAGCGCGGGAGTGTGGAGGGGCGGCGGGTAACGCAGGCACGGCAGTCCCGTCTGAGTCCCAGGACGTCCTCGCAGAGCCTTCCGGCCGAGAGAGCTAATTTAGACAGAATCTAATAAATGATATTGACCTTGGCGAAAACCTTGTCTGAAATAATTTCTCTCCCTGCAGACGTCATGTGGAGACTCTGACCCAGGATGCGGACGGCGGGGGCCACACTTCAGGCTGAAATCCTTCAGGGGCGGCCTTCCCCTCGCTCAGCCACGCAGCCCGGCCAGCCTGGAGTCTGTCAGCAGCGGCTGCAAGTGCCCAGGCCCCACGGGGAGCCGTTTGCAGGGATGAGCACGCAGGCCCAGGCCCGCAGGGACATCAGACACGCTGTGGGCGATGATGGGGGTGGGGCAGGGACCCCAAGAGGATCCGACAGGCCCCTGGGAGCTGAGGAGCTGGCCGCGAAGGACAGGCAGCGGTCGGCCCGTGTCCCAGGACAGCACTGCAGTCGGCTCGCCTCTCACGGAGCAGGGGTCCCGCATGACGTGGCCAGAGCCGGGCCCCGCCCTTCCCACCAAGCGCCAGGCAGGGGGAGAAGGTGCTTTCACTCCCGACAAAAGGTATCCTGGGTCCCTCGTCAGGGTTCCAGCTGTCTGATGCTCCTCACGGGCAGGAGGCCGGGCAGGTGTGACCCTCACGGGCAGGAGGCCGGACAGGTGTGACCCTCACGGGCAGGAGGCCGGGCAGGTGTGACCCTCACGGGCAGGAGGCCGGGCAGGTGTGACCCTCACGGGCAGGAGGCCGGGCAGGTGTGACCCTCACGGGCAGGAGGCCGGGCAGGTGTGACCCTCACAGGCAGGAGGGCAGAGCCTAACTTGGTCCTCGTCACCTGCACGGCCACAGACAAGGAGAAAGGGCCTAGGCAGGAGTCCTCTGCTTGTGCAGGTCATGCATTTCCCTGGAGGAGGCCTGGCCTGGTCCCCAAGGCCATCACAAGGACATGGCACAGGGCATAACAGGTGACACAGGGTAGAGGACTCCAAGGCAGGAAGACTCCACAGCAGGTCCCACTTGCTCTGTTGTCACTAGAATCTGTGGCTGATCAGGTCAGCGTCCTGCGACTTCCTGATGCTTCAGAGACGGCGCTCTCCTGACTCGGAGAGAAGCACAGTCCACAAAGCTGCCACACTGCACCCCCTGGCTGACGAAAGGCACAGCCTTCGTGGGCGCCACCCATGGCCTCTGTGCCCCGCGTGCACACCTGTGGCCTCTGCGAGGGTGTCTCAGCGCCGGGAGCAGGGATGTGGCAGCGGGTCTGATTCAGCGCACAGAGCCCAGCACAAGAGGGCTTCCGCTCTGCCTGCCCTGAGATGGTGCCAGCTCTGCGTTCACGCCGGGGCCAGAGTCGAGCAGAGGTGACGTGCCCTCCTCGCCGGCCAATCCCACATGGAAGGAGAAGCAGTCCACCTTTGAAGTCAGCTCTCCGACAGGTAATGTTTCCAGGAGACACTCACATTTACACCTGTTTGCTTTCGATCTCCTGACTTTAGGCAGCGGGTCACAAGGCGCCCAGGTCAAGTGGGCCCGTCAGGAGAGCAAGGGTCCGAGACGATGCTACAAGGCAGCTCCCACGCGCCGGTGGCGCTGCTTCAGCCTCTCGGGGAGGGGGCATCTCAAGGGACCAGAGCAGGCGTCTCCCCTCCCAGCCCCAGGCCCCAGGGCTCTCAGCACGCAGGGCACCGGGGACCAAAGGCAGGGAGGCCGCAGCCAGGACCCGAGGCATGGTGGCCGCGGGGGTCCTTAAAAAAAGAATGGACGGGCGGCTGGGTGGATGAGTGGGTGGAGGATGGATGGGTGGACGGGTGAGTGAATGGGTGGGTGGATGCGTGGTTGGATAGGTGGACAGGTGGCTGAGTGAACGGGTGGATGGATGGACGGGTGGTGAGTGAGTAGATACATGGATAGGTAGGTGGATGGGCGGGTGGCTGGATGAATGGCAGGAATGGACAAGAGAGAGGACAAAAGAACAAGACGGCTGGAGGGTGCACGAAGTGGCAGACGGCCAGGAATCAAGGATGATTTCACCTTTCAAAGAGAGGAAGGTTTTCTCCAAAGAACAGCATTCTAGCATGAGCCAGTGATTTCCCCCTGGAACTTCCTACAGCTTTGTGAACACGGACAACACACGGGGAGGGCGTTTATTGATCCACTTGACAGGTAAATCGTCCTTTAAAAATTCCAATATTGGGTGAAATATAACGGAGCAAAATCATGTTTCAAACCCCGATGGAGAGAGAGCGGCACACAGGCAGCGGTAAGTTACAGGACGCTAAGAGAACGTTGTTTACACCTCCCCTTAGATCAGAGAGCAAATCTGCCTCAAACCCCGATGGAGAGAGAGCGGTGCACAGGCAGCGGTAAATTACAGGACGCTAAGAGAACGTCGTTTACACCTCCCCTTAGATCAGAGAGCAGATCTGCCTCTGGAGGAGGAAACTTTCCAAGGAGCAGCGGCAGCCCCGGGGGCAGCGCCATGCAGCCTGCAGGCGTGGCAACACACGTCCCTCCGTGGAAGCGACTGAGGAAAGGCGGGCGTGAGGCCCCGCTCCCAACAAGTGCACGACAAACAGTGTTTCATCAGTGAATTCTTCTTAAACGAGGTTGTGTCCAAACATACAAATTAAATTTTACAAAAGCACACGTGTTTGGGGGTTCCTCAGCTACCTCGTGAAAATTTTCTGCTTTTATGCAGAGAAATCGTAGGTTTAGCGCTGGTTCTAAAAATGGTCGTTCTGGACTCTGTGTGCAGAGGTGGGACCGAGCAGGTAGTGAAGCGCTGGGGTTCACGGGGCTGGAGCTGTTCGCGGGCAGGTGTGCGTGAGAGACAGACCTCCGTGGACACACGGGCACAAAGTCCTGCGGTGGGACCCAGTGCACGGCAGTCAGAGAGCAGGTGCCGGCCGGCAGGGGCCCAGGAGTGTGGAGGCCGGGCCTCCTGGACCATGACGTGGGCCACCTTCCCACTTACACCCCCGCCGGGATGCATGTCAGCACGTCTGGCCTCAGAGCTTCTGGCCCCTGTGTATCTGTTGGTCTCTGTTCTCCGGGCCTGGCCCTGGGAGTGACCGTCGGGTGGAGGCGAGAGCACAGGTGGGAGTGGCCTTGCCCTGCTGGCCTTGTGGGAGTGAGCTCCTTGCGAGGCAGGGGCGTCCAGCACCTCGGCCCACTGGCTGGAGCTAAAGGAGGCTCCAGGATGTTCTGCACTGAGGGGCTGGGCTGCATTCACGCCTCAATCTGGGTGAGCAGCCAGTTCCAGCTTCCCCAGCACAGACCTCGCAGGGCTGCGGACCCAACCGCGCCCACGCCCCTGAGGACCCAACCGCGCCCACGCCCTGAGGACCCAACCGCGCCCACGCCCCTGAGGACCCAACCGCGCCCATGTCCTGAAGTGGCCAGAGAGCTGCCCGGCCTGGCTCCCGCCTGCGGCCCCCTGTCTCCCCACGTTCTCTCGAGCCGCCCCTGCCCCGCAGACCCTCCCCCCTAACCACCCCGCCGACCCCTCCTTGCTTTGGGGATGGCCCAAGCTGCCCACCGTCTAGGAGTGAGTGTCCCCCTGCCTCAGGGGCTCCAGGGGCTCCTGGCTGCAGGACAGCTGCCTCGGGGCTCTGGTCGCTGCACTGCTGTCTGCGGCCGTGACTGCACCCGGTGGCCAGGCCACAGCAGTCCCAGCCGAGAACCCAACCGTGTCCCCAGTGCACGTCCCCTGGCCCAGCAGCGATGCCCGGGGGCGAGGTCATGACAGACGCTGAGCCATGGGGTGGGCACCCCACGTGGGTCGGGCTCTCCCGGGCAGCGGCTCCTGCGAGGGGCTGCGGCAGCCCGCGGGTCCAAAAGACCAGGAGGAGAGCGCTGCCGGGACACTGCCATCACCCCTCTGACCCTGAGCACCCCCTGCACACCACCCGGCCCTGGGCCGGCACCCACAGGAAGAACGGAGGGACCTGCCTGACCCCCAGGCCCCAGGCCCACGGGGGCATCACTCCCTCCCGCAGTGGGCTGGGGGTCTTGGCGAAGGAGCTAGAAGACAGGTGTGGGGATGGGGGCTTGGACGCAGGCTCATCCTGGCTCTAGCCTGTGCCTCTGACCTGGGAGCGGCCTGGGCCCCAATGTCCCCCTGGAGGGCTGAGTGGGGCCCTTCCCAGGGTCACGGAAGGGCCGGCCATCATCTCAGTGCTTGGCCCCTGCGCCTCGCGGACAACATGGGGTCACCTCACCGTCTTCAGGTCCACTCTGCATGCTTGGCCCCTCTGAGCTCCAGCTCAGGGGGTGAAGGAGAACTAACCACAGAGGTCGGAGGTCGGGGTGTGCTCCCTGGAAACGCAGGCAGCCTTGGCCAGAGGGACACTGTCTGGGGGCTGGGACCACCTGGGGCCCCACCGTCCTGCCCAAGGTGACCTCCTGGCTCCAGGCCACCCCTGACACGCAGCCTCCCGCAAGGCTGGTTGCTGTGCCCCAGGCCCCAAGCCCAGCCAGTTCCCCTGGGTTCTCGGAGGTGCTGGAGCTCTGGGCACTTTATACTTTTAATTACCGCACCAGCGACGACCTTCCCGTTTCTTCTCTAAAACCAGGTTTGGGGCCCATCGGGAGACAGGAGAAATTTTCTCGTCTCTCTGACAGCCCCACTGGTTTTTAATTACTGCAAAGCCCTCGGGTGCTTTCTCATCTGCTTCAGACAGAAACCAATAAACACGTTCATTTACGTTTGATTGACTCAAGCCCCAAGGCCTTGGTGCAGTCCTGGGGCCAGGAGATCTCGGAAGTTCCGACCATGTCCTTCAGCCCCTGAGCTGGGCAGTGTCACCCTCCTTGTGCAGAGAAGGTGTGGCCTCCATCAGGCCCCGCTCCAGACCCTGCGGGCTGCACACGCAGCCAGGAAGCGGGGCGGTGGGGTCGCCAGTGGGCCGTCCTGGGAGGTCTGAGGCCAGGCTCTGGAGTGTCCAGCCCATCGCCCGCCACGTGCACCCGTCAACAGATGTTTGCTGAGCCACGAAAGAAGGAATGGAAACAGGTCTGAGGTTTTCTTAGAACGGTGAGAAACGTATAGTACTTGACGATTTTAATTGCATTTGCCAAAGGACGTTTAAGTGTCCCTGGAGCCACGAAGGAAACCATGCCCCGTCAGTTGTCAGTTTGGGACAATCAGCTGTGGGTGTGGTCTTGGAGCAGAGGCAGAGAACCGGGTTCTGGACCCTCCCGCACCCGCGGGCTGACCATCGAGTCCTGGTGCCCCATCCCTGGGGTTTAGCAGAGCCCTGCCCGGGGGCCCAGCGGGCACAGAGGGAGGAGGCCTGTGCACAGGACCTCCTAGAGCACCTTCCAGGAAGGCCGCCAGGACGTATTTCCTACTCTGAGGGCACGTGGTCTCTGTTGAGCGGCTGGCCGTGCTCCAGGAGACCCTGTGGGCAGACGGGCCGGCCTGGCTGTGCAAGCGACCGTCCCAGCGGCAGCGGAGGACCTGCCTCTTGGGGCTCTTGCTGCCGGTGGGGGGCACCTGGGCAGGGGTCGGACAGCATCGGGCCCCAGGCCTGGGCTGCGGAGGCAGTGGGGGCTGAGGCGGGATGAACCCTGGCACCGGAGGAAAGGAGGCCTGGGGCCTGAGTTATTCCAGAGGGGGTGTGGGAGGGGGAGGGGCAGGGGCCCAGGCTGAAGCTCAGAGGCTCCCTCTGGGGCCACGACCCCGGCAGGGCCCAGGCCAGGCCTGCTCCCCGCCTGAGCCCGCATCGCCCTCACGCCAGCCCCGTGTAGTGTCCCTGTGGCCCTTTGTCCAGCTGCCCCCGGCCTCGGGCCCCCCAGCTGGCTGGCTCTGACTGCCGTTCTTCTGCCTGGGGTGCTGGCAGCTGCCTTTGCCCTGAGGAGATGCCCTTCCCGCTGGCCTTCGAGGCATCTGCTGAGCCGACCACACGCTCTGCCGTGTCAGCGCTCACGGCCCCGAGGAACCAGGCCCCGCTGCCAGCTCACTGGCGCCACAGTCCCTCTCCACTCGGTGGGCTCCTGGGCACCCTTCAGGGCACAGCTCAAAGGCTGCATCCTCCCGGAAGCCCTGCCTGCTTGCTGTTCCCCGTCAGAATGGGTGGCCCTGTGCCCCAGGCTCGCTCCTGTCCGCCCTGTCTCTTCCCCACAAGCAGGGCCTTCCCGACCGGCCCTGCGTCCTCCAGCGGGACTCTGCCCGTCGCAGGCGCTGAGTGAGACTCGGAGCCCAGTGTGGGGACGGTGCCGGCCCTCGAGCAACTTCGGAGGACATCGTTTCCTCCATTCGCTCTCCGGATCCACGTGGAGACCCCACCCCAGTCTCCGGGGCGCCCAGCCCTTTCGGAAAGGCAGGACGGACTGCCGGGATGAACGCATCGCAAGGAAACCACTTACGGTGGCATCCATCACCACCAAGCAAACAGATCGCACAGGAGTTCGTGTCACTGAGGGTGCGTGACTTAACGGTCGCCAGGACGGTGGGGATGCCAGGGACAGACAGGCGGCCCGCCCACCCGAAAGCCTCCAAGCCAGGGGCGGCGACCTCAGCTTTCCCAGAGCAGATGTTCCTGGGAGGCCCAAGCCCAGGGGCCTGAGCATCCAGGCCTTCCAACGTTAGCAGTACGTGGACACGGGTAGCGGCTGAGCTGGCGGGGAGGGGTCAGTGCCGACGTGGGCTTCGCAGGCCCCCTCCCAGCTCCCTTCAGCCGCCCAGCCCAGAGGTTCCTCCCGTGAGTCCCCCAGGGCCCAGCAGGCGGCCCTCCTGTTCGCGCCCCTCCCTCTCTGTCTCTGTCTCTCTCTGTATCCTGAGGGGCGAGCTGGGCCCTCGCCCCTGGGATGATGAAGGCGTCTGGCGGCAGCAGCCGCACAGGGCAGCGGGCGGAGGGGCCGTGCCCAGCGGGCGGAGGGGCTGTGACCAGCAGCCGGTGGAGCTGACGTGCCCAGGAGGCCGAGGCAGTGGCCTCGGGGAAGACGCTCAAGGCCCCGGAACCCCCAGCTGCTGTCAGCCTCGCTTCCACGGAAAGTGTCAAATTTACATGTTTATTGTACTTTGTTGAGAATTTAAGAACCGCAAGTACCTCATTTACAGAATTCGCACGTCAAGATTTTCAACCTCCCTCCAATTTCACGTCGTCCTTCTAAAGTCTAAAGTGCTTCTCCTCTAACGCAGTCTCAGGGCAGCGCCATCTTGGCACCGACCCTGAGCACAAGCGGGTCCCAGGACGTGGGCCGTTGCTGGGATCGCGGCCAGCGACCCTGAGCACGGAAATGCAGCTGTTCAGAAACAGGCATCTTTATTTTCCCAAATTTCCTAGGCGACAAATAACGAGGGGCTGCCGACTTGCTTGGGGAAACTAATTCTGGGAACAGTGTTATTTTTACCTCTGTCTTGTATCCATCTCGCCACCTCCCCGCCCCCTGCATCCGTGCGTACGTCACGAAGTCAGGAGGTGCTGTGCGTGCTGGGCCTGGGGCTGAGCTGGGGCTGCCCGGCGGACAGGGTCCAAGGCAGCAGGGACTCAGGGCACATCTGGGGCCATGGCTGCAGCAGCAGAGGCCAGTGGCCAGCGGCTGGTCCCACCGCAGACCGTGGGGCAGACATCACCAGAGGCTTTGCCCAGCTGTTGGGGCGTGTCAGCAGGTGGCAAAGGGCCACGGAACTTCAAGGAGATGTGGGGGCAGAGCCCAGGTCTCACTGGGGAGCCCCCTTACAGAGCAGGTGTCCAGACATTGGGCCTTTACAAACACGTGGCACACCCACACACACTCTACCGTGAGGGTCAGAGTGAAGCGCGGTCACCCAGCCCCCAGGACGGCAGTGTGGTCACTGCACCTCCGCCCCTCCCCCCCCCCCCCCCCCCCCCCCCGCACAGGTGACTGGGAAGCAAAGCCCAGACGTGACTTTGGTCATCCCCCCGCCGAATGCCCCGTAAGTGCGGCCACAGGACCACTACCAACCCCTGAAAAAGAGCAATTAAAGTCCCGGGTTTAATCAAATATTTAGCCCATGTTCACAGTTTCCAGATTGTCTTGTAGCTTTTACAGTTTATTTTTAAATCGGGGTCTAAAGGTCCCTGAGCTGTGACTGTTGGTGCCTCTCTCTCTCCTCATGCATTTTTTGAAGAAACACAGTCGTTTGTCCCCACGTCCAGTTTCCAGTGGCCCCTTGGGTGCTGTGTGTCCTGTAAGGTTGCACTTCTGTCCCAGGTTACTGGGTCCCACGTCAGTGCGACAGGGAAGCACCTGTGCCGCCCTCCCCTGAAGGTCACGCCTACATCACCTGTTAACTCACTGGGGCCGCGGCACGAGCTCCATCCTGCGTCTTCCTTTTGCCTGGACGCTCCGTAAGAGAGACGCCCTCTCACCGTCCCCTGGCCACCCCGAGGTGCACACTCACAGGATGGGCAGAACAGGCACCGTCTGGCACAGAACAGGGCTTTTCCCTGTAGTGACCCGTTTTCAAAATAACGAGTTTGTCCTTCGGAATCTGCCAGACGCGTCCTGAACGTGTGACCCCAGCAGAAGCCCCACTCAACCTGCCGAAGTAGTCGTGCCCACGCCGGGGCCCTCGGGCCAGCTCCGGACCGAGCAGGGACTGTGGATGCCGGCAGCCTGTCCCCCGCCCGGTCTCCCCTTCCCCCGAGGAGGCCGAGGAGGGGCGCAAGGACTGAGGAGGTGGGGCAGCAGCCGGCAGGCGGGGCTGGCCCTCGTGGGGGGCAGGGCGGGGGCACTGCCCACCTCCTCCTGGCGGTGCGGGGCTGGCAGGACGGGCCCCAGAGACCCAGCCTCATCTCCTCGGAAAGCTCTGGGTGGGCGGGCGCCCTGCCCGGTCGCTGGGGCCCAGGGCGCTAGGAGGCTACCAGCCCACACTGAGTCCTCCCAGCAACAGATGTTTCAAATGGCCTGTCCTGTATCCTACAGGCTCTACCAAAGCTCAGAGTGAAAATGGGTGTCAGCCTATAGATGACAGCTCATCCCTCAGGGGCTGGCCTCCGTCCAGAGCAGGACGCTTTGGTCCCACTCCCCCGAGAGGGGTGCGGACCTTCAAGGGTGTGTGCTGGAGATCAGCTGTGGGGGGTGCTGCCGGGGCCCTGGGACCAGACCTGCGGGCCCACCGTGCCTCTGTTCCCGAGGCCTCCCCCACAGCACCGGGGCCCGCTCGGCCGCGGCCCCAGCCGGAAGGGCTGTCAGGGTCTGTGCTCTCCAGATGGCAGCCCCTGCTCCAGGCATAACGTAACAGGTTCACTCTGAGGGGCCTGGGCCCACTGCCCCCAGCACAGCGAAGAAACCAAGCCGGGCCGCCCCAAGTTACAGCCCCTTGGCCGCCCGCCATCAACACAGGGACCTCGCATGCTTTCCCGACAAGCAGGCTGAGCGGGGAGCCAGGGGGCTCAAGAGAGGTGGTCCCTGCCAGGCGAGCATTTCCCAGGAGCGAAGCCCCTTCCTCTGGGCCTGGACCTCGAGCTGCCGCAGGGTCTGTCCGGGAGCAGCAGTGGTGCCCATAACCCCGCACGGTCTGCAGGGCCCCCAGTGACTGGCCTGGGGCCCGTTGTCCTCCCATCTCTCCACACACCCCGACACTGGATCCTGGGCCCTCCGGGTGCAGGGACCTCCTGTGAGCTCACTTCAGCATCAGGACCTGCCGACTCTTCCAGGAATGAAAAGGGAAAGGCAGGAGGATTTGAAAGTCAACTTGAAACCTGACTTGGCGGATCTGACTGTGTCCAAATTGCATTTGGAGAAAAGTGCTTAACTGGGAATCTTCTATTAAACCAGGGATGAGGAGGGCTTTTCTTATCAGCGGTTTAGGAGCGATGAAGGATTAAGACACACAGCAGAGGGATTCGAGGCAGGAAACAGAACCTTCCTGCAGTGCTGCACCCCTCACATCCGGTGGGGGCCTGGGTTCTGGGGCCCAAGGGCCTCGCAGGACTCCCTGTGGGGTGATGAGCACAGAGAGAGGGTCCAGTCCGGCCTTGGGGCCCGTGTGGGGCCTCGTGGGGCCCGTGGGGCCCAAGTCCATGCTCAGCCCAAGTCTGTCCTTGACCACCTGATCTCTGTCCCCATATCTAACTGGAGGCAATGGGCAGGCGTGGTCAGGCCCAGGGAGACACCGCCCTGACTGCCGGGACCCGGGGCCTGACCCTCCCTCCTGGGGTCTGGCTTCTATCGCTGCCCCCTGAGCCCCCCATTTGGTCTCCACAGCTGGCACCCCACAACCTCAGGGAGCCTGAGGCTGGGCCGAGTGGGGCTGCACTACAGGGTGGGTCGGGGACTGGGCCCTGGGAGGACCACACACCCTTTCCTCCCGCCAGGACCCCGCTCCTCCCCAGACCGGTGTGCTAGCCCAGGGCGCCGGGCTTCCTGCAGAGGGGCTTGTGCAGGGCATGGAGCAGGGCTGAAGCCCGCCGTGTGGAGACTTCTGCCCGCCTGGACGGAGATGCACGGGGCGCCCGCGGGGCCAGGAGCCTCTGCCCACACCTGTGGTCTCAGGGCAGCTCCAAGGAGGCTGGGTGGGGGGGAGGTTTGAGGCCCTCGGGGTGCCTGGGGGCCGGGGCAGGTTTACACAGATGGCAGTGGCCACGGGGAAGCCCCCGAGCCCAGGGAGGGGTGAGGAGGGAAGAGATGCAGGGGGCTTGTGAGCCCCGCCTGGGGTGGGAGGACCCCGGCCGATGGGACCTCAGTTCCTCAGAGGGCAGTGTGAGCTCCCGTCAGGGGAAAAAGCTCGGCTTCCAGGCAGGGGCCGGGCGGGAGGTGTGAGGGTCTCCTCCCCTGGCCCGTGCGAGCCTCCTTTGGGGGCCAAGCTGGTGAACAGGACGGTGGTGCTGGAGGCCTTGGCAGGTCCTCCCCCGGGGGCCCGACCCTCTGTCCTCCTCCCTCACGCCCACTTTTCCTCCACTTTCCCCCCACCTGCTGCTGCCGCTCAAAGAGTCTGTGGAGTGTGTGGACGTACTGGTCAATGTTGGAGTTTGCGAACCATATTTTAAAAATTAATGAGGATCTTAGCTTTTATAGACTTCCAAAATGTATAAACCTGCCAACTTGGGCAAGTTCAGCATGAGGCCAGCTCCTCCTGGACATGACTGCTGTCCTGCAGGATCGGCAGGGCCGGCCGGGGCACACGGGTCTGACTGGAGGGTGGCCGTCCGTGCGCCCTGGGGTCTGGGCGCCCTGCCCGCCAGCCTCCCCCGCAGACGCCTCCGCCAGGTGCTTCTCACACACGAGAAGGGGGTGGGCAACAGGCTCGCGAGCAACCCAGGACCGTATGCCCACTGCTGTCACAGGATCCCAGTCTGGGTAAAGGGGGATTTTGAAAACGCTTTCTTTATATTCATAAGTTGTGATCCTTTTACAAAACTCAAGAGCTTTTCTACTTTTGTTTCTGCTTATCAGAATGTTTGCTTTTCCCTCATTTCTTGATTTTTTGGCTTGTAACTAATTTAGTTACTTTGCCAGCCCTGCTTTGTAACGTAGGCAAACCATGGAGTGAGCCAAATAGCTGCAACTAAGGAGTTAATCAAAATCCTCAAAGTCACAACTATTAAAATTTTATATTTTTTTATTGTTTAAACTGATTTTATTGGGTTTTTTCTTTACCAATGAAACAACGCATGGTCAAGAAAGTAGTATCTAAAATACGGATGCGGAAGAATAAACTGACCAATGGTCACCATCCTGCTCGGCCGTGGGCGCCAGCACCACCCCCGGCCCCTCAGAGGGTCCCAACACACACACAGGCGCACACACTCGCCCCACTGCGCACATCCCGTCACACGTCTGTGAACAGCGGCTGCACGCGCGTCTGCTGGCCTCCTCTCCAAGGGCTGCTCGCCCATCACCAGCCAGCGGGCATCAGCGACTCCAAGCCACCCCGTTAGACAGTCAGAGCGTTCCAAACCTCTGCTATTCCAAAGGCTCAAAGCGAGAATAACTGGCTGGAGATGATTAGATATTAAAATGTAAAGATTACTTTCAGGCTTAGGGGTGTTTTGAAAGGAGAGGGGGGACTGTTTCAAGATACAAAGCACTGGAAGTCTGTCCTGTGGTGCACCCAGACGGCTAGTGCTAGAAGGCCAGAGACTTGGGAACATTAATTTTCCAACAAAACCACTATTTTAACAAAATTGCCACGTGGAGCAGCTTGCCTTTGACCACATCTAATTTGGTAAAATTCCTTTGGCCCAAGTGCCAGAGGGACCGGGCAGCCGGCGGAGGAGAGTGGAGGCCGAGGAGACTGGTGGGAGCTGGGCCGCTTGGGATGGGCCAGCCCAGGCGGGGCCCAGACAGGCAGGGCAGGTCAGATGCCAGAGCAGGAGGCCTGAGCGGGAAGGAGGGCACATCCTGCGGGAGCACGAGGGTGGCAGGGTCAGGCCCAGGCCGGCACCAAGGACAGACGGCTCAGCGGCGGCCATCCTGCTGTCTCCTCTTCCTGTGTCCACTGCCCCAGGATGGGGGGGCTGCAGCAGGTGGTGACTCGGCAGGGACAGCAGAGAGAGACCCTCCCGGCAGGAGTTTCCCTCAAGACCCTCCACTCCTGCGGGAACCCCACAGGTGAACTCAGCCCCTCAGAGAGTACCAGGCCCCCCAGACATCAGCTCCAGTCCCAGGAGGCTGAATGTTTCCATGAAACAGTAAGTGTGGTTAATGACTCAGGTCTGGAAACTGGACTAGTCCCTGAAGTTGTTTTTTTTTTTTTAATTTTTAATTTTATACTGGAACATAGTTGATTAACAATGTTGTGTTAGTTTCAGGTGTACAGCAAAGTGATTTAGTTATATATATATATGTAACTATTCTTTTTAAAATTCTTTTCCCATTTACGTTGTTACAGAATATTGAGCAGAGTTCCCTGTACTATACAGTAGGTCCTGGTTGGTTATCTATTTTCAGTATAGCAGTGTGTACGTGTCAATCCCCACTCCCAATCTATCCCTCTCCCCACCCTTTCCCCCCAGTAACCATAAATTCATTCTCTAAGTCCGTGAGTCTGCTTCTGTTATTCTAGATAGAGAATAGATGATAGATAGATAGATAGATAGAGATAGAGATAGAGAGAGAATATATACCTCATCTGCTAATGGACATTTAGGTTGCTTCCCTGACCTGGCTATCGTAAGCAGTGCTGCAATGAACATCGGGGTGCATGTGTCTTTTTGAATTTCGGTTTTCTCAGGGTATATGCACAGTGGTGGGATTGCTGGGTCGTATGGTAGTTCTATTTGTAGTTCTTTAAGGATCCTCCATACTGTTCTCCATAGCGGTTGTACCGATTTACATTCCCACCAGCAGTGTAAGAGGGTTCCCTTCTCTCCACACCCTCTCCCGCATTTATTGTTTGTAGATTTTTTGATGATGGCCACTCTGACTAGTGTGAGATGATACCTCATTGTAGTTTTGATTTGCATTTCTCTAATAATTAGCGATATTGAACATCTTTTCATATGATTTTTGGCCATCTGTATGTCTTCTCTGGAGAAATGTCTATTTAGGTCTTCTGCCCGTTTTTTGATTTTTTGATATTGAGCTGCTGTTTGTAAATTTTGGAAACTAACCCCTTGTCCGTCACATCGTTTGCAAATGTTTTCTCCCATTCTGTGGGTTGTCTTTCTGTTTTGCCTATGGTTTCCTTTGCTGTGCAAAAGCTTTTGAGTTTAATTAGGTTCCATTTGTTTTTATTTCCATTACTCTAGGAGGTGGGTCAAAAAAGATTTTGCTGCAGTTTATATCAGAGTGTTCTGCCTATGTTTTCCTCTAAGAGTGGTATAGATCTGGTCTTACATTTAGGTCTTTAATCCATTTTGAGTTTTTGTGTATGGGATTAGGTAGTGTTCTAATTTCATTCTTTTACATGTAGCTCTCCAGTTTTCCCAGCACCACTTATTGAAGAGACTGTCTTTTCTCCATTGTATATCCTTGCCTCCTTTGTCATAGACCATATGTGCGTGGGTTTATCTCTGGGCTTTCCATCCTGTTCCATTGATCTATATTTCTGTTTTTGTGCCAGTACCATGGTGTTTTGATGGCTGTAGCTTTGTAATATAGTCTGAAGTCCAGGAGCCTGATTCCTCCAGCTCCATTTTTCTTTCTCAAGATTGCTTTGGCTATTCGGGGTCTTTTGTGTCTCCACACAAATTTTAAGATTTTGTGTTCTAGTTCAGTGAAAAATGCCATTGGTGATTTGATAGAAATTGCATTGAATCTGTAGATTGCTTTGGGTAGTATAGTCATTTTCACAATGTTGATTCTTTCAGTCCAAGAACATGGTATATCTCTCCCTCTGTTTGTGTCATCTTTGATTTCTTTCATCAGTGTCTTATAGTTTTCTGAGTACAGGTCTTTTACCTCCTTAGGTAGGTTTATTCCTAGGTACTTTATTCTTTTTGTTGCAATGGTGAATGGGATTTTTTCCCTTAATTTCTCCTTCTGATCTTTCATTATTAGTGTACAGAAGTGCAACAGATTTCTGTGTATTAATTTTGTATCTTGCAACTTTACTGAATTCATTGATGAGCTCTAGTAGTTTTCTGGTAGCATCTTTAGGATTATCTATGTATAGTATCATGTTCTCTGCAAACAGTGACAGTTTTACTTCTTCTTTCCCAATTTGGATTCCTTTTATTTCTTTTTCTTCTCTGATTGCTGTGGCTAGGACTTCCAAAACTATGTTGAATAACAGTGGTGAGAGTGGGCATCCTTGTCTTATTCCTGATCTTAACAGAAATGCTTTCACCTTTTCACCATTGAGTATGATGTTAGCTGTAGTGTCATATATGGCCTTTATTACGATGAGGTATGTTCCCTCTATGCCCACTTTCTGGAGAGTTTTTATTATAAATGGGTGTTATATTTTGTCAAAAGCTTTTTCTGCATCTATTGAAATGATCATACGGTTTTTAGTCTTCAACTTGTTAATGTGGTGTACTACACTAATTGATTTGCAGATATTGAAATCCTTGCATCCCTGGGATAAACCCCACTTGATCATGGTGTATGATCCTTTTAATGTATTGTTGGATTTCGATTGCTAGTATTTTATTGAGGATTTTTGTGTCTATGTTCATCAGTGATATTGTCCTGTAATTTTCTCTTCTTGTGGTATCTTTGTCTGGTTTGGGTATCAGGGTAAAGTTGGCCTCATAGAATGAGTTCAGAAGTGTTCCTTCCTCTGCAATTTTTTGGATTAGTTTCAGAAGGACAGGTGTTAACTCTTCTCTAAATGTTTGATAGAATTCGCCTGTGAAGCCATCTGGTCCCGGACTTTTGTTTGTTGGGAGTTTTTAATCACAGTTTCAATTTCAGTACTTGTGATTAGTATGTTTATATTTTCTATTGCTTCCAGGTTCAGTCTTGGAAGACTGTACCTTCCTAAGAATTTGTCTATTTCTCCCAGGTTGTCCATTTTATTGGTGTATAGTTGCTCATAGTAATCGCTTATGATCCTTTGTATTTCTGTGGTGCCCGTTGTAACTTCTCCTTTTTCATTTCTAATTTTATTGGTCTGAGCCCTCTCCCTTTTCTTCTTCTTTTTTTTTTTTTTTTTTTTTTTCGTTACGCGGGCCTCTCACTGTTGTGGCCTCTCCCGTTGCAGAGCACAGGCTCTGGACGCGCAGGCTCAGTGGCCATGGCTCACGGGCCCAGCCGCTCCGTGGCATGTGGGATCTTCCCGGACCGGGGCACGAACCCACGTCCCCACGTCCCCTGCATCGACAGGCAGACTCTCAACCACTGCGCCACCAGGGAAGCCCTCCCTTTTCTTCTCGATGAATCTGGCTAAAGGTTTATCAATTTCATTTATCTTTTCAAAGAACCAGGTTTTAGTTTCATTGATCTTTTCTATTGTTTTCTTTGTTTATATTTCATTTGTTTCTGTTCTGATCTTTATGATTTCTTTCCTTCTACTAACTTTGGGTTTTGTGTATTCTTTCTCTAGTTGTTTTAGGTGGAAGGTTAGGTTGTTTACTTGAGATTTTTCTTGTTTCCTGAGGTAAGATTGTGTTGCTCTAAAATTCCCTCTTAGAACTGCTTTTACCATGTGCCGTAGGTTTTGAATCGCTGTGCTTTCATTTTCATTTGTCTCCAGGTATTTTTTATTTCCTCTTTGATTTCTTCCGTGACCCATTCATTGTTTAGTAGCATATTGCTAAGCCTCCATGTGTTTGTGTTTTTTACAGATTTTCTTGCAATTGATTTCTAATTTCATAGCGTTGTGGTCAGAAAAGATGCTTGATACGATTTTAATTTTCTTGAATTTACCAAGGCTCTCTTTGTGGCCCAGCATGTGGTCAATCCTGGAGAATGTTCCATGTGCACTTGAGAAAAATGTGTATTCTGCTGCTTTTGGATGGAATGCTCTAAAAATATCGATTAAGTTTGGTTAATGATTCAGGTCTGGAAACTGGACGAGTTCCTCAACATAAAACAGTCTGACCATTGGATGTTCCTGTTTCTGTCCTGACCTTGGGTTTGAGATCAGCATGGATGACCTTGATGCCAGCTGGGCAGGGGATTCGAAGGAGGACAGTTTAAGCAGAGGACCCTGGTTGTAAAGCCTCATGTTCACAGATGGCCTTGGGACCCACATTAACTTCTGAAAGTGAGGCATCTCCCCGGGCTTGTCACATGTGCAGAGCCAGCGTCAGGGCTGGGGCTCAGCTGTGCCTCTTAGTGGACTCTTTGCTGCCCTGCCTATGGTCAGCCAGTCCTCCACGGCAGAGCGTACCGGATGCCTTCTTGCCCAAGCCCATGCTGGTGTGTGCTCTCCACCAGGCACTTGCAGGTGTGTCCCTTGGTCTGTTGAACCCCAACTCCATGTAGAGGAATCAGACACCTCCGAGGCTGTCGTGCATGTCCAGAACTGCCCGTGTGGGTGTGCAGCGCAGGCCCTTGGAGGTGATGATGGACAGAGGCTGGTTTACAGCTCAGGGTCATGGGTCCCAGAGCACATGTGGAGGGCCAATGGCATGTTTGTTCCTGCCTCGAGACTGTCCCTAACAAGTGTTCTGTTTTTACAGTCTGCAAGGGAAGCTCAAACAGGCTAGGGATGGAGCTGTGGGTTTCCGCTGCGCGATGCCAGTTCTGGGTGCTGCCTTTGGGATGTACCACAGACCTTTCAGGGGATTGCTGTGGACACACTTTCTTGCCTGGCCCGACGCAGGGTTTGCTCCCAGGCCCCACACCCCTCACATGTTGCAGAGAGCCTTGGTCACCATGGCTGTCCCACTGATGGGCTAACCCAGGACATCAGGAGGAAGGCCGTGTCCTGGTTGAGAGGGTTGCAGCCCCCGTGTGGCCTCGGGGGAGACTGGGGGTAGGGTGGGAGCAGAGCTAAGGGAGACCGGCTGACCCCAGGAGTCCAAGCAAAGTCCCAGCCCATCAAGCTTTACCATGCAGCTAAGGGCAAGACTTCCCTCCCTCCCGACTCCCCCCAACACCAGCCATGACTCCCCAGCGCTACAGAGCCAGCAAGGACTCCTCAGGCCCTGGCCCTCCCCACATGGTCCCAAGTGACACCCCGGGCTGCTCTTCCTACAGGAACATCCTCCAGGCAAACTGGCGCCCTGGCTGCACCCAGCAAGGCAGGGTCTCCCCCGCATCCTCTCAGCCTGAGGCCCGCCCCTGTCGCAGGCCAGCCCCCCTGCAGGCCTGGGCCCAGCAGACCCCGCACCCATAGGTATGGCTCCAGGACACTCTCTTGAAGGAGGGAAGGGCTTGCAGGGAGGCTTTGGCTCCGGGAGGGTCTGAAGGCTGCGAAGGAGAAAAGAAGATATGATGTGAGGGAAGGAAGGAGATAAAAAATGGGGCAAATCGGGAATTGCCAAAAAGGAAAAAAGAGAAACAGGCAGTATGTTCGTGACATTTAAGCGTTGTTTTCTCCAAGTGTCCCCCGCCCTTCCTCTCCGTTCAAGTGTCTTCTCAGGGATGCTTCTAATGGGCCTGAAGGATGCAGCCAGGTGGGCTAGGGCTGAGAGCCCCCAGGAGGGAGGGGAGGTCTGGGGCCTGCTACCAGCCCAGGCCGCTCAGAGACAAAGGACGGAGGCCCACCTTCGCTTGCCTGAACTCTGCTCACCGTGCGGTCACCCCACACCCAGGCTGACCCGTGGCCTGTGGAGTCCAAAGTGGGCCTGCTTGGGCTTGGCTACAAGGGCCCTGCACCCCTGGATGCGCCCGGGAGCCTGGCAGGGATGTGCGTGGGCATGGACCCCCACGATGCTTCTCAAAATGAAACCCCCGAGACACCTCTTCTGTGAGGGGACCACGAGCCCCCGAGGCTGCCCATTGGTCACCAGTGGTCAGCGAGAAGTTGCACTGGGGGTGGCCTGGTCCTCTGGAGGCTCCGAGAGGCTTCAGTAGAGGAGGGGCGGCCATGAGACTAAGGTGCGTTTGCTAATGTTACTATTTGGTTCTCAGATTCGGCTTGACCTCAGGGCAGAGTGAACTTGTTGGCGTAAATCTTGGTTAGAAATGTTCTGCACAAATTCAAACTGACACTGTTAGGGGAGATGGCTGGTTGCCATGGCAACCAGAGAGTGGTTTTCATTCCTCTCTGTGAGCCGCGGATGTGAGTGCGCGGCTGGGACGGGTCGGGCGTCCGGCCTCCGGGGTCGGGCTGCACGCAGGCCGGAAATGCCACGGACACCACCTCCGTCCAGCGCACACAGCCCCCACGAAACGGCCAGAAAGCGAGCAGCCCGAGGATCCCGGCAGTTTCCACGGAAGAGGCAGGTCCGCTGGTCTGAGACTCTGCAGCCCCGGGGCCGTCCTCAGTGAGCACTCGTGCATGAAGCTGCGGCCAGACTCACGGGAGGGAAGACGGCACCCCGTCCCCCTAAGCTGACCCCCAGCGCATCATGTGACCTGTGACCCCGTCCACCGTGAGGCCATCCGAAGGAGCTCAGCAGCGTCACCAGGCTGTTTCCTGGCCTCGCACAAGTGGCCTGCAGGTTCCCAAAGCCTCCCCCGTCCCCCTGGGCATGGGGACCAGGACCCCGGCCCTCCTGCCCAGCCCGATCCTCACCCCGGGGTCCCCCTCCCCAACGAGGCGGGACCCACGCCCCCAGCCCCGGCTGCCCCTGAGCACGTCCTGGCCACACACCCACGCCACCCCGGCCCCGCAGAGCCGTGGGTCACCCCTGCTTCAGGAGCGACTCTCCCTCCAAGGGGCTGGATAAAGGGCTGAGAGGCTGCCAAGGGGAGTCGGGTGGGGGGCACGCAGCGTACAGACCCTCGGTGGCGGGGAGTCCTGAACTCACAGAGTGTTCCAGAAAGGGGCCTTTCCTGGGGCGAGGAAGAGGCTCAGTGCAGCGAGGGCTGAGAGCCTACCCACTGAAGGAGACACCTGTTTTACCACAAAGAAGCCACACAGGTTTCAGGAGTGAGCTCTCGGTGACGGTGAGAGGCCTGTGCCTAGAAGACACATGTTTGGGGCATTAGAGACCATAAAGGGCGGGGATCCACTGAACCTGGCTCCACGGTCGCTGAAAATTCTAGAAAGCAGGGGCTCCGCTCCTGGACGGCAGAGAAGCTCAGGGCACGGGGCAGAAGGTGGCCTGAGGCCCTAGGAGCAAACGAGGGCGCGTCCCGCACACAAAGCATGGCATCCATGACTTCCAGGACGCGGACCCGTCCACGCGGGTCCCTCTGGGCCCTCTGCGTGGAGGCCGTCGTGATAAGGAACGGGCCTGAGGCTCCTGCAGTGTCAGTGGCCGCGGGCACAGCGCCGGCCGACAGCGCCCTGCTCTCCCCGCCCTGGCTTTGCCCCTCTGACCCGGCGGCCAGCAAGGCAGCCAACAGCCTCGGTTTCCCCATCTCGCAGGTGTGCTGCTCTGCGACGCGTACAGAGCCCGGTCACCGTGCAGGGCTGTGTGGGGGCATCGCCGGGCCCGCGTCCCCTCTGTGGGCAGCCCTGCGCAGCTCCTGGGCACTGGGTAGCCAAGTCCGAGGAAGGGCTGGTGCAGCAGCACTGAGGGTGGCCCAGCTCCCCACTGATGGTCACAAAGCCCGAGGCCCACAGCCGTGGCTCCCAGGACGGCCTCTTCCTGAGGGACGCCCCGCCTCCAACCCTCGCCCAGGCTAACACCGGGATTCGGGGGCCAGCACCCAGGGGGTCAGGATGTAGCAGCCAGACAGGCCTCTCTGCCTGACGTGCCCCCTCGGAGGACCTCCCAAAGCACCCAAGAACCTTCCGTGCACCCCACCCAGCCCCCAGTGCCCCCCAAAGCACCCAGGGACCCTCCATGTGCCCCACCTGGACCCCTGGTGAGTCTGAAGCTTGATTAGCCTTTGCCTTTAGAGCCCGTGGGCCCCGGCCCTGGGCATACAGGGTGGGACTAAGGCCTGGGCTAGGAGGGGCTCCTCCAGGCCACCCCAAGCCAGGCCAGTGCCCCCCAACCCTGCCACCCCTCTGCATTCCTACAGCATCTCCTGTAAGTTCTCCCAGAAGCCACCTCTGGTCCCGGCCCCCACCAGCTCTGAGGCCAGGGCGGGTCCCTATTCTCCGGCCAGGGCACAGGGACAGCGCAGGAGGCAGGGCACAGGACAGAGGGACAGCCCCCCACAGGGCCTCTTCCTTGTGCCCTCCTGCCACCTGGGCGCCTGGGCCCCGTGATGGGTTGCTCACACCTGCCTTTCTGTCGCCTCTGGTCTGGGAGCCCCTGACCCGTGCTCACCTGAGCCCCGTCCCCGGACAGTCTGTGGAGGCGGCTGCACTGGGCACAAGCCCCGTGGGGACCACCGCAGCCTGGGGAAGTCTGAGCAAAAGGCCCCCCGATCCAGGGCGGGCCTTCCCACCTCCTCCACTGCCCCACTTGTCCAGGACCATCAACCTGGGCCCCCAGGGAGCTCCACAGCGCCCTCCAGCCCTGAGGGAGCCACCCCAGGACGCCAGGTGGGCCGGGCCTGGGCGTGAGGGCCTCCACTCAGCTCTGACACCAGTCACTGGGCGACTGGAAAACCCCTTCACCCCTTGGGGTTTCCTGTCCCTCAGCTGAGGTTCAGGACCCATCACAGCGTCCCACAGCGGTGCAACGGGGATGCTGGGAGCGATGCAGACAGGATGCTGGGAATATTGGTGGGACGAGGGCCGGGGGCATGGGAAGGCCCCACCCAGAGGCCTGCTGGCCAGGCAGCGGCCCACACGCCCCGCAGGCAGGGTCCCGCCATGCGCCATCCTCCTGTCCTCCCTCCTCTCCACACATGTGCCTTCCTTCCTGTGCCCTGTCATCTCCAGCTCTAACGCCCGGGCTGGGGGCTGGGACCCTGGGCTGGGCAGGGGTGTGGGGGCCTCTTTCTGCACAGCTGAGGCCTGTCTACACTGGCAGGATCACACTGCTGACTCATGCTGGCGTGGACTCGTGGGTTCACCACGGTGTGGCCATATTTGGATTTGAGAATATTTTAATATGAGGACTGTGAAAATTCCTCCAAAATCAATTTCCTTGTCTGTATTTCTGTTCTCAGAGCCCCGGTGGACAGGGGTTCCCGTAATAAAAAAATAACATCGCGCTGTCCTCCTTCTGCCTCTTCAGGGAGACGTTTTGCTGTGAGTTGTCCGATTCTCTTGGAAGCGAAGGCAAAACCGCCGGTTGTCTCTTTAAATCGGCTCTGCGGTGTGATGGGGCCCGCGGTCTGGCTGGGAAGAACCATTCCCACCCTGCCGCAGGGAGCTGGCCGCCGCCATCAGCGCCTCCCCCATCCCCATGGTTACGGCTCCTGCTTCCCGACCGTCCCTGGTCCCTGGCCGTCGCCCGCCCGAGGGAGCAGGCACTCCCCACCGGAGTCCGGGAAGCCGCCTGCTGAGAACGGCAGTGACTGCCTGCCCCTCCGGCTCTGACACCCTCCCCAGTGCAGAGCCCTGGCCGTCGCCGGGCTGCAGGCTTGCAATCTGTTGATAACTCCACTCGCGAGCTCCAGCGCTGCCCCTGGGGTGGAAAACTGCTCCCGGACCCGGGAACTCACCGCCTCTCGCCAACAGGAAGCGCAGGACCGCTGCCACTCCTGCTGTTTTTGCCAAAATAGGTGAGAAGTTGGGCTGCGTTTCTCCAGGGTCCGCGCGGCAGGTGGGCCCCCCCGGGAGAGGAGGCAGTGGGACTCGGGGGGGGGGGGGGGGGGGAGGCGAGGTCGGAGCCCGGTGGCCGCAGCATACACTGCCCCGGCCGCTTCCTGGGCATCAGCGCCGACCAGGAGTGAGCAGTTCCTGCTCTTCCAAATGCAGCTTCTCAACAACTTTGGGTTACACAGACGGCACGGAGCCACCAGATAAACTGATCTGTGTGGGAGACGCCAGCCCGTGAGGTCTGGCCACGTCCGGGCAGCGGAAGCTTCGCCCTCCCAGGTCTGGCTGTCCGTTGGGGGTTATTGGAGTCTCTTGACTTAAACTGACAGACATGCTGTACGTGTCTTCTGCAGCCTGAGGTTGGGCTGAGTGTCTCACGCTGGGATGGCGAGCGGAGGTTGGTTTTTAAATATGGATAAGGAAGTGCTCCCCGGGGGCACCGTCCCTCTAAGGCTCTGAGGCCCCAGGTCGTCCCCGGAGCCTCTGCCTGACTCAGGTACCCCAAGCCAGACACTCCAACAGGCTGGCTGGGTCGGAGGGAGATGAGATGGGGGCAGACTTCGGAAACAGCTGCTGCCGGCTGCAGCCGGGGGGCTGCCCCGTGGGTGGGGTGCTAGATGCAGGTGGCAGGGAGGACCCCCACCCGCCCTGACCTGCCCCGTCTTCGCAGATGGGGGCGGCCTCTCCACCCTCACCCGCCCCATTACGGTCGCCCAGGGCTCTACCCCGTGGCCGCTGCCTGGGACCTTGACCTTCTGGACGGCCATGGAGGCCGGCGGGGAGAACGGTGCGACGTAATCGGCTGTGCCGTTGGCACCACCTCCGTCCCCTGCTCACACTTCAGTAACTTCGCTGTGCTCATGGTGAGTACACGCGGGGGCCGTGGGGGGGGCGGGCGGGCTGAGGCTGCCACCGCCACTCACGGATCCCCAGGCAGGGAGAGTAAGCTGCCTCGTGGTCAGCCGGGGCGGTGGGCGCATGCTGGCCCTGCGGCCAGGGGCCCTGGGGGCGGGGCCGGGCGGGAGGGGGGCCTCGGGCTGCCTGCTCGCTGCTCGTCAGCGGCTGCTCCGCGTAGATCATACTAATTAGTGGCAGACGTGCTGCAGTGTTGAATCACTGAATCGGTGGAAGAGACCGTGTCCCACCACCACCCAGGCTCGGCCCGTGACCTGTGAAAACCTCTCTGACCCCGGGCTGGGGGCTGGGGGCTGGGGCCCGCCCTCTCCCGGCCCTGGCCCTGCACACGGCCCTCCCGCTGCAGCCCTGCCGGCCTCCTTCCCATCAGAAAGTTGGCCGAATGGCAGGGGATGCGGGTGGGCTTCAGCGGCGCGTTCGGCAAGCACAGAGAACGCCTCTCTCACCAGAAAAGGGGGTGCGGCCGGCTGTGTGGGGCTCGGCCTGCAGGCTCGGGGCGCTTCCCTGTGGTTCCTGCTGTTTGGATTCCGGAAAGGGTGATGCTGAGTGAATAATGCATTGTGCCTGCTTGGGAGGGACAGCAGCCGAGCGCACGCACAGAACACCGCTGGCCGAGGACAGCGTGGCACAGGGGCCGAGGCTCGGACACTGTCACGGGGCGTCAGTGCAGACCCGACTCTTCACAAGCAGGGCTGTGTCTGAGTTACTTGCTCGTTTTCTTCCTGTTGGATTCGAAATGTCCAAACAAGAGAGATGCTTTTTGCCAAAGGTCGGCATCAGCTCGCAGAGCTGCCAGGCCACCTGCCTCTCAGGCGTCTGAGGGTGTGTGCTCCAGGCGCAGCCGGGCCCGCACCCCAGCTCTGAGCCGTCACCTGTTGCCTGCAGGCACCAGCCCCCAACAAGCCAGGGCCTCCGGGTTGGCCGTGTTTGAAGCTTTGCATCCTCGAATTTATATCCTCATTTGCAAAATGGGTCCTGTCACTGGCAGATGAAGGGTGAACGGGGGAGGGGGGGCAGCACCGCCCCAGGGCGCCACCCCACGTGGTCCAGGTGCCCCAGCGTCGGGCCCCATCTTCGCCTCTGCCTCTGACCCTCCAGCCCTTCTGTGCAAATCTGCAGGGCCGCCCAGGCCGCCCAGCACCCTCCTTCCTTCCTCCAAGTCCATCCACACCCTCCACCCGGCCCCAGCCAGCTCCATGCCGGCCAGTCCAGGACTCTGGGAACCAGCTGGATTTCCCTTGCCTGGAGAGCTTGGAATCTCAGCAGTTTGTTGGGGGTTTATTGCTAACAAATAACATTTACACCGGAGAGAGCTTCTGAGAGAAACAGAGATGCCAACCTAACGTGTGGTGCAGCAGTTCTGCGGCAAGCACTTTCCTGCCTGTGTCTGGGAGCCTGTGGGTGAGACGCCTGCGGCCCCTGGGGGCCGCGGGGAGGAAAGCCAGTCGGGGCAGCTCCGGCCCCGTGCCCCAGGATGCCACGCTCCGGCCACCTGCTCGGGCCTGGCCCTGGCAGTCAGCTGCCCGACCAGCTCCTGAGTGTAGCGCCACCGAGGTGTCCTGGAGGCACCTGGAGGTGTCGAGGTGCCCACGACCCCGGTTTGAACCGTGCTGAGCCCTGAGCATCTTCGGGCACCTGTGCCTCCTTCTGAGCGAGTTGCCTGTGTGCCCTCGGCACCAACAGGTTGGTGAACACCCAGGTGCTCCCCTGGGGGCTGAGGGGCTGGTCTCCAGCCGGTAAAGCCCAGGCCCCACACCTGCCCGGCGCTGACCCTCATCAGAGTGTAAAGCAGGACCTGACTGCACGGCTGCCTCTGCGATGGTGCTGTTGATACTCAAATTCAAGAAGGTCCCCAAGCGCGTGCGGCTCTGCCCTCGTGCTCCTCTCTGAGCCTCACCGCTAGCGCAGAGAGCAGCGCCCTCCAAGGGAGCAAAGTGATGGGTCTGGAACTGGAGTGGAAACCGTCCAAGCCCGGGCACTCTTTCCTTCCTGAGTGTGGCATCCGGCGGTCCCGCGGGCGGTGCTGGCCCCGCCGCTGCTCTCCAGCCATACCTGTCGCGGGGGATTAGCTGGGAGGCAGGACTGGTGTACATGGCCTCCCCGCAGCCCCTGTGGCCTCAAGTGGGGCCCAGAGGGTGAGTCCAGCCGCTCACCGATGTGGCGGCCTGAGTGCCACGGAGACCTGCTCGGCAATGGCGCCTCAGCATGGCCCGGGCCCAGGAGGCGGCCGCAGTGGCAGCCCCGCTGGCTTCGAGTCGGGGTGGCCTTCGCCAGGTCCTGCAGGGCCTGGAGCCGGGACAGGGTGAGAGGCCAGGCCATCCCAAGGGCAGACGCCACGCAGGACGCCCCGGTCCACACAGAAGCACCCACGTTCCAACAAGAAGGGTGGAAGTAAAGCCCCAGAGAGACCAGGGTGGATGCAGGGCGGGGCCCGGGAAGCCGGTGTATCAGCAGGAGGCGGGAGCCCGCAGGGCGCCCATGGGCTCCCTCTGAGCCCGTGGAACCTGGGCCACACCTGTGGGTGGGTTCCCACTCCGACCCGCCCGCTGCCCGCCTGCGATGCTCCAGCCTCAGAGCTTCAGTGAGTTCCTCCAGTTCGCTGCTTTCAATTCAGTCCAATATTTAAATTTCTAACAACTCAGAAAACCTGCCTTAGGCTCACAGAGTTTGTCGCCCACCTCAGGCCTCCCCTTACTGTTGACAGTTTTAAGCAAGTAACCCCAGTCCTGAAGGAAAGCCCGTCGTATTTCTCAAGGTCTTTTCTCCAAAGTTCTTCATAATTAGACCAGCCCACACACCCTCAAAGGAAGATGCTACAAACCACACAAATGCCCAGTCGGGCCAACCTGTGCTCCGAATGCAGAGATGGCTCATCTGCGCCTGCCTCTCCCCCGGGACTCCCTCAGGGAAGGCTGACAGACCAGCAGGGTCGCCACTGAAAAGCAGACGAGGGGCCGCAGGCTCCACAGAGCTCAGTCTTGGTCGGGACAAGTCCGGGTGGAAGGACCTGCCCACCCTAGACCCCCAAAGGCCCAGGCTTGATGCCTGGCCATGCGGGAGGGACACCCGTACACGGTCTGCACCGCGGCCCGGAGAGGCCCATTTGCCGCTTTTGATCAGACAAGCGACCCCTGACCTGACCTCTTCCCTCCTTTCTTCTTGTCTTTCTTAACATCCCAATTTGTTTGATTGCAAAACATACCAAAAAGGACACATCCAACTAAAATCATGATGAGGCGTAACGGAAAAGGGGAAATAAAACCAGGCAGCACGGGGACTGCCGCCCTGGGACCGTTGCCCGGAGCCTGAAGGCTCCACGGGGAAGCAGGAGCCCGGGGTCCCCGGAGGAGACACACCTTGGCTGTAGCTTCCACCGCAGCCCCGCCGGTCGCCCTGCAGCACAGACGTGAGCGGGAATTGCGGGCTTCAGCCCCGCAGCTGGGCGGCTCCCGGCACGCAGTGTGTGGCCTCGTCCTCTGGGCGTTGCCTTCGCCTCCCCTCTTCCTCCGTGGGTTCTCTGGACCTCTCTCCAGCCTCTCTGCTCTGAGGTCAACGCTGCATCCATTGTCGCTGGTCCCCAGAGCACTCTGGGTCCACGGCCTCTGAGGGACTTGCCCATCCAGTGCTGTCGAACCACATACTGGACCATCGTAAGGGTTTTGCCCGTGGAACACTCGCAGAGTAGCTTCTTCCAAGAGGAACGTGTACATGTGTGAACTTTAAAATATAAACTCCAGCGCCATTTTGCATTACTTACTTTGAATTTTAAATGTCACCTCTAAAAATGTAGAAAGCACTGTTGATAACTCTGATTTGGAGAAAGGAAAAAAAATAGGAGGCCAAGTGGAATTAAATCTGTTTCTCCTAAATCATATATTGTGGATGCAGCTGCTGCGGGGTCGGAGACCCCCCCCCACCACTGTGAGAAGCCTCAAATCTGGGCCCTCGGACGAGAGGGAAGGTGTCCAAAGGCGGGTGACCTCCGGGCAGTGTGACCTCCGGGCTGGTCCCATGACAGGCTGGGCGTCATCCTCAGGAAACGCCTCTGGGTCTTGAACGGATGCTCTGAGATGTTTTCCTGCTGCAGGAAAACCAATTCTGGCTCTTACTAGGCTTAACATAAAGGGGTTTTGCGTGTGTGAATAGAAACTGGCAGATAAGATGCTTCTGGAGGTAAGCTCTCCACCGCAGGCCCGGGAGCTGCATGGGCTCCCCCGTCGTGGGTCAGACGCACCTGTGGCCCTCGGCCCCAGGGCATCAGGCCGTTGCTGTGGCCGCTGCGTCAGGAAGCAAGTGCTAGCTTTGTTCACCCCCCTCCTCCGCCATCCCTCCCCCAACCCCAGAAAGAGTCAGGGGTCTGACCTCAGTCCTTAGGGGCAGCAGTGCAGGTGACAGCACCCGGAAAAGGTGGGGAAGGGGCTTGTAAGCCCCCCAGAGGGGGTGGACCCACCCCGGGTCCCTCAGCTCCAGGAGAGACGCCAGGACACACGGGTCCCGATTAAGTCAGTGAGAGAACCGGACGGGCCAGACCTGGAGCGGCTCTTGCCTGTGGACATGAAACCAGTAACAGAGGCCCAGGTGCACTTTTGTGAAGGGTCAGGGGGTCTCAGCCCCGGCTGATGTCACAGGAGGGACACACCATCGTCTCCCATGAAAAGGACGACACACACAGGCCCAGGGACGCCGCCAGTGCCCGGTCAGACCTGAATCCAACACTCCCGGCTGATGATTCTCAATGAAAAGATCATCCAATATCAGGACTTGCCCAGGAAAACCTGCCTTTCCTCGACGTTTGCAGTGAGTTGCATCTGGCAGGAGGCCGGTGCCCGCGGAGCCTGACAAATGCAGAAACACCCTGGGACTACGGGGCCTCGTGAGCCCCCTTCCCGCCATCGCCTGACGCCAAATGCTCCAGAAGTCGGGATGCGTGAGGGCCCCTGGCAGGCAGGACGCTGTCGGACGCGGGACGCTAGGGCCCCTGGCAGGTGGGACGCTGTGGGAGGCAGGACGCTAGGGCCCCTGGCAGGCAGGACGCTAGTGGGAGGCAGGACTCTAGTGGGAGGCGGGACGCTAGGACCCCTGGCAGGCGGGACGCTAGTGGGAGGCGGGACGCTAGGGCCCCTGGCAGGCGGGATGCTGTGGGAGGCGGGACGCTAGGGCCCCTGGCAGGCGGGACGCTAGTGGGAGGCGGGACGCTAGGGCCCCTGGCAGGCGGGACGCTAGTGGGAGGCGGGACGCTAGGGCCCCTGGCAGGCGGGATGCTGTGGGAGGCAGGACGCTAGGGCCCCTGGCAGGCGGGATGCTAGTGGGAGGTGGGACGCTAGGGCCCCTGGCAGGCGGGACGCTGTGGGAGCTGAACGCCCCCGGGAAGCAAGAACGGCAGGCTGCTCTCTCTCTCGTGAAACGTCTATTCTCCACCAGGATACCATCCTGCCCCTCGTCACAGAGGCCCATCCTCGCTCAGACGGAGGCTCCTGGCTGCAGGACAGAGGGCCCAGCAGCCTTCGTGCTCCCCTGGGTGTGGTGGGGGCCCTGCCAGGATCTGGCCACAGACCCTCCCCTGTGCCGAGCCTTCCCAGGCATCTTGAGTGGGCGGGGCCTCCAGGTCTCCCCTGGGGACGTGCAGCCTCTGCGTCCCAGTCACCTCGAGGCTGGCGTCTGTTGGCTGCCTTTCCTCCTGAGCTCGTGATTCCGTGGATTTGGGCTGTGAGTGCAACGTGCCTCCTGCTGACAGCCTGGGTGTCCAGACGGGAGCTGTTGGTGTTCCGTGCACGTCTACACCCGCGCTTCAGGCTTCCTGGCCCGTGGACGGTCAGGACTGCAGCACGAGGGCAGCCGCGGTGTCCGGTCTGCGGTCTGCCAAGTGGCACGGCGCCCTTCCCTGACCGCCTGCTTCTTCTGGGCAGGGCGCTATTTCTGGCTTCCCTGGGCAGCGGGGCCCCTGGGCAACCAGACGCTGAGGCCCCCTTGGCATCCAGGTCACTCGGTGCCTCTTCCCGGGTGACCAAATTCAATCAGCTGTTGCCATGACAACAGCGACCTCCTCACCAAAGTCCCTGCGTCGGAGCAAAGTCGGGGTGCAGAGGCCCCAGCTGGGCCCAGGGTGGCTCCTCTGAGCACGTCCTCTGGCTGGCCGGGCCTCCAGGAATGTCCACGAGGAGAGAAGCCACCTGAGCCTGGACGCGCTGGCTTCCTGACTCCCACCGTGACAGGCCAAGGCCTTCTCGGGGTGTCTCTCTGCTCCCCACGACTCCATCCTGGAGGAGCCGCCAGCCACCTCTGCTGTCCTCACAGCCCAGGGAGGCACCAGTTGGAGCTGCTCTGGGCCTGGGGCGGGGCGTCTGCCATGGACGCCCCTGTGGTCTGCGGGAATGGGACCAGCACAACGGCAGACCCCTAGCTCTGACCCCCAGCCCCGTGGTCACAGCCGGTGCAGCTCAGGTGGTCCCACAGGGGACACCAGGCAGCCCTCCACAGGCCCAGCTCAGCCTGTGGGCACTGACCCCAGCCTGCTCCCCAGAGCCCAGCGTGCCCCCAGGGCCGTGGGAGCAGAGTAGGGCATTCAGGCTGGGGCATCGAGCAAGGGCTCCACCCTCTGACCTGAGCAGTGGGAACCAGAGCACGGCTCAGCTTGTCCCCTGGGGCGTCCGTGACAAAGTCCCACAGAGCAGGAGGCTGGACGTCCAAGGTCCAGGCGCCTGCAGGTGGGCTTCTCCTGAGGCCTCTCCTTGCAGTGTAGATGGCCCCTCCCGCCGTGCGCTGGTGCCGGCCCCTTCTTACAGGGACTCTGGTCCCTTTGGTCAGGACCACCCGAGAACCCTACCCTACCTGAGCCACATCCCTAAAAGCCATCCCCTCCGGATGGTGGGGACAGCTCAGTCCACAGCGGGTTTCTCGTGTGACTCGACGACTTGTGCCACACGAAGCGTCCAGAGCAGGGCTCGGTGCGGGCAGAGGGTCGGAGGTCAGAGGGGGGTGCCACAGGCTCTAGCCCCCACCTCCCAGCCTGGTGTGCCCCAAGCCCCTCCGGGTCCTCCACCGGCCCTGGGGGTGCCCCTGGCGGGTGTGCCCGGCCTCGCCCTGGGAACGCAGCTCCGACGCAGGGCACTTGCGGCGCTGCGTCGGGGGTTGGCCTCAGAGCCCCAGCGCCTGACGCAGCAAGCCTCGCTTACCTGGTGAATAAAAAGACAGAACCTCCCTCAGCTCTGAATGTCCAGCCGGGGCATTCTGCCCTCAGTGTTACATCCTCCAGGGAAAATGGATATCCTTTGAACCCTGACCTTCAGCCCTTTAGCTGGGCTGTGACAAACAGTGAAGGTTGTACACCTGGGGTTCTTGAGCCTGTTCACACCTGCTGCTCTTCCCCCACTGACCTGAGTCACCTCTGGTCAGACTTACTGAAATGATACAAATTCTCCTGGGAGACCACTCAAAGCAGCATTGCAGTGGGTGTGAGGCCCGGAGTGGATTGGGGGTAATCTGACACGAGCCTCATGGGGGCAAGTTGTGCCGTCATACAAGGGCATTTGACAGAAGCAGGAGCCGGGTGGTCCACCAGCCCCCCGGGAGGGCGAGGAGTCTGGAGGCCAACAGGCAGCACAGCAGGAGGCTGCCCTCGGGGAGCTGGCCGTCAGAGCCCCCAGAGGCACCCGCAGCTGGTGGGGGCCCACGAGGCCACACGCCGCCTGCCCTGAGCACTCCACAGGTTGGGGACCTTCCCCTGCCCCAGGCCGACCATTTCTGCTGAGACCTGCGAACCTCCACCCGATCCAGGAAATGCTTCCAGCCCCTCGCCAGGCAGAGGCTGAGCCTGGAGACAGCCCGGCCACCTTGGTCACACGGGTGTGCTGTGTCCTTTCCAGGATTTGAGGACTGTCCTGTCCCTGCCCCAGTCCCCAGGGGAGTTCCTGCACCCCGTGGTGTACGCCTGCACCGCTGTCATGCTGCTGTGTCTGCTGGCCTCCGCCATCACCTACGTCGTGCACCAGAGGTAAGGCCCGCTCTGCCCCTCGCCTTCGAGGGCAAGCTCTCTCCTGCCCTCACGTAGCAAGGAGTCCAGGAAGGTGCTTCACAGGCAGCCGGCCAGCTTGAGGCTGCCCAGTGCCCAGACGGCGCTGGCAGCCGAGGGTGGCCAAGTGCTGGGCGACACCCTTGCCTTCCACCCCGGGCCCCCCCGTGCTCATCAATTCAGGTGACACGCGCTCTCTCTCCAATGGCACCGTGTCCGTTCAGGGGCCCCTACAGCCCATGGCCTGAGGAAGTTAGAGTAGCTGCAGAAACTTTGAGCAGCCTTGCCCTCTGCTTTTCATCTACAGGGGAGTCCAGCTGGTTTCCTACAGAGCTGGTTTCCTGGCCACGTCTGCCTGGAGGGGCTGGGGCATCACTTGAAGATGTGCTGGGTAATGTGAGGAGGGGTCCCGGCCACCATCAGGGTCAAGTCCACAATCAAAGTCATGGGCAAAGCCCAGGCCACAGTCATAACCACGGTCATGGGAAGAGGCTTGGGCGTGTCCAAGGCCAGGGTCAGGGCAAGAGGCTTGGGTGTGTCCAAGGCCAGGGTCATAGGTAGAGGCTTGGGCGTGTCCAAGGCCAGGGTCAGGGGAAGAGGCTTGGGTGTGTCCAAGGCCAGGGTCATAGGTAGAGGCTTGGGCGTGTCCAAGGCCAGGGTCAGGGGAAGAGGCTTAGGTGTGTCCAAGGCCAGGGTCAGGGGAGGAGGCTTGGGTGTGTCCAAGGCCAGGGTCACAGGTAGAGGCTTGAGCGTGTCCAAGGCCATGGTCATAGGTAGAGGCCTGGGTGTGTTCAAGGCCACAGAGAAGCTGTGGTCATAATCACAGCTGCAGGCATAGGCTAAGAAATTTCATTTTGTCCATCGCCAGGGCTGGGGACTGGTCATGGGTATGTTCACAGCCACAGGCAGCGTCCTATCCAGGTACAGGTCCGGCTACAGGGGATCATGTCAGAGACAGTCAATCACAGCCTCCTCCTAAGGTACAGCCTCTGCTCAGAGAGGGAAGAACTCTGTCTGGGGAACCAGGAGGTGGGACTGGGTTTCTTCCCCATCCTCCCTCTGGGACATTGGACAAATCATAGCGTCCCAGGGCCTCAAGGTCCTCGTCTGTCCAATGACCAGAGACCTCCCAGTCACAGTATTCCAGGGCAATTTTCCAACAAACCACCCAAGGCCACATGCTAAGGTGGATTCAGCGTGTCCATCCATCTTTCCCCGACCTGGTCTCTCTGGTGTGCTTTTCCCTGCCCGTCTTCGTCCCGCTCCGAGGTCTTCAGCCCATTCCCCGCGTGAACGGGACGTGGCATTTGGAGAAAAGGGTTCACTTCTACGCTCTGCCCTGAGAGGCCGGTTCCTGACCTGAAATCTCCGTTCCCGCAGCACCATCCGGATCAGCCGGAAAGGCCGGCACACGCTCCTGAACTTCTGCTTCCACGCGGCCCTGACCTTCTCCGTGTTTGCTGGTGGCATCAACCGCACCACGTACCCTATCCTGTGCCAGGCGGTGAGTGCTGTTGGGTCTTCATTTTGCTACAGACTCTGAAGTGTTTGTCGACTCTCCTCTCAAAGGGGAAATTCGTGATAACCGTCTTGTGTATGAAACCACATTCAAGTGCTCGCTCAGGCTTCTCGTGAAGGGGACAGTTAAGCATCCAGCGTGTCTACACCTCTCCCGCGTGAGTCTGACCGATTTGCTCAGCATTTGATCATGTCATTTAGTTTATTTTCCAATCGGACCAGTTTTCTCCAAGGCCTATGGTGACATGTTAATGAGACATTCATAGTCTGGGGCTCATCACAGAAACAGGGACGCGAACTGCCTCTCCTGCAGAGACAGGTGGGGTAGGAGCACAGGGGTGGGACCCCCTGCTCCCTCGGCCCAGGTAAGAGTCCATGGATGTAGGCGAGAGAGCGCCATCGCTGGTGGGTCGCCAGGGATTCGAGGCCGTGGAAGAGACACGCGGGCCCCACCCTCCAAGTGGGACTCGGCGGTCTTGTGCTGGGGAGGTCTGGCCCTCTCAGGTGAAAGGGGAGCACAGAGAAGACACAGAGGGGTCTTCTTCCCACCCCACAGCCCCGCCTGACCTTCCTTAAAAGGGGGGAAGGGACTTCCCTGGCGGTCCAGTGGTTAAGACTCCGCACTTCCACTGCAGGGGGCCCAGGTTTGATCCCTGGTCGGGGAACTAAGATCCCACCTGCCATGCAGAGGAAGGCGGGGCGGGTAGTACGAACTACCCTCCGGTCCTGACAGAGCCCAGAAAGAGGCCCTTCCATCAACTGTGAGTCAAGGACAGAAGGCCCAGGTGCCTTTGCAACTGGACATCGAGGCCCCTCGTGCTCTCCCCCTCCAGCCTCTCACCAGCCCGCCTACTCCTGGCCCCAGCTCAGCCCAGTGGACAGTGCCCTCCAGGCGGGCAGACCCCTCCAGCACCCAGGCGGGGGCCAGGTGGGGCTTCCCCATGGACCACAGGGCATCTCACCAAGGACTCATTTGGTGTGTGTCCATCTGCTTGGACCACGTGGAGGGAGCGTCTCTGCCGGCACCCACCGGGACGTCACATGCACCCCTCGCAGCCTTGGTTGTGTGAATTCAACAACAGTTTATTGACAGCCGTGAGGGCTGCTGCAGCCCAGTTACCTGGCCTCCACGCCCCCTGTCCACACGAAAAATGACTCGTCCTCCTGCACAGACGGTGGCAGCTGGGCGGCTCCTGGGTGTCAGGGGCAAGAGGCTGCTCCCACAGGGGCCCCTGGGGGAGGAGTCAGGCTGTGAGCTCCCCCCCGCCGATCCTTGGGGAGGAGTCAGGCTGTGAGCTCCCCCCCGATGCCCTCCCCCCTGCAAACAGGGTGCCAGACCCATGAGACAGGACCCGGGGGCCCTGTGGCCCAGTCTCCCCACGCTCCTCTACACAGAAGAGAGGTCACTTTTCTGCAAATCCATGTTAGGGCCAACCATCCCATTGGGAAGCCAATTCTGCCACCTGTTCCTGGACCCCAGCAGAAAAGTCACCAGCACGTCCCTGAAAACCACGCAGAGGGGCAGACACTCTTCTGGAAGCCTCTCGATAGTGTGGAAACACCCCCTGGGAGAGCCCCGGGAAATCCAGTTTACCGTCCGCTGCGAACACCTGCTGAGACGTGGCGCCGTCTGGAAGCAGTGATATGCATTGCTATCTTCATTCCACACTTTGCCACCAACGCTCCGCACGCCAGGACCCTGCAGCGGGAGCCCTGGGACCTGGCGGTGCAGCCAGCCCCTCAGGTCATCACGGCCCTTACAGGCCTGGGAGCCCCGCCTCCCCCAACCGGGAGCCCACCCCAAGACTGCCAGCCCAGACAGAGGCTCTGGGGGCCAGGCGCCCTTGTGGCAGCCGAGGCCTGGCCGGTGCAGCCGGGTGGACCCCGAAGTGTGTGGTGGATGGGGGCGGACAGGCCTGGGGGGTCTGGAGAGGCAGGATCTGCAGAGGTCCTGCTGGCGTGAGACATGCTCGGTCCCCTCGTAGTGACAACCTCATGGCCCTGTCGGGGAGCAACCTCGGTTCTGGAGTCCGTGCTGGCCTGGCTTCCCGACCACGTTTCCAGAAGGAATCAGGAACTCGCTTTCTCTCACAGACGAGCCGTAGGCCAGGTCTGGGGCAGTGAGAACAAGATTCCAGCAGGACGGCCGGCTACACGCAGGCTGGACGTCACCCACCGAGCGCCCAGAGGAGAGAGAGCAGGTGCGGGGCTGGGTGGCCACAGTCATGGGGCCGCTGCTCGCTGGAGGAGAGAGAGCCCGGAGGACATGGCCCAGGACCAGGACGGTTGGAAGGTGTGAAGGCTGACATCCTGTGTCGAGCCGACCGGCCATGGTGCAAACATCTTTTTGGTCAAACCTCTTTCTGCGCGCAACTGTGAGCGTGTTTCTGCATGAGGTGAACAGTCGCGCCGTGGCCCGAGGAAAGCAGACTGTCCTCCCCAACACTGGCCTCATCCACTCCACGCGGGCCTGGACAGAAGAGAAGTCTGAGTGAGAGAGACCCCTGCGTGTCCTGGGGCTGGGACCTCAGTCTCTCTCCTTTGGATCCGGGCTCAGACCGAAACCGCACAGTCGGCTGTCCCGCCAGCTGCAAATTCTGGGTCTCAGCCTCCGTGATCACACAAGCCGAGTCATTAGCATAAATGTGGATTTGCTCCGGCCGGCGGCCAGCCTGCCCGCACCGCAACAGCAACAGCTCACCACCACCCGAGGCCTGACACAGACCCTGCAGCCAGCCCTCCTCATCCAGGTGTCACAGGGAAATGTGTTAGAGAGACACGAGGAACGAGAGTGGCTCAGGGTGGCTGGAGGGAGCAGACGGTTGTTATGGCGACGAAACCATGGCTGCGAGCCTCACTGAAGGGCTCCCTGACATCATGGGCACGGGCGGCCGCCGCGGGCCCCGCTAATCCCTGTGCATCCGCACCAGCCCTGGGTCCGGAAGCATGGGCGGCGGCCCGCATGGCAGAGGGGCCGTCTGGACGCCAGGGTAACGACCCTGCGACCGCTCCACGCGTCCAGCCTGAAGCTGGTGTCTGGCAGACGGAGTCCTGCCGTTTACACCTTCTCATCACCCACAAACTTTCACAGTCCGGGCGATGCTCGGGGCAGACGGGTGAAGGGCAGACCTGGCTCTGCTGCCTCCCTGCCCCCACTCTGGGTTTCGGGTCCTCTTCCCGGCCTGGGACCAGCTCCAGAGGCCGAGGGTGGCGTTCCTTCTAAGGACGTGTCTCTGACTGTTTCTACTCACACGTGATGAGAGCCACTCTGCTGTCCTGCAGTCGAGGGCCAGGCCCACGTGGTCCCCTTTCCTCCTGTTTCTGGTGCGGGGAGTTCTAGCCCCTCAGGTCCTCATGCCTCCTCCTCTCGGCCAGGCTGGGGTGAGGCCGTGAGCTCAAGGCCCCAGGCGCACACGGCCCCACTACGAGGCCCAAGCCAGGCGGAGGGAAAGGCTGGGCTCTCCCCCCTGCAGGGAGCCACCTGAAACCGTAAACACAGCCCGGGGAGTTTCCCACCACCCCACGGCGTTCTCACCCATTATTACGGAGCCTTCTCATAAGTAAAGGCTGAACCCTGGAGTTGATAAATCATTATGATGGTGCGACGTTACCTTTATTCCCAGAATCGCTGTGTTCCTTAAACGTTGGCATCCTTACAATTACAGCCATGTTTTACTTGTCATTGCGAAATGTCAGGTTATTACTTCAAAGGCAACTCATTTTACAGAATCGGATGGAGATGACGGGGTGTGGAATACGTAATCAGCTGAGGCAGATTATTGCCACAGTAATGAGCGACTCCGACTGGCAGGGGGTGAACTTCAGCCTCTGACCCCAAGCGCTGTATCTCACCCGCGAGCCGCAAACACCGGAATCCCGGGAGACCCCGCTGCGCCGTCGCCCCCCTTCCTTTGGTGGGCGCCGGTGGGGCTGAGCCATGCCAACCACACAGACGTGTGCACCCGGCCCACGTGCGGGAGGCTGTGCTCGCCACTAGGACCGTGCCCAGGGTGTCGTTCACACACCTCTCTGCAGGACGGCCACGCTGACCGTTCAAGGGTCCTGGCAGCCCACGCGACTCCCTCAGCCCCTGTGAAGTGTGGCATCTGCCCCGAGGACCCCAGTGCCCCCTGCCAGTCCCACTTCCTGTCACCACCTCCTGAGGATGCAAGGGGGAGGGGCTCGGACTCGGGGGAACGTGCGCTGGCGGAGGCAGGGCCGGGGGTGGTTGGCTCACTAGCTCTCTCCCCCCAGGTGGGCATCGTGCTGCACTACTCCACACTCTCCACCATGCTGTGGATCGGAGTGGCCGCCAGGAACATCTACAAGCAGGTGACCAAGAAGGCCCCGCTGTGCCCGGGGGCAGACCAGCCGCCGCACCCCAGGCAGCCCCTGCTCAGGTACTGAGTGCACCTGGCCGCCCCCCCACCAGGCCCAGGAGACCCCGGCCCTGGACCTCCCTCTGGGGCTCTTGGGGCCTGAGGATGAGCCAGTGGCTCAGGTGGCCAGGGGCAGGGTGGGGCTCTGGTGCGGGGTGACTGCCCTCTGGTACCGCTGAGTTCCCGCGGGGAGAACCCCGGCACCATGCTGGGTGGGCGTGGGGAGGGATGGCTCCGTGGCGGGTCCGTAGCCTGGTCTGGGCTTTGGTCTATTCACGGGTCTCAGAGAGCTAAGGGGGGGCCTGGTCTCAAGGTGACCGCGAGGCTCGGCCACAGGTTCGGAGGCCCCCGCCAGCCAGTTGTCCCCGATGCCTCCTTGGGCCGCGCAGGCTCGAGGCGGACGTGGTCGGAGCAGGCCTGGGGCCGATGGGAGCCCCAGACCCCCTGCCAGCATCTGAGCCAGGGAGACGCTGTGGCACCAGCCTGCCGGGGCCACAGCAGGAGTGCATCTCACTTCACGCCAAGGAGCGATCTCGGCTCCTTTAGGCAAGGACGCACCTGCCCCAGCACTGGGCAGCCATCTGTGGCAATCAGGGTTTTGCTGGGCTCTGACCTTCAATTTTCTGAGCCAAGACTGAACCCAAATCAGCCGTCGGCAAGAGCCAGGCTCAGATCGGCCTACGTGGCCCTGAGCCTGGGCACCAGCTGCCCAAAGCCATCCGGCTGCCACCGTCTCCAGGACGTCACCTGAGCTCGGAGAGCATAAGCCTTGGCTGCCCACCGAGCTTCCCCAGGGTGCCCGCTGGTGGTGATGTGCAGCTCGGCCAGAGGTCGCCCTGGACACTGGGGCTGGGGGCGGGGAGGGGGACCCTTGGCGTTTGGGAGCCTTTTGCCTGGGATTCCTGAGACGATCCCAACCAGGTGGTCCCTGGGAAAGGCAGCTGCTGCCGCTGTGAGGTTGCGGCCCATGCGGGGGGCACCAGGGACACCCGGCCCCTCGGACCGAGCTCTGTCTGGCTTTGCACTTGGAGGGACGTGGACCAGCGCTCAGTAAGCCCACAGCCCGGCAGAGCGGCCATTCTGAGGCAGATTAAAAAGCGCCCTGTGTTATTTAAGCGGATAGCGACCCCCCGCAACACCACCCCGTCCCCGCCCCCAGGCTTCCGACACTATTTGATTTTCAGGTGGAGCAGACGCGTTGCCATGTGGCAACCAGGGGCAGTGGCGCTTTCACAGTGACTTGGGCCAGGGAAGCAGGATTTCGTCATCTCGTCTCCTGCCAGGGAGGCCCCAGGTCCCCTGGGTTTAAAAATCACTCTCAAAATGCATTTGCGGGTCTGAAATTGATTGAAGCGCTGCCTGGTTGCTTGAAGACTGGGGTGGAGCTGTGGAGCTCGCTCTGTTTTTCTCTGACAGCTTCAAAATGCACGTGACCCGGCTGGGCGCCCAGCACCGCGGGGCTCCGTGACCTGGGGCCTGGGGTGGGGACTGCCCCAGCCGCGCTGTCACACCCGCAGGTCACTGGGGGAATTTGGCCGCTCCTGGTGCTGGCCGGACGCCACTGCCACACCCCCGCCCCAGCGTCCATTTCCTTTAGTACGAAGGGCCTTGACACTGGGGCGTCCACGTAGCGCTGTGACCCCAGTAGCTCCCTCGGTTACCGGCCTGCCCGTCGCCACCCCGTCCCGGCACGCACACCCGCCACGGGTGCAGATGTCGGAGGGCGGGGGCGTCTGCTTCCGGCTCCCCCCATCACCAGCACAGTCTGCTCTCTCGGCCCGGCCTGGCCGGGGGCTGGCGGCGAATGTGATGGGCCTGGGCCTTCTCCAGAGAGACCAGAGGCTGATCGTGGGGACCCCAAAGGCTGGGGGGAGCCGTCAGGGACCAGAGACTTTCGTCCCAGGCCCCCAGGGCTCACATTCTGCCCTCCACGCTCCAGGCCCTGCAGCCTCTGCCCTCAGCCTCCTCAACCGGAAGCACCCTCATCAGTGGGGATCTTCCAACCGGCCCCGCAACAGGCGTCCTTTTCCTGCATCCTTGACCCCACTCCCAAGACTGGAAAGTCGCCTGGGCTTTACCAACAGCAACAGGAAGCTAGCTCCTGGGACTCCCTGAGAGGGAAGCGCCCCAAAAGGCCACGTGCCGCCAGGGCGTGCTGCGTAAGCTGTCAGAACAGAGCGCACCATGTCTTGCTGGACCCTCGGGGAGGGCTGGGCGGCACGGGCAGTGGCCAGAGACCCTGTGTCCTCCCAGCCCAGCTCTGCAGTTTTCCACTGAGAAATAAAAAGAAAACAGTTGTGAAATCCCACACAAATATTAAAACAGTTTTCTCCATTTCTGCAAAAACGGCCACTGGACTTCGGATAGAGATTGCCTTGAATCTGGAGAGCACGTTAAGATGTGTTACCATTTTAACGTTAGTAGCAGCACCCAATCTGAACGCAGGATGTCTTTCCATTCTTCTTTAATTCCTCCCGGGAAAGTTTTACGGTTTTCAGTGCACATATCGTGTGCTCCGTGGTTGAATTTTTCCCTAAGTATTTTTTTATGCTATTGTAAATGGGATTGTTTCCTTAGCTTTATATTCAGGCTGTTCACTGCGTTATGTACAGAAATACAACTGATTCCTTGTGTTGATCTTGTGTCCTGCAACTTGGCTGAAATTGCTTACTAGCTCCAGCAACTTTCCGTGGACCCTTTGGGGTCTTATCTACCTCATGTCATCTGCATGGAGGGAGTATTACTTCTTAAAGGTTTCCAATGTGAGTGCTTTTCTTTCTTTTCTTGCCTAATCGCTCTGGCTAGGACTTCCAGGACTGTGTTAGTCCTCTCTCTTTTTCTCTTAGTCTAGCTAATAGTTAGCCAATTTTGTCAATCTTTTTGAAGAACCAACTTTGATCTCATCCATTTTCTCTATTTTGTAATTTTTCTTTTTTGAAATAGGCGACGTTTATTGAGCACATACTCTGTCGCGCTCTACGCTAAAGGGCAGGCACGTGTTTTACGATTATTCACAGTTTGTTTAGAACAGAAAATGTGTCTGGCGTAAAGGAAGTTTAATAATACCTCATAGTTTACACAGTACTTTCACACACATTGGAGGGAACATGACTGTTTCTATTTTACAAAATAAGGAAACTGAGGCATAAAGAGATTCGAGGGTTGTCCCGGTTCATGCATCAGCAGCTCATTAGTGATCGCCTCTATTGTATTTATCTCTGCTCTAGTGTCTATTATTCCCTTCCTTCTGCTGATTTGAATTCAGTTTGCTCTTCTTTGTCCCACTTCCTTACAGTATAAAGTCAGATTCCCGATCTGAGATCTTTCTGTTTTGACTCTAGAACTTATGGCTATGAATTTCCCTCTGGGCAAAAGCTGGTCAGCTTTTGCTGATCCCAGAGGTTGTGGTGTGTTGTGGGGTTTATTCCTGCGTCTCAAGGTCTTCTCTGATTGTCCTTGTGATTTTCTCGTCTACCCACTGGTTATTTATGAATGTGTTGTTTATTTTCCACAGATCATTCGGTTTTCAGGGGGTGGGGTGAATCTCTCTAGAATTGTGCTGAAAGTCTTAGAGACAGCTGAGTGAGGGAATTCCAGATTGACTGAAGGGCCACGTGGCTGAGGGGAGAGAACTTGACTCCAATGATGGGAAACATACTATTTCATTCCTTCCGGTGTTTGGAAAGCTCTGAGGTCAGGGTCAGGAGCTGGGGAGGGCCTGGGGTGGAGGCAGGTTACTTTGCAGGTTCTGCTGGGGGGCTGCACGGCCAGGTTAGCTGTCTGCTTTCTCTGTGTGAGGAATGGAATGGGTGTGGAGTGTGGGCTCTAGGGGAGCACCTCGATTCAGGCCCCGGGCCAGGCCCAAGGGCCACCGAGCAGAGTCAAGGCCTTTACGGGTCTCTCATGGCTGTGAGCTGAGAGTGAATTGGGTCCCTGGCCCGTCAGTCCTGCCTCAGGGCTTCTTGCTGGGGTGTCACCACTTGGAACAAAAGGGTGTACATTTAGACAAGGAGGTGCTACCCCTCAGCTTTGGGGTTGGGAGTCTGGGGATGGGCCAGACTCAGAGCCTCAGCTGGGCCCAGGATGTCAGCACCAGGACCTTCTGGTTTTCTTGGGGTGGGGGTGGGGGGTAGGCCTTGCGGAACCAGCACATGGGCAGTGCAGGAAGCATTGTGAAGGGCTAGGGGGAGAGCGGAGGTGGGAAAGAACAGCAGGAGGTGAGAGAGGACCATACGCCCCACAGGGGAGCTGCCCAGTGAGGGGGCAGGACTGGAGCATGGACCCGGCCAGGAGCCCGGTCCAGCTCCCAAGGGCCCACCCAGCCCAGCCTCCACCACCAGGCCCCCTGATCCAGGACACAGCTCTGCGCACCCGTGACAGGGTCCCCTCACACCAAGATGCCTGGAGGGACTCAAGGCAGAGCTCCCCACTGCAGCCACCACCGCCCAGTGTCCATGCAGCCCTGGTGCAGCCTTCGGTCCCCAAGGTGCCAATGCTGTTTCTCAGAGGTCCCAACACAACTAATAGTGTGTCCACGAGGGACACAAAACCACACCCACACTCCTGTGTGTCCACATGGACCCGAGCACACACCCAGCGCCCTGGTGTGTCCACGTGGACCCAAGCGCACGCCGAGCACCCTGGTGTGTACACGTGGACCCGAGCCCACGTCCAGCGCCCTGGTATGTCCACATGGACCTGAGCCCACACCCAGTGCCCTGGGGTGTCCACGTGGACCCGAGCCCACGCCCAGCGCCCTGGTGTGTCCACGTGGACCCGAGCCTATGCCCAGCGCCCTGGGGTGTCCACGTGGGCCCGAGCCCACGCCCAGCGCCCTGGGGTGTCCACGTGGACCCGAGCCCATGCCCAGCGCCCTGGGGTGTCCACGTGGACCCGAGCCCATGCCCAGCGCCCTGGTGTGTCCACGTGGACCTGAGCGCATGCCCAGCACCACCACACACAGCAGGCAGCTCAGTAGGGCACTGGCACCATCACCCCCACGCCAGTGTCAGGAAGCTGGGCGCTGCTCCACGTTGTTCTCGTCCCCTCCCCACGTCAGGAGGAGCCCCTGTGTTCCCAGGCTCCTCTCCTCTGTCACCCTGGCCCCCCTCAGCCACTGTACTCCCTTCAGACTGCTCTCCGTCCCCCAGGCCTCCCACCCTCAGTGCCCTTCCGTCCAACCCCCATCCCTCCAGAGTCCCCTCCTAACGTGGAAGCACGCAGGGCCCCGACGCCACTAATGCCGGTCCCCAGCCTGAGCCCCCGCCTTCCCCCAGCAGCCCCTGCTGGGACGCCTGCTTCCACCATGTGGTGACGGCCCCTCCCCACGCCTGCCACTCCCTTTGCTCCTGCAGGACCGTATCCCTGGATCCCACAGAATGCTGTTGGCAGCCATCCCAGTACATCTAACAGGGGCTTTGCTGCGTCCTCCCCCTGGACTGAGGGAAAGGACTGCCTCTGCCCCTTTGTCTCCTCTGAACCAGGCTCACAGCTCCTCCTCATTAAATGTCGAAACCACATGCAGGTAAATGATAGTGACTCAGTAAATATTTTTTAATTTGGCCTTGAATGCATAACCTCAGGGCTAATCTGAGCGGGGCGCTGGAGGAAAGCAGTCTGATCAAAACGCTGTTCTGACGTGAGGACCAGAGGCTCAGCTATCATCGCGGCTCTCCCGGGGTCCCCCCCTCCACTGCTCGGCATGGAGGCGGCGGCTGCTTGCTGTGGCTCCACAGAGGAGCCCACACGGGGCCGCAGTGGGAGGAGGCCCTTCACGCTGAGTCTGGGGGAGCCTGCACAGGCTAGCACGCTGGGGAGGGGTTTCTAGGAATGTAGGCGCTGGGTGAGGGGCGATAAAGCCCAGCTCCGGGAAGAAACGCAGACGAGGCCTCGAAGGGGGCTTGCTGTACTCACAGAGGGGCCACGGAGCCACGCCAGGCACGCGAGGCACAGCCGAGGTGCTCGACCCAGAGGTGCGGACCTTGCTGGGGCCCGGGGCGCGCTGGGGCACTGGCACCGGGGAATTCCACTGGGTGGGCTGAAAGCAAAACCAAGCGGCAGGAACAGGCAGAAGAGCGAGTCCAGGGCTGGGTCTGCCACGCGGGCTCAGCTGGTCGGGGTGTGAGTTGCAGCGTGCGGCTGAGCAGGTGCTGAAGCTCCAAGCAAGCAGCCAGTGGAGGACTCTTCGCACGGGAGCGTCCTCCAGGAGCAGAAGGCACGCAGGGCGCTGCCCAGGGAAGCCGGCTGCGGGCACCTTCAGATCTGCCCTGGGGACCGGCTGCACAGGCGCCCCTGCAGCCCGAGCGCCACAGCTGGTGACCTCCAGACCTGCCATTGGCACAAGTGTCCATTGGCACATGGAACACGCTCATCAGTCAGTGATATGGGGAACCACCGAGACCCAGGTCCCCAGCCGCCAGCCTCAGGGGGCAGAGCCGGCCTGCTGGTCAGCACTTCCGAGTGTCAGCGGGGAGGAGGGGGAGAAAGCTGGGGAGGGAGAGCCTGGCTGAGAGACACAAACAGAGAAAATGAGGCAGGTGCCCACACTGAGGGCCAGGGGGCCAGGGCTCGGCCACTGCTAAGAGGCCACCACCACGAGGAGGGCTTGGCTCCCACACTTCACGCCTGTGTGTCTCTTCAGCCTTGTTCAGGCCCTTCTCTGTCCACGTCTCTACCTTCCCTGCCTGTGTCATCCCCACGGAAGGAGCCGCGTGTAACCTGGTGATCGTGGGTCTCCAAGCCCAGCCACTCGTGGGCCGTTCAGCCAGCACCGGGGGAGCCACTGGAACAGCTGTGCAGGGCACCGTCCGCAGCCTCTGTGGATGGGCTGGGCGGCCAAGGCCCCTCCGCCAGGGTCTCTGGGTGGAGAGACCTCTCCACCTCTCCCGCTCCCTTAGCCTCAGTCCATTTGGGTGGCGAAAACAAAACTCCACAGGCCGGCAGCTTAAACGACAGACACTTGTTTCCCACGGTCTGGAGGCCAGCCGTCCAGCACAAAGGCACCAGCAGCGTCGGTGTCTCGTGAGGACCAGCTTCCTGGTTCCTAGATGTCCGTCTTCTCGCTGCGACCCGACACGGCAGAAGGGGCTGGGAGCTCTCTGGGGTCTCTCATACGGCTCTAATCCCATTTGTGAGGGCTCCACTCACACGACCAAGGCCCCTCCTAATCCCACCACTTGGGTTTAGGATTTCAATGGGAACGGGGGACATTCAGTCCACAGCCGTCGGCCAGAGCGAGTCGACCTCACAATCAAACGCGCTTCTTGCTGCGGTTTCACCGAAGCTCAGGGGCTCATTCCCAATTCAGCTGCATGTAATTACACGCTAACTTTGCAATCTGTTCTGCCCTTTCTGCTAAAGTGCGCCTAGGTGGTTTCCTCTTACTTAAGGTCAGCTGGTGGTTTTTTCATCTGGAAACTGCAGCTGGCGCTGGTGCTGAGGTGCCTACACCCTGGATGACAGGCGCCTGCAGGTCGTCCATTAGCCCACGTGCAGTCGGCCCCGACCCTGGACGGCCCTGCCTGGTGGAGGGATAGTTCCCTGGGGCTCCCTCTGCCAGGAACCCCTTCTCGCAGCAGTGATTAAAGACGGCCAGGGGCTTGGGACATGCTCGGCAAGCCCTGGGCCAGCCGGAACCACACAACCCCCCGGCACTGCCACGGGGGCAGAGGGCTCCGGGGCCGTCGGTGAACCGAGCAGGACCCTCCAAGCCTGACCCCCGGGGCCCCGTGAGGCCACACCTGGGATCACGTCCTGGCTCACAGACCTGGCCCAGGAACACAGGGCTCCTTCTAGGTGAAAGCAACCACGCGGCCCCACGTGCCGGCGCATCACTGAGAGAAGCATGGCAGCTGGGGTGTGGTTTCATGCTGGTCATCGTAAAGTGCCCTGGCTACATGTTAAACGCAGGGCACACGCTGAACAGGAGATGGTCTTGGAGCGTCTGCATGACATAGTCAGGGCTCGGACCGGCGTCCCTCACCGTGTGGCCCTGAGGCCTTCAGCCACCAGCTTTGCTCCAGGCCTCAAATCCTCAAGGGTTATCATCTTCCTCCACCGCGGTCAGTGCAAGCTGGACGTGAGGGTCTGCATCTCAGAGGCACATCGCTGGCTCTAAAAGCCACACACCTGGGCAATGGATGTGGACGTCTCTCTCCCCTGAGCTGAAATCATCAACCTGATCTCTCGCGTTTCAGAAGTCCTGAGCAACACAAGGAACGCTAACTGCACCAGGAGATGATGGACACCGGGTCTGAAGGGCGGTGCCTGGGCAGGTTCACAGGTCATCCTCACTCCAGCTTCCACCCCCCCGCCGACTGCATCTCCCTGGCTCAAGGACACAGGGAGGCCTGGCAGCAGTGACCCCCATGAGAGTCGTTCACATCCGCTCTTCATGTCAGCGCGTCTCGTCCATAAAGACCCAGGCTCCACGAGGGCGCGGACCAGCCAGGGTCTGTCGGCTGACGGTGGTTCCTCAGGCTGTCCTGGGGGAGGGTGCCTTCAGCACGTCTGGCCCCGGACAGTGGACCGACTGTCCAGCGGGGCGAGGGGGACTCATGGCCCTCACCGCGCGGTCAGGACCCTCATCACAGCCTGACGCGGCTTCTCCCAGGTCCTTTCTGGGGGCTCCTTCACCCACTGGTCTCTTCTGGTGGCCGAGCCGCAGAGGGAGAAACTGGCCTCTGCTGGCCTCCATCCTCTCTTGTGGCCCTTTGGACTCTCGGGGAAGCGTTGCTCCCCCTTGACCTGGAAAGAGGGTCCTCCGCTCAGCTCAGCAGACACAGGAAGAGCACTGGGGAGGCCGCGGGGATTTCAAAGTCAGGTTTCCCTGCAGCCCTGGAGGCTTGCGGATTACTAGCCGAAAAGCGGAAAGAGGGGACTCGTAAACAAAAGCCCATTTAAAATACTGAAGCTCAAGTGGATGGGGCCTGCGCTGCGGGAGCCAGAAACCCCAGTGGCCTCAGCTCACTGTGTGCCCGTCACTGACACCGCACCCTCGAGGGCAGCTGGGCCTGCCCGGAGCTGGGGACAGGCACACGCAGGGGCTCCTCACCCAGCCCCAGAGCTGCCCGCCCAGGACCCGAGCGGCTTCGGCAGGGACAGCGCCCTCCATCTGGGCCCTGCGCCGGCTGTCCAGCGTCTCTGTCCCGGGAGCTGGTTTATTCTGACGGGACGCGGGCTCCAGCCAGGCGAGTGTGCAGGGCAGGGCCCAGGCCCAGCTCAGAGGACAGGACGGGGAACAGTCAGGTGCCCAGGCAGGCGGGTGGTGGGGTCAGAGCTGCCGGACCCCACACTCTCCAGGCTCTGTGGCACCCCAGGCTCAGGGAGAGGGCTGGTCCTTTTTCTTTCTTTTCTTTTTTTTTAACTTTTTTTTTTTTTTGAGAAATAGAACATTTACACCCCAAATAAGTCTAAAGTATCAGCACAGGTTTATGGAATTTCCGTGTGCCCTTCAGGGGAAGAAACAGGAGCGTCCCCTGCAGAGACCTCAGCCGTGCCCACACCCAGCCCCCCTCTGTCCTCATTCATGACTTTTATTGCCTTTTTTAATAGTCTTACCACCCCTAAACACCAGTTTTGTCTGCACTGACTTTGAGCCGTATCCACATGGAATCGCTCATTTCATATTTTTATCTGGTTTTTCACCGCACAGCGTGTTTTTCAGACCCGTCTCTGTAACTGTGTCACCATGTGGCCGTGTGACGTGAACAAATGACCAGCTCTCCTGTAGTCACGCTGCTCCTGGTGGCGCCGGAGGGGGGGTGTGACCCCACCAAACCCCTCAGCCCTTGCCCCTTTCCCTGGGGGAGACCTCTTGGGGGTCCCATCTGCCATCTCCTGCTGAGCACCCAGCCTCCTCCCATCCTTCCTCTGGGCCGTGCGCCTGTCCATCCGTCTGTCCTTTGCCGTAGGACAGCGCACACCCCCTGTATCACCTGGGGCTGCTGGCGTTACAAACGGCTGTCCCGACTCCTACCAGCTGGAAAGCACCTTCTGAAGCAGGAGTCTGGGGCACGAACACTGCGTCCAGTTAACAAACCCGTCCTTCCCTACAGATGCCTCGTACACTCAGCTCTGTGATTCCACTGCCACTTACACTCCTGACTTCCGCCCGGGACGGGAATTTCTGGGTGGTGTAAGCTGGGGGACCAGGTTCGTTTCCTGCTCCTGTTGGAAAACATCACCACAAATTCAGGGGCTTAAAACTACCCAGATTTATCATCACACAGTCCTGGGGTCAGACGTCTAAACCAGCCCCCCTGGGCTAAATCCACGTGTGGGCAGGGCTGGCCCTTCCGGACGCTCCAGGGTCGAACCCATTTCACGTGCTTTTGCCGGCTTCTGGTGGTGGCTGCACCCTCGGCTCTAGGCCCCTCCAGCGCTGGGGTCACGACCTCACGGAGAGGCTGCGGCTGTACTGGAGTTGGCTGGTTGGGGTGGGGAGTGGAGGCTGCAGGAAGGTCCATGCGGGGGCGGGGGAGCCGGGGCAGGTGGGGGCGGAGCATCCCCACCGCGGAGCGCCCACCGGCCGCAGCGAGAACAGCCGCCCTGGCCAAGGGGCCGGAGGCGGCCTCCAGCGCCCTCTGCTGACCGAGCCTGCATGGCGCCCCGCGACCTGTGCTCGGCATGCCCCCCCCCCCCCCCCCCCCCCCCCCCCCCGGGCATGTGTAGACTTGGAGCCTGAACAGCCCAGGCAAAGGCTGGGCGAAGCTCCCTGCAGAGGAAGAGGCGCCCGGGGGCTGGAGGGGGCCTGGCCGGAGGCAGCAGAGAGGCCGGGACCGCTCACCCCGCAGGACTCCAGGGCCAGGCCACAGGCTGGCTCCCGCTGCAGCCTCGCCGTGGGGGGGAGGGTGGTGTCAGCTGCGTGGGCCCCGACTGTCCACCGCGGGCGGGGCAGAGCCAACCTACTGGCTCCAGGGCCCCGGCTGCCTCTCGGCCTCCAGGGAAGAGAGAGGCGGCGGCAGCACTGAATCGCCCCGGGCTGAGACCCGCAGCGGGGTCTCTGGGCAAGCGGTCCCCCAGCTGGCTGTGGCTTAGCCATGTCGCCGGTTTCTCCATCCACCCAGACACCAGAGAAGAGACCACCCTGGGCCCCCCGCTGCAGGGCTTCTCGGGGGCTCCCTGAGCCATGGGGCCGCGGGCAGCGGTGCAGGCTTGAGCAGGGGTCCCTTCCATGCGTGTCACATCCCGTGGGGCCGCCTGCCGATGCACCTCACCGTGTGCTCAAGGTGTCTCCTGAGCCAACCCCGGGTTTCTCTCCGAGCAGCCCCGCCAGCGGTGGGAGCAGAGCGGCTGCAACACGGGGGCGTGGAGGCCCGCAGGCCACACCCCTTTGCTGCGTGGCTGGAGCAGGACCCTCGGGCTGGGTCCCCAAGCACTCGCTCCCCTGGGAAGGTTTCCCCAGCCCACTGAGGCAGTCGCGCCATCGTCCCTGCAGTTTTATCTGGCCCGGCCGCTGCCCCGCCTCACGCGGAGCTGGAATCCCGGAGGCCGGCTCACTGCGCCTGCAGGGTGTGCGGGCGCAGCTCCTTTCCCTCGGCCCCCCACGGAGGCGGCAGCACCCCCAGGCTCTGGCCCTCAGGCTGCCCTCACTCAGGCCTCGGGCCGCACTGGCCTGTGACAGCATCCTGCGAATCTGGCCAGTTTCTGGGCACGTCGCTTCCCTTTCCCTTCTGCTCTGGGCTGGCCGCGCGGGCCGCGTGCTCACTCCCGGAGCCCCAGGGAAGGCACTCAGAGCTCATGCCCGGAGGCGCTTGGACGAGTGCAGGGGCCTGCCCCACCGTGCCCGCTCTCACCTACAAATAGTGGACATCCTACGAGAACAGAGACTCGGCACCACTCTTCAGAGCAACGTGCTGTGCTGGCAGCAGCTTGAGGGGAATGGGGTGGGTGAGGCCCACGCCTTCATGGAGAACATGCAGGTGACCCGGGCGTGCAGGGAACAAAGCAGACGGCGTGGCAGGCACAGAGGAGGTGAGCCTGGAGCCGCAGGACGGATGGAGCAGCGGGGGGGCCCGGGGTCCCGGCAGAGACAGAAAGGGGAGGCCCAGGCAGGAGTGAGCCTGGAGGGACTGCAGGCAGCGATGGGGGTCTGGCCCACGGAGGTGCTTGGAGGGGCCCAGTCACCTGTCACTGGCCGTCATCAGTCTGCAAGTGCTGCTGCGCAGGCCCCGCCTCCCAGAAAGAGCTCTGGCGGATTCTCTTCAAGTGGGGAGCCCCCAGCCTCACCCCAGGAAGGGAGGCCCTGGTGGAGGGGCCGTGCTCAGCTGTTCTCTCCATGGGGAGACCCCTAGCCAGCCTGGATGGGACAGAGCCAAGTGTCCCCGTCCACTGTCAGGCTTCCCTCCAGGACCACTCGGTCCTGATGCTGGGGCTTCGTAGTCTATCCTGCAGTCCGTGTTATTTTCAGGATGGCCTGCGATAGTCCAGACCCTTTACATTTCCATATAAATTTTAGAATAAATTATCCACTTAAAAGAAAGAATCTGCTGGGATTCCGGTTTGATGTCATTGTAAACAGCATTTTTATCTTCCAATGGTTTCCTGCTCGTGTACAGAGTATAACTGATTTTTTGTGTGATAAGCTCGTAACCGTCTAAATGCTCTCGTTAGTCCCAGCAGTTGTCTTGGAGACGCCACAGCATCTTTCAGGTAACAAGTCAGGTCACCTGCAAACAGAACTGTACTTCCTTCATTCTCACTGGTGCCTTTACTTCTTTGCTGCCTCATCAGGGTGCCAGGGTGCCCAGGACAGGGTTCGCAGGGGCTGGGGGAGGGGCACCTTGTCTGTTCCCGATCTTGGGAACCTCCACCATCTCACCGTCGAGGATAACCCCGGCTACCAGTTTTCATAGACGCCTCCCAGCAGGTTGAGGAGATTCATCGATTCCTAGTTTGCTGAGATTTTTTGACGATGAATGCATCTTAAATTGTCTAAAATGTTTTTGCTACACCTATTAAGCAATCACATGGCTTCTCCTTGAGTTTATATGATGAACTGCATTGATCGATGTTTATGAATAACAGGCTAATTCGCATTTCTGTGATCATTCTTACTTGATCACGATGCTTTGTCCTTTTCATAAAGTCCTAGATTTCATTTGCTGACACACTGTTGGAGATGTTTGTGTCTGTGCTCGTGAGGGTTGCTGTGTGTAATCAACTCTTTTTTAAATGTCTCCATCTGAGCTGGGTATCAGCTCATGCTGGCCTCATAAACTGAGTCAGGAGGTGTTCCGTGCTCCTTTATTTTCTGGAAGAGCCCATATCAGATTGGTGTCCTCTCTTCCTCAGATGTGTGTTCTGATTCACTGGGGACACTCGCAGAGCCTGGCGTTTCTCTGCGACATGTTTGTGGATACTCAAGTCAGTGTTTTCACTGGAAAGAGAGTATCCAGATTTTCCAATGCTTCTCCTTTCAGTTTTGGTAGCTTGTATTTTTCTCCAGGAATTTATCCATTTCATCTCAGTTGCTAATAGCTGGCGTGCAGTTGTTTACAGCATATGCGCATCTTCTCAGTGCCTGTGGGTGGACGATGCTGGCCCCTCTTTCCTGATGCTGCCAATTTGTGCTCTCTCTCCTTATCCCGATCAATCCAGCTATGAGTGTATCGTTCTGTTGACTTTTTTTTTTTCCGGAAATCAATTTTGGCATGATAATTTTCACTATTTTTTGTTTTTTTTTCATTTATTTCTGTCCCTGTTTTTGTCATCTTCTTCCTCCTGGTTACTTTGAGTCTACTTTGCTCTTTTGTTTTTCTGCCCTGTTGAGGTGGAATCTTCAGTCACTGAACTTTAGACCTTTCTTTTTTTCCTCATAGAAATACTCACGGCTGAGAGTCCCTTTAAGCCCTGCATCCCAGAAATATTATACTGCATTTTTTCTCATTTTGATTAAAATATTTTCTAAATTCCCTTATGATTTCTTCTTTGATCCACGAATTATTTAGAAGTATGTCATTTCATTTTTCAGATATTTGTGGTTTTCCTAGTTAGTTTATTGCTATTAGTTTCTAATTTAATCTCACTTGGATCAGAGAATAAGCTCTGTATGATTTCGATACTTTTACACTTATCAGCACTTGTTTCATGGAGGGAGCATCACATCATCTGCGATGGTAAATGGCGTGCACTTGAAAAGAATGAGTGCTATGCAATTACTGGGTGTGATGTTCTAGAAAGAGCAATTAGGGAAAAGATTAATGTTCTTGTTCAGGTCTTCTATTTCTTTACTAATTTGTTGCCTACTTGTTCTATCGATTGCTAAGAGAGGGGAGTTCAGAACATCAGCTATGACTTTGGAATTGTCTGTTTCTCCCTTTAACTTTGCCCATGTTTGCCTCACATGTTTTGAATCTTCCCTTTGGCTCCCACACATTTACAGTTGAACGTCTTCCTGTGAACTCACGTTGACATCATTATGAAATGCCTCCCTTTCTCTCTTCTCTTAAAAGTTTATTTTGTCTGGTATTAATGCAGTCACGCCGGCCTTCTTGGACTCAGTTAGTGTGGATAGCTATTTCCATCCATTCATTTTCAACCTCTCTGTGTCTTTTTACTTAAAATGTTTCCTCCTATTGTAGACAGTACACAACCAGGTCTTGCTTTTTTGCTGTTGTTAATCTATTCTGATTACCTCTGGCTTTGACTTAGAATGTTTATTCCATTAAACTTTAATGGGAGTTTTGATTTGGTCTCCATTTCATTATTTGTTTTCTGGTTTTGCTTCTTTTTTCTCTTTTTTTTTTTCTGTCCTCCCTTTTCCTTTTTTATTTTCTTCTTTGAGTATTTTAATATTTTGTAACATTTCATTTTAATGCATCTGTTAACTTTTTGCCTATTAGCTGTTCATGGTTGCTTTAGGGATTAAAATCCACAGCCTTTCCACAGTCTTTGTAGTTTGACACTTACACTATTTCATGTAAAATACATTAAAAACTTGGCAACTGCATGGGACCATCTCTCCTCCCACCCTCTTCATGCTACAGACACTATAGATAGTGCCCCTACCTATACTGTAAACTCCTCAAGGCAGTGTTAAAGTTCTTTCTTTAAACACCAATATATATTTTAAAGAAATTAGGAGGAAACAAAACCTCTTATATTTACCCAGATGTTCAGTATTTCTGATGACCTTCACTCCTCCAAGCTTCTGTCTGGTACAGCACCCTATCATCCTGAAGGAGTTTATTTGGCGTTTCTTTAACTGCAGGTCAGCGGACAACGAATGTTTTATTTTTGTTAGAATGTGTCTTTCTTTCTCCTCCGTTCTGGAGGACGTGCCCTCTGGATAGTCAGCTCACGGGGGGGGGGGGGCGGGGGGGGCAGGCAACTCCCTTCCAGACGAACCCCTGTCCTCCCAGGGAGGGGTCAAACGCCAGAACTTGGCCCCAAGCAGCTGAGAAACTGGGCTGCCAGGCAGTACACAAAGGCACGAGGAACGGCCCCTGTGAGTTTCTCACCCCGAGGTTATCAGGCCAACTGGCCTGAGCGCGCACGCCTAGTCGGCTAGTCGCTGACGCCAGCCACCTGCTGGAACAGGCATTACCTGGGCTCGGGCCGAGAGGCCCCAGCGCCGGCGGGATGAGCAGCTCCGCCTGAAGGGGGCCAGGCGGCTGACTGTAGTGTCCACCACAGCCCCGTACTGTCCCCCATGGAGCATGCAGCCCCCTCCACCCTGTCCACTGTGGTCCCCCCTCCACTCAGGGGCTTCACGTTCTCCCCGTTATTTCTGCCGCGTGAACCAGGGCACCACATGTCCCCAGACGCACGTGCTGGGCCCAGCCAGGGTCACCTCTGCACAGGTGTAGCAGCGGGGGGGGGGAGGGACACATGGAGGAGACGTGGGGCGACCCAGGGGGTGGGGGAACGTGGGGAGCAATGCAGGGGGTGGGGAATGTGGGGTGCAGGGTTCGTGGGGGAGGGGGCGCAGGGGAGGCCAGGTCGGGTAGGGCGCTGGAAGCGGCTCCGCCACCAGGGTGGACAGTTGCTCGGCCAGGACGCCCGAGGAAGGCGAAGGGGGGCTGCCCTGGGGCTGCAGGGGGACTGGGAGCGCAGTGAGCGGCCCCTTCTCGCAGGTTCTACCTCATCAGCGGAGGGGCCCCTTTCATCATCTGCGGCATCACGGCCGCCACGAACATCGGGAACTACGGGATGGAGGATGAGGACGCCGCGTAGTGAGTACCCGGCGCCGCGGCCCTGCCCAGGAGCGCCGTCCTCCCCACACGCGGGCTTCCCCGCCTCCCATCCCCCACCCCCGGTCCCCCACTCCCGTCCCCCCGGCACCGTGGGTTGGAAGGAGGGGTGGAGGGGGGCGCCCGCGGCAACAGGGCCGCCACGCCCAGGACGGCAGAGCGTGGACCCGGCCGAGCGTAGGAGCTGAGACAGACCCCGCCCCGTCGGCGCCCCGCCCACCGGCCCCCCTCGCTCTCGGCGCCCCCGCCCTAGCTCTGCCGCCTCCAGCGTCCCCCGCGGCCGGCAGGTGGGCTGGGGCCCTCGGCCTCGCTGGCCCTGGCCAGGCCACTCCCGCCGTGAGGCCACCGGTCGGCTGCACCCGGCAGTGGCTACTGTGGGCTTCTCAGGCTCCGGGGCTGCAGGGTCCCCACTGGGCTCTCCCCGAAGCCGCCCCCCCTGCCCTCCTGGGGAGGCCGGTCTGGCCCCGTCGCTCACAGGAGCCAGCGCCAGCCCCAGGTCGCAGCACAGCCCCCAGCCGACCCTCGGCGCTGGAGCCATGCCCCCACCCTCACACTCCTCCCCCAGCTGCCCCCCCAGGGCAAAGCCCCGCAGGACACGCAGGCCCTGTTCCCCCGGGGCTCACCCCTTCCTGGGCCCGGCACTGCGGCCCCACCAGGCCCGGATGAAGCTGGGAGGAAAGGCAGCTGCCCGAGAAAAGCAGCAGTGCCAGAGAGGCGGCCCGAGGCTCGGAGCCCAGGCCTGGCGGCCGCCTGCAAACCACCACCACCGCCGGCGCCCCCAAACTCTCACCACGCTGTCTGGTGGCGGCAGGAGGGGCGGCCCCGTCCCGATTTCGTGTGTCTCCTTCTCTCACGATGGCCCTCCCGCGAGCTCAGGGAAGTGGTGACCCCTGGTCCCACCCACTGCCCTGCCTGGTGCGACCCCCTCGCTGACTTGCTTTCCTCCCACAGCTGCTGGATGGCCTGGGAGCCCAGCCTGGGCGCCTTCTACGGGCCCGCGACCTTCATCTCCCTGGTCACCTGCGTGTACTTCCTCGGCACCTACGTCCAGCTGCGGCGCCACCCAGAGCGCAGGTACGAGCTCAGGGAGCGTGCAGAGGAGTGGCAGCGGCTGGCAGGGTCAGAGGCCGGCCAGAGCCCCGGGGCCCCGCGGGCCACGCCGCCCGCCCGCGATGCCCTGCTCACCTCGCTGCTGCAGAACGAGCACTCGTTCAAGGCCCAGCTGCGGGCCGCTGCCTTCACGCTGTTCCTGTTCATGGCCACGTGGACCTTCGGGGCGCTGGCCGTGTCCCAGGGCCACTTTCTGCACACGATCTTCAGTTGCCTGTACGGCGCCTTCTGCGTGACCCTGGGGCTCTTCGTGCTCATCCACCACTGCGCCAAGCGGGAAGATGTGTGGCACTGCTGGTGGTCCTGCTGCCCCTCCCGTGGGGACCCCCACGCCGCGAAGCTCGGCGCCCGCCCCGCGCTCGACGCCAACGGGGATGTGCTGAGCCACGCAGCCTGCCTGCAGGACTCACCGCGTCCCGGCAAGACGCTGGGCTTCGGCCACCCGCCAGCCGGCCACTGCAAGATGACCGACCTGCAGGCCACCCAAAGCCACGTCAGCTGCCTGTCACCAGCCACACCCTGCTGTGCCAAGATGCAGTGCGAGCAGTTGATGGAGGACGCAGCCCACGTCCACGTGCACGAGGAGGACGCCTTCGGGCATGACCCGCACCGGCACAGGTGCCTCCAGGGCAGAACTAAGCCTCACTACTTCAGCCGGCACCGGGCAGCCGCGGCCGAGCGGGAGTACGCCTACCACATCCCGTCCAGCCTGGACGGCAGCCCCCACAGCTCGCGCACGGACAGCCCCGCCAGCTCGCTCGAGGGCCCAGTGGGGCCACACTCGCTGGCCTGCTGTGCCCAGGGTGACCCCTTCCCCTTGGTCAGCCAGCCCGAGGGCGGCGACGCCAGCCCCGTGCTCTGTGGCTGTCCCCCACGGCCCGGCGGGGAGGCAGCCCACGGCCCGGCCCACTTGGAGATGCTCCGGAGGACACAGTCCCTGCCCTTTGGCGGCCCCGGCCAGAACGGGCTGGTTAAGGGTGATGCACGGGACGCTGCGCCCTTTGGCTCTGACAGCACGGGTAACATCCGCACGGGGCCCTGGAGGAACGAGACAACCGTGTAGCAGGCGGGGCTCTGTCACCTTCGCCCACACGGCCCGGACGTGCTTCAGAGCAGAGCCAGGCCCTCGGCCACGTGAGGCGGGCAGGGGGTCACCGCCTGACCCAGCCTTGGCGGCACCGCCACTGACCCCTTCGTTGGAGGACCTGAGCGGGAAGACGCTTTGGGCTACGTCGGCCTCCACGAGCCCCAAGGGCAGCCGGGAGGTCCACGTCCACAGTCACCTGCTTTCATCCCGTAGTGCCCAGTCCCCAGCAGCCCAGGGCAGAAGCCCACCCTCAGCGCCCGGCGTGTATCCCATCTGCCCCGCCACCTGCCTTGCTAGGCCTGGCCGCGGCGGGTGGCGCCCCCGATATTTCCTAGTGTTTAATGTGTGTTTTCTGTTTAGGTTTGTTCCTCGGGACCAGCAGGCAGCCTGCCTGTCAGTCCAGAGCGCTCTGGGCAGCTGCCCCAGGCCCCACCAGTCTCAGGGGGACTCGAGTCAGCACCTCTGCCCAGTGCCGGCTCCACCTTCACCCCCGCCCCACAGGCCTCAGAGCATCACAGACGCTGGGGCAGCAGCCGTACTCTGGGAGCACAAGGGCAGCGGGACTGTCGGTGACCCTAGGCTTTCCACGGGCCAGTGGGGTCTCTGAGGGGCCTGTGCCTTTGGAAATGCCCACACACCCTTTAACGTAGACTCGACTTCCAAAGCCAGGCGCTGTCAGGGCTGGGTCCCGCCCACACCGTGAACGTTTGGGAACAATAAAGCCCCCTGCCACAAAAAGAGAGGGTCTGGCATTTCCATGAACATCTGGGCAGAAAGCCATGACTCAGAGGACAGATGTCGGTGACAAATATCCTTCTGTGACAGCAAGTGGCGTGTCCCATGGGAAGGGGTCCACGGGTCCCCGTGGAGAAGCTGAGACACCCAAAGGGATGTGTATGTGGGCCTCTGCAGTCTTTGCTCCCTCCCTCCATCCCCTGGGGTCTGTAACACATGTGCACCCACACACACGTGCACATGTGCTGGTGCATGTACCACATGTGTGAACGTGCCACGTGCATGCACATGTGCACACTCCCCACACGTGCACAGTACACCACACATGCACAAGAGTGCACACATGTGCACTGCACACAGCATACGTCACACATGCCACCCGTGCACACGCGTCTACTGCGCACAGACGTGCACACAACACGTTACGCACACACAGGATAGAGTGTTTTCCAGCCGTCCGAGCGCCGAGCTCTCCTTGCCCTGTGCAGCCTCGTCACCAGGACTTGTCAGCGTCTGTGTCTTGGGCGGGGACTCCAGCAGGAGCAGATCCTTCCTCACACCCACCTGGGTTGGGGGGCTGTCCCGTGTCCCAGGCAAGACGCCCAGTGTCTGAGCACAGGAGCCCCACTTCCTGGAATTCCTGTAAACCTAACAGTGATGTTGTAACAGACCAAGGTGGCCGGTACCTGCCCCGAGCCCCATATATCCTCACATGTCGACCAGACGGGCAACCGATGACCGCTGGGTGGCTCCTGTCTCCACCGCCGACCAGCCTGCTTGCCCGCTCCTGCGGCTGACAGGACCAGCACCCTGGGGCTGTGCTGGGCACATGCTGCAGGCGCAGAACCGTCGACGAAGTACAGTGTTGTCCTTGTTGGCACTTTGGGAGGCTGGTTCACAGCATCTGCAAGCATATCTCTCCCTATAGGGGGGCAGGCCCACCATGGTGCCCGGGGCTGGGAGAGGCCGGGGAGCCACAAGGCTGCCCTTTCCGGCCCCTCCAGAGGGCGTCCCCCATCCTTCCTGCCCCGGTGCCCCTGACAGACCAGAGAGAGCAGCTCATCATTCAGACCAAAGAGATTCGACCTTAAATATTAAACATCGTGTGTTTCAATATTGGTTCAGCCTCCTGAGTCCACTTGGAGACAGGGTTGTGACACCTTCCGTTCGCAGGTAATGTTTTCCAGGAATAAAAATCCACGGCACGACCGCATCTGGGAGCGCCCCACACGGACGATGTCTCCAAAAGGATGCAGGGCAGGAGGTCGCAGCCACAGCCCATCGTCTGAGGTCTAACGCTGTGTGTCACCCCTTCCTTTGTGCTGTGTAAGTGCGTGCACGCGCGGTGCGTGTGTATGTGCGAGTGTGCTTCCTGCGTGTGTGTGTGGGAGGGTGCGTGAGTGTGCCCGTGTGCTGAGTGCGTTCTGTGTTCAAGTTGGTTTGTGCACATGTGTGAGTGTGTGCATGTCACACAGTCTGTCACGTGTGTGTGCATTGTGAGTGCACGTGCAAGGGTGGGACTGTGCTATGTTGAATTGGGTGGGTGGGTGCCTGTGTGAGTGAGTGTGCATGCGTGTGTGTAGTGTGAGAGCACGTGTATAAAGATGAGTGTGAGAGCACATGATAGTGAGCATGTGCTGGTGTGTGTGTGTGAAAGCGTGCACGCGTGAGTGCATGCGTGTGTGTGTGCTTACGTGTGTGTGTGCGTTGTGTTTGGATCACGTGGCTGCGTGGAGGTGTGAGTGTGGGGATGAGTGTGCGTGTGTGAGCGTGTGGGTGCCTGAGTTGTACGTGTGAGCGCAGGAGGAGCACACGTGTGTGTGCGTGCGTGTACATGCCCTTCACAGAGAGCCCCCTGGAGCTGTGGGCTCCTGTCTGACTACCAGGGTGCAGACCTGGTGGCCTCACAGGGTCGCTGTGACAGCCTCAGTCAGCCCGGAGGACTCGGGGGACTTGGCAGCCCTCTCCTGAGTGGTCCAGCCGGGGACGCGTTACAGTCCCTCCTGAGCGCTGGTGTGGCGTCATCTGCTGGGGACCTGGAAAGCGCTCGCCCGCGGGTCCGGCCAGCACTGCTGTCTGCAGGGAGCATTGGTGGTCAGTTAAGGGCACCTCCACCGACGCCCTCCCCGATTTCTCCAAGAAGCCCCTTGAGCCACCTCTGAACAAGCCACCCCTGGGAGCCCCTCCGGGTCTGTGGCGTTGCCTCAGCTGGGTCTGCAGGAAGGGGCTGGACCAGGACTGGGGGGGGCACCCACTCTGTCTCTCGTCCTGCTGGCCCACTGGGCTCTTTAAGACGCAGACAGTCGAGGAGAGCCTTGGGGCCCAGGAGCGGCCTCTGGGGGGTGGGGTCACAGGGCATGAATCGCGGCTGCAAAGGCAGCTGTCCAGGGGCTGGCGCGTCGTGCTGGGCCTCCTGGGGGGCTGGGGTGGCGGCAGCAGTGTTCGCCGCTTTGGGAGGCCTGTCCTCTGCCAGGCTGGGGACGTTGGCAGGAGCGGCTCGCTCTCAGCTCCTGGGGCCCTGGGCAGGGGCGCGGCCAGCCACGCGAACGGCCACACGCAGACGTGGTGGCTGCAGTAGGGCCGCATCTGCCCTACGGGCACCCAGGTTGCCCCTGTAGTCCTGCCACCCGCCCCGAGACCCGCGGTGTTGCCAGGTGGGGAGGGGGGACTGGCGGGCCTCAGGCATTGGTGTCACCAGCAGCTGCACACAGGCTGACCGGCCAAGGTTGGCCTGCGTCCAGGGCAGCAGGTGCGCGTGTTCTGCCCCGAGGATGGCCGCCAGCCCCGCCCTGGTCTGCACACCCCGGGCTCGTCTCTGAGCCGAGGCTTCAGCGGCAGCTCTTACTACATGATTGATCATCTCCATATTGATTATTGATTTATGCCCCTCGGGGGGAGGGGGCACCTCTGGTCCTGATAGAGGCCAGCTCTGCATCCCCCGAGAAGGTGGGACAGAGGGACAGGGTAAGAGCCCTGTGAGGACACAGGGAGCAGTGCTGCGGCAGCCACGCCAGCTGCAGGGTGGAGGGCGTGGCCCTGGTGGGCGCGGCCCTGGTGGGCGCCTGGGGAGGCCGGTGGGGGAGGGGAGCAAAAAGGCCACGTCGGAAGGTCTCGAGGACCAAGTCGGCCATTCAGGAGGGAAGGCGTGGCAGGGAGGGTCGCACGGGAGACCCCTTGGCATGAGTGAGCAGGGCTCCCCCAGACGTGACCCAGGGCCCTGTGCGGCCACTTCTGGGAGGTGGGCATCCTCCTCACGGCAGGCGGCTCAGCCTGCAGGCGTGGGGCTGGTGGCAGGACGGCTCCGCGGGCCCCACTCTGGTGGGCTGGGAGGGAGGGGTTGTTGGTTAGGGCCGGAGTGCACGTGGCCAAGTCCCATGGCCCACCGGCCACCTGCCTGGGGCTCCCATGAGCCACGGAGCCGGCGCCCTGAGCACAGACTTGCCACCCAAGGGACAGTCCTCCAGGGGCACTGGACAGCAGATCCAAAGGCGCTGGCCTGGCATCGGAGGTGGACCAGAAACCCTGGCGCCCAGGAGGGAGGGTGGCTGGGAGGTGTGGGGGGCAGGGCTCTCTGGATCCCCCCACCGGGTCACGGCTCCACCGTCCTCTCCGCTGCCCTCACATCCAGCCTCCTGGGCACCACACGCCAGCAGCCTCGGCTCTGCTCTGTCCTGCTCGGAGGCCCAGGCGGGCACTGGCCACGGACGGCCTCTCCCTCGCCCAGGGGGACCCAGGCCCTCCCGCCGCCCTGGGTGGATGCACTGAGAGTGACACTGGTTTATATCCACTCTCTGTGCACAGACATCAAGCCTTCCCTGTCCCTGGCAGCAGGTTACTTCTCACACACACAGCTCTGGCAACACCCCCGGGTGGCCCCTTTCAGGGACAACCCGGCAACTCAGACGCGTGTGACCGGGGTCCTGGAGCGCAGGTCCCTCCCACGAGCCGGTGTCCGTGGCCTGGTCCCAGGGTCGAGTCTCAGTCACTCAGATCCAGGAGAAATGTGTCTGTGTTGGGGCAAGTCTGGGGCCGAGGACAGACGATCCGCATCTCTTACAAAAGCCCGTGAGACTGAAACGCCGTCTCTGGGGTGCACGGACCTGCGTGGCACCGCTGGCCACCAGGAAGGCCTCACCCGCCCCGAGGGCGGAGAGGGGGCCGCAGGGCTGAGCTCGGGGCCGGGGGAGCAGGTGGGCGGCACAGGACGGACATGGTGGGAGCAAGGGGTTGGGGCCGCAGTAGATGCAAGAAATAAGATTCGGGAAGGAGGTCCCAGGTCATGGGGGCCGATTGGACGTGGAGTTGGGGTCTCAGGTGGGAGACCAGGGCCGTGTGGGCAGGCACAGGCCTCAGCGGTGCTCCGGCGAAGAAACCGGGGGGCAGAACAGCCCAGGAGTCAGGGGCTCAGCAGCCCTGGGACGGTGGGCGGGGTCCCTGCACAGGCCACAGCCTCAGAGCGCAGGGGAGGCCACAGACACACACAGGTACACGGGTGCACTCGGGCACACACACAAGCTCTGCTCAGGGACGTGCCCGGATAAGCACACGCGTGACAACACACACACAGGAGTGCAAGGAAGCACAGGAGACATGCCGGCCTGTGTACACACACACGTGCACACGCAGGCTTCTTTCACCCCAGCCCTCTCCCGGCAGAAGCAGGTCCTGTTACCCACCCGGGTTCTTGGCCTTCCCCAATCAATTGAAATTGATCAGAGGCCAGACAAGAAATTCAGGCAGGGCTGTACTGGGGCCCCTGCTGCGGCGGGGGGGTGAGAACAAACAACAGGCTCCTCGCTTGCTGGCTCCCTGGCGGGGCGGGGAAGAGAGGGCGCGAGCTGGCTCCTTATATGGGGTGAGGGCAGGGGCGTGTCCAGGGGCGGGGCCGGAAGGGTGGCGTCCGTGGTGTGTCCACTCCTTAGGTGATGTTGTGTGCGGGGGCGGGGGCAGTGCCCTGCTTTTCTCCCAACACTCTGCTTTTGCTCCAGGCTCTTTGAAAGTGGAAGTTGGGTTTTTTGGTCTCTTTGTATCTTTTGGGTCCAGAATTTGCACCAACTGCGCATGCACCCAGTTATTTTTATTTCTTTTTAATTTTATTTATGTATTTTTTAAATATTTATTTATTTAATTTACTTTGGCTGCTCCGAGTCTTGGTTGCGACACGCAGGATCTTTTTTTAGTTGAGGCATGCGGGCTTCTTCTTTGTGGCATTCAGACTCTCAGTTGCAGCATATATGCGGGATCTAGTTCCCCGACCAGGGATCGAACCCGGGTTCCCTGCATTGGGAGTGCGGAATGTTACCCACTAGACCCCCAGGGAAGTCCCCACAGGTCTTTTTAATCCCGCACAGTTTCTTTGTACTTTGTTGCTCTAGGAGACGTGTGTCCAGGTGCGGGTACGCAGTGCTGCCACAAACGGTCCCAGGTCCCAGCCTTTCTCAGTCCCACTGAGGCTCTGACCTCCCTCCCACCTGGCCTGACAGCCCCTGTCTGCTGTGAGCCCTTCCTCTCTGGGAACCCTGGGAAAGGAGCCCAGGTCCCTCCAGGGGGTCCCCAGCCGTGCCTCCAGGGGCCCCAATATCCCAGAGGCTGAGTGGAAAGTGGGTGGCAGGATCTTTTCGTGCCCCCATGGAGAGGCAATGGGACACCAAGAACTTCCCTCCATGGAACCTGGGCTGCTGGGGAGCCGATGCACGTCCTACAGACCCTCCAGTCTGCAAGGACTGGTCCCTGGAGACCCAGCAGAGAAGACAGTCTGGGAGCTGGGCCCTGCCCTCGGGGGCTGACACCCCAGCTTGCCACACGGGCTATGAGATAGGTGATCACAAATAAGGAGCAGACTGTCGCCGGCCCCAGGAGCCGGGAACAGACCCTCGGGGCCCCTGCGTGGGGGGTTCCCGAGGAAACACACATGCGTGAGGGATACCGGGGCCCCCGAAACAGCTGGTGCCGTGCAGCTTCTACACACGTCACCCCATGCAACGTCTCCAAACGGGGGGGGGAGGGGGTGGAGGCAAGCCTCCCACTGTCTACAGACCGCCCCCACCGCCAGGTGGTCGCAGTGCAGCTGGGACTTGGCTGACGAACAGCGGGCTCTGTGTGGCCTGTGGGCAGCCAGTCTGTGCCATCGCCGCTGCGAGGATGGATCCTGGACAGACGTTGGGGGGCCCGCAAAGGCAGGAGGACCCCCGTGGCCGGTCAGACGCGGAGACTGCCTCTCAGGAGCATCGGCAGAGGAAGGGGAGGCCTGGGGACCAGGGCACAGGGCACAGGGCTCGAAGGGTCTGGGTGGGGGCCGGGAGCCCAGGGTCCTGGGGGCGAGACTGCGGGGTCCGGCGGGAAGCACAGGCCGGAAGCTGTCAGCTCCTCGAGGGGCCGGGCGGGTGAGATGCTCAGAGCAAGATTTAAGGGGCCCGAAAACTCAGTAATAAAGCAAGTAATGTTGTGACACAATATTTTAAAAAACCAAAATTGATACCAAAAAATCCACGGTGACCGGCATCAAAATCTTAAATGGAGACAGAATCAGTGTTACTGGTGGTCCCCCAGTGGCCCCAGTGTGGGTGTCGGGGATGCTGAGCTGACACCCAACTCAGAGGAGAGTCCACGCCCAGCATCTGCCGGGTCCTCAGCAGAGCCAGCGACCAAGGCCGTTACAGGGCACAGGGATAGAACAGCCCAAAACCAGGTGAAGAAATGACCCCAAACCAGGCGAAGCGGGCAGAGAGGTGCTGGACATGCCAGGATCAATTTGCAGACAGAGCAGCGCCACCTTCTCTCTCGTGCTGGAGACACACGAGCTATAAAAGTGGAAACGCTGAAGCTCGAGATGGGGTAGCCGAAGTGCCCGTCATCCTTGCCCCACGGCTGGGCCAAGAGGTCCAGGAGTGTGCACCTCACTTCACAGTTTACAAAGAGCTGCCACCTCTGAGCTGGGGCAGGGGGCGAGGCCCTGGGGGAGGAGGGGGCCCACGGCGGGTGTACAGTCCCTTCAGCCCCGCGGCGCCGGGTCCAGGAACCCTTGCAGGGTGCAGGGGAGTCGGGGTTCACAGCAGACGGCGGCCCTACCCGTGGCAGCGTTCCCGCCCACAACCTGCCAGCAGCTCACAGCGACAGGATGTGGTCAGAACCCCCACCTCCCCACACTCCCAACTCAGCGCCACCCGGGGAAAGCGAGCTCCCAGCCTCCTTCAGGGCACAGCTGGGAGCCTCCACCCACAGCCTCTTCTCCCGCCTGCCCTCCGCTCACTGCCAAACCCAAGTGCCCAAGCGGCCCGGCCAGGTGCCTTTCACACGTCACCCGTCAAACGCTCACATCCAGCCTCGTGAGCAGGCTCAGAGGGGCTGAGCAGATTGCCCAGCGTCACACAGTCGGGAAGGGCAGAGCCACAGCCTCCGTGACCAGCTCCCCCGGCGGCTCCAGGGAAGCAGCGCAGAGGCCACGTTCACCGGGCCCCAGCCTGCCTCCTGCACTGCACCGGACGAGGGGCAGATGGGGGTCGTCCATCAGCCAGGGACCCTCCGTCTTCACACGACAAGCCAGTGGCAGGCTCGGCTGTCTGTCTGCAGCCCACCACCCGCGTCTCTTCCCCGCTTGGTCCACGTCCTCACAGCTTGAGAGCAGTTGGGAAGTTCTGGGGACGCTGGTGGCCTCTGTGTGGGCTGGGAACCCGGAGCGGGGGGCGGGGCCCTTCAGAGCCACCTTCGCAGAAGGATGTGGAGGGGCCCCTCCTGAACCAGGGAAGTGGCATTGATGGATGGATGGAGCTCTCCAGGTGAAGCCTCCTTCAAGGCCTCAGACTGAGCTCATAGGATAAAGATGACGGACAAGTAAAGAAACAGTCCTCTCATTTCTACAAATGTTCCAAAAACTGTGGCAGGTAAGTACAAATGCCTGGGAGGAGCACCTTCTGGAATGTCCGTGAACACGTGGAATTCGCTCCATGAGCTGCATGGAAACATCCTTCACAGAAAGTGTTGGCCTCGGGTTCCAGGGGAGAGCAACCCCCCGCCCGCAGAGATGCATCATAAGGGGAGGGTCACAGCCAGCAGGGCTTGCAGACCCCACCCAGGGAAGAGCCAACCGGGGTTTGGGGATGAAGGATAGAACTGAACACCTGGTAAAAAACGAAAAAGCCCATTCAAAAGTCAGACGGTGGGAAACACTGACGGGCGGTGGCCGAGGGACCCCTGAGAAGGCCTAGGAGCTCAGCCTGTGTCCCCAGCTCCGTGGAAAAGTCTCCAAAGCTGTGTCCTGCAGAGACTTTGGGAAGAGGTTGCTGGGAAGAGGCAGGGCATCCCCAAAGGGAAGAAACCTCAGGGAGTTTGGAGCAAAGGGGAGACGGAGACCCAGGACAACAGGTAACTCCTGTGCCCTGCTCCCCCTGTGGCCCAACGGTCCTTGTGTTCAGTATGTCAAGCAACAGATAAAAGAGGAGAAATATAACCGTGTATCTGAGTCTCAAATCTTTTCACCTTTTCCTGAGAAATGTGCCCCAATGAAGTGCATTAAAGGGAGTTTCTGCTATTTTTCAAGAAACGTAAGACATCACCATCCAGGAAAGATGGTGGCATTTCAACATTTTGCTCACAGGGACCCACGGTATTAAACCAATCCCGCCTTTCATACATAGGGCTAAGAGCCAAGAAGCTCCACGTCTCGGCAATGTCTTGTTTAAACTGGGTTTAAGTGAATTTATTCTGGAATTTTGTTTTTAAAGATCAACATTTGCTTTATGAAGGATCAGTGCTAGTCTAAGGGCCAAGAAAGTCTCAGCTGGCCCTGCCTGTCAAATGAACGGACCCCCTTCACATTACAAAGGGACTATTGCCCCTCCGCTGGGGGCAGGGGTACCAATCACAGCAGAAACCCTTTCTGAAATTGGTTCCATGAACAGAAACAAAGAAAAAGAATGCTAGTGCCCGTGAGAGGCGTTGCTATACTTACAGACCCAGGACGGCTGCGCCCACCTCAGGGAAGGGCTAAGCCTTTGCCGGGACCCTCCGAACTTACCCGAAATCCATGCCAAGCTTTTCATTACAGAGAATCCAGAGCAGTGGAGGGAGCGGAAGAGATGCCTCAGGCGCCCCCGCCCCTGGCACCACGGGGCGGCAGTCAGGACTCCGCCCTCGAAGGACCACAGCGTGAGGGCAGCAGGACCGAGATGCAGGAGATGATGTGTCACAGTTGGGTGGATTTGCTCCCAGACTACAAAATTAGTCTACCTTAGACGTTAGCACACTCACGGGATAGAGAAGATCAAGCCATCACCTTAATAGACACAGAGAAAGCATTTGATGCAATTCAACATTTATTTGTGATTTTAAAAGAACATTTGGCAAATTAGCAATAGAAGGGAACTTCATTAACCTACAAAAACCTACAGCAAAATTATCCCTGACGGTGAAGAAGCGAAGCCCAGCTGCTCACCTTGGGAACTCAGCCAAGAGGACCGTCTCACCACGTCTGCTCGGTGCTGCGCTAGGGTCCCATGGGGCAGTGAGGGCAGGGAGAGGCGTGGTGAGGATGAGAAATGGAGAAGCGGGACTTATTCCCAGGGAGTGTGATCGCTCCCACAGCAAATCTAAGTCCGTCTCCAGGTCAGAACCACTCAGTTAGTGGTTAGCACATTGCTGGACACAACGTCATCGGACAAAAGCCAATTTGAAACGGATTCACTTCGCTATACAGCAGAAACTAACACAACGTTGTAAACCAACTATACTCCCATAAAAATGAATTTTTTAAAAAGAGCCCATTTGACTCCTGTAGGCCAGCACCAAACAGGAAACAAAATTTCTACAAAGATACAATTTACAATAGTACCAAAATACGCCCAATATTCATGACAAATACAATAAAAGAAACGCAAGTCCTCCTCACAGAAAACCACAAAATATTATCAAGAGACAGGAAGGGAGCCTGATTCGAAGGGGAAAGACCCACACTCGGGTTAGAACGCTCGCTGCTTCTCAGGCTCGTGTGCAAGCACACGCCACACCACGCCACTCGCACCCAACAGGGTCGTGACGGCTCGCAGCAGGCGGGCTCTCACGGGGCCAAGAAGAGCCCAGACGTTCTTGGAGGAAAAGGAGGAGGAGGGGGCGGGGGGGCGGGAGACTCGGAGCGTGGGGACTTCTGCAAGGCTGAGCACAGACCAATGGACAGACTCACACATGTGCACACTCGGAGGCCAGTCAATGGACACACGCGTGGACTTGAACACGAGCATCACCTCTGACCCGGCAAGAACACGTGCAGGTGCACAACGTGAGCAAAATACGTGCCAGGTGACACCCCAGACCTAGAGTGTGTCTGGATGCCCAGACGTCTGTCAGTGGTGGATTCGTGCATCTGACACCGCTCAGTAAAGCAGTGAGCAGACTCCCGCTCCCAGGACAGCTCTGAGCGAGAGAAGCCAGACAAAAAAAGAAAACGCGCACAGTGTGATTCCATTTATACAAATTACCAAAAAAGAAAAAAATGAGCAAAACTAAACTATTTCTTTAACGACATATGCTTAGTGGTAAAACTAGATGAAAAAAGAGAGTAGAGGAGTCTCTTCCGCAAGGGCAGGACAGTGACTGCCCTCGGGGTGCAGGGGGTGGATTGGGGGGACATTGCCTGCTGCTCTGTCTGATAGATCAGGAGGGTGCCCCTCTCTCCCTGGATGTCCTGATTTGCAATTTACAATAAGTTTCCCAGCGGCCCTTCTCTGGCACCGCAGGACCTGCCCTCCACGGCTGTGACTCCCCCTTGCTTGGGGCTGGCTCCCCCAGGGGCTGGCAGCTTTATCTTTGGCCCAACAGAGGCAGGCTCACTGCCGTCACCTGATGCCGGACAGGTGTCCACACCGGAGCCAAGGAGCTCCGAGGTGGAGCCCCAGCCCTCCAGCCCAGCTCTGGGCTCTGGGGCCAAGACGTCACCTGGGTGTTCACGGGGGCAGCAAAGACCAGCAGTGCGGTGGGGGCATGGGACATCCACAGTCAGGGTTAGAGAGATGGGTGGTTTAGCCCAGGGAGCTCGCCTGTGACGGCCTCAGAATCACACGGTGTTGGGGGGGAAGGGTTAGAGACGCAGCTTCCTGACCAGGGTCCCCCCGGCACTCTGCCCACCTCTGATGGGGGCCCTGCCAGCTCCATCCATGAGGGGACCCCAGTCTCTCTCAAGCTCCCCAGGTGTGAGAAATTGCATCTGGGGTCTTTGAATGCTCCCAGTCGGGCATGTTCCCTAGCAGGACCTCTGGACCGGCAACCTTTGTGGGTAGCGACCTCACCCCATCCTCCACACTGTGAAGCACTGCTGCACGCTTCGAGAGGTGAGGCACTTGGCCCGGGGCGTGGGCGGCGTGGGCGGCGCGTGCTGGGAGACACGAGCCCGGTCTGCGCCCCCTCCTGGGAACCGTGAGCTCCCTCACGCGCTGAGCCCGTGACTCGGCCGCACATCTGCGTGACTAAGGACATGGGGGCGGCCGATCCACACGACATCCGTGAGTAAAAGGAACTGGTCTGGACCTGTAGGCGGTGCAGCCGCGCCACTCACTTCCACAGAGAGCGTGTGCACGGGAAGCAGGTGCTGGAAGGCAAGAGGGGCACGAGGGTCCTTGGGGACAGTACCTTCAGGAGGGGCTTCCACGCCTGGGGGCAGGGCTGTTAGATCCTGGGGCCCAGACCTCTGGGGAGGGTGCCCCATGGGCGCTGGGGTCCCTGGGGTACCCCATTCGGCCCCCCCTGCCCGGGAAGAGGAGTGGGGCAGGGGCTGCCCTCAGCTGCTCAGGGAGGCAGCAGCACGGGGACGAGCCAGAGCGTGCAGAGACCAAGTGACAGACACGGAGTGACGGCCACCAAGTGACAGGACGGCACAGGCTGCCCCAGCAGCAGGTGGGCGGGCTAGGTCCTGTCGCCAGGAGGAACATGGTCAGAATATTTCGATACTGTAAAATGAATCTCATGGTCACTGGAAACAAAAATGTTAAAAATTTTTACTTAGTAAGTATTCAAGTTATTAAAACTTACATGCATCTTTGTTGCAAGGTATTATGGAGAATCTGCAGAAACTTTCAAGCATAGAAATCTATCACAGTAGAGAAAATTCTGGCTGGAGTTAGATAACAGTAACGAGTTTAAGGAAAATGTTATGATGAACATTTCCGACTATGAAAAAAAATGTTTGTGTTTTTTTCTAAATGATTGCTAGTGGGTATCAAAACCACTTTGGTTTTTAGGTCCTTGGATATATTTACAGGAGTGACTAACAGCTTTATTTCAAAATGTCAATAATTATACCACGCCAGAAATTACATTCTTTGCAATTACTTACATTTCTTAATTTTTCAAAAATGTAGATGTCGACTTCAAAATGTACACGTGGTGTGACAGCTTCTCAAAATCTTTCAGGGAAAACAGGAGCTTTGAAAACCCATCCTGTACCACTCCCTCCCACCCCACATTCGGCCTGATCTACTGACAGCCGCTGACTGCACGGCGGAAGCCAGGAGAGAGCGTGCCTGGGGACACGCGTGGTGAGGGCCCAGCCTAGCCTGGAGTACAGCCTCCCTGGTCACTGAGGGCGGCCGGGGGAGGGCTGAGGTCTGAGGCCTGAGGCTCGGGGGTGGGCAGGGAGGGCGCTCGGGCTAGGACCTGCTTGGAGACAGAGGGAGGGTCTTGGAGGAGATGGGGGTGGAGGAGAGTGGGTCGACGGGTCCGGGAAGAGCAGTGAGGAGACGGGACTCCGCCAGGTCGCGGCCTTGGCCGTGGAGCTGACCGTGCGTCCAGGAAGCCTCTGCAGGATTCTGGCAGCGCCTAAGAGTCCCAGGAAGCAGACTTGCTCCCTGGGCATGTGCTGGACGTGCGGGTGGTGGGAGAGGCTGGCGCAGAGGCCGGGGCGAGCGGGCCCTCGCGGCATCTGCTCGTGAGGACTTGGCCTGTTTGGAGCTGAGCTTCAAATTAACTTTGAGTGGCGCCCAGGACTGCCTGGACGTCCTTGTCCCATTTGCTCTGGGGAGGTTGAGGGTGCCTGATCTAGACTTGGTCTGATCTCAAAAGTAATGTCACAGTCATGTACCAACACTGAGGAGCACCCACCACGCCCGAGGCACCAGGACACAGGGGGCCACGCCCTTCCAGGGAGCAGAGCTTGCCACAAACGCGGGCAAGTGTGCAAACACACAGTGAGACTCACAACACACCCAGCAGAAGCTTCCGGTCACTCCACTGAACAAAGAAGACCAGTGACCACAAACGCTTTGGGGAAGCAGGCGGGTAGAAGAAGGAAGGCAATGCGGCCCCTGCCAGGTGCCTCCCTAGGGCTCCCGCCGGCCCCGCCCCACTGGCCCAGGCCCCCTGGTCCCTGCTTGACCGAGGAGATGGCACACGCCCACTAAGTGCTTTGAGGCTGGAACAGCCAAAGCTGACTCAGCCGGCATCCACAGCCCGTTTGTTCTGCATTTTACCCAAATTGGATGCGCCTTTTCCCAAAGTAGACAATGCCATTGGGCCCGGAACCATTGGCGATGACACTGCTCCTTCAGTCAAGGGGTTTGCATGCCACCCCCCAATTCAGTCCTCAGCCCAGACCCCGGGCCCGGTTGCAGGGAGACCTGAGAACCAGGTGATAAAGTTGGCATCTTCCCTTTGGGCCCACAACAGCTGAGACCCCCGGAGGGTGTTTAGGCTGGATGGCGGGTGAGGGGTGTCAAGGCCACACGCAGGCTTCAACAGCCTTCGACGCCAGCCTGGGACAGAGGGAAGGGGCAGCCCCCCGCCCCTGCAGCACAGGGACCCTGCAGGCAGGGCGCTCGGCTCCGTGGACGCAGGGCCCGAGTACAGGATGCAGCTGGAGCCCCAGGGCTCTGGAGCAGGGCCTGCCTCCCTCTGAGACCGGGTGGTGCCCACCGACAGCCCAGGCACTCATCCTGAGATGGATCCTCTCCAACCGCTGCTGCCCTCACCTACCCACCCGCCCGCCCTGGCTACTGCTCCCAGCTCCCAGACAGCCAGACCCACTTCTCTCAGGGGCCTTGGGTGGGCTGTACACAGTGGGGCTGCCGGCACCCCGGCCGCCAGACTGAGGCGTCGCTGCCCACGTTCCTCCCGACCGGGTGCTCCTTGCCCACCTGGGGTCACATCGCAGGGCCCCCGGGGCCACGAGACCTGAGCCGGGATAGAATTAGTCCCCTGCATCCTCGGACCTGGCAGGACCCGCCGCGAGTCAGCTTCCTTCGCCGAGGAGCATTTACATCGTGGCTGCTGTAAGCCTGGCCGCAGTGCCCACCGTCTTGTGGGAGCTCTGACCCCCTGCCCTGCGCCGGGGGAGGGGGCCCACCCGTCACCCTCCTGCAGAAGACGTGGAGGCTGTGCTGTCTGGCTCTTTGCTTCACCGTGAGGGGGCACCCTCCCTGGATCTCTGCCAGGCTGGGGTAGGGGTGTCCTGCTCTCTGCCCAGCCACAGGCCCTGGCTTGGGGCAGGGCTCGTCCCTGTGCTGAGGAAACCCGGTGAAGGGGTTAGTCACGAACCAGCAGGACTGCCAAATTGAGGGAGAGCTTGTCTGTTCTTTTGGTTCCCTTTCCACACCGAGGAGGCAGGCTGGCAAGGTCTGGATGAAGCTCTAATTATTGGTCCCCCATCCATGGGACCCTAACTCAAGAAAGGGGCAGGCCAGACCCCAACTGCTCAGACGGGTCTACTCCCTGGACTCTACCCCATTCCGCCCCCCCTGCCCGGCCCCCCCAGCCCTGCCTGGCCCTCCTGGGCACCTCTGCAGCCGCCCCTCCCCACCTCCCCGCGTGGACTGCGGCAGCCCCGCCCCTGCCAGCGGGGGCAGGGAGCGAGGGTGACAGGGTGGAGGGTGGACCACCCGCCCGGCACTCTCCGCGGGCTGGGCCGCGGCCCTCCATCCGTGTGCCCACAGAGCCCGCGGCTGCCCGCGACGCACCGCTCAGGAACACCGGCCACAAGGCTGGCCCCGCCCCCAAACGGTGCCTACCGCGCACAGGCCTCCACCCCTCCCCACCCCCCCGCAGTGCATCCCCCAGGACAGCGGCCAACGTCCCCGAGGGACGAAGTCCCCAGAACGCCCTCGGAAGCCCCCCCCCCCAGTCGCCCCCAATTGCCCGGCAAAGTGAGCACGGCCTTGCGACTGCCCCGACCCCCAGTCCCGCGCCCAGGTGCCCCCACCCCCGTCCCCGCTCTGGCGACACTGCGGCAGCGCGCGGGCGGGGCGCACCGGGGGCGGGGCCGGCGTGGGCCGCGGCGGGCGGCGCGGGGGGCGTTCCCGCGGCGGCCCTGCGCGCGTAGCCTTCCCGGCTCGCAGAGCCAGAGCCTGTGCGCGGAGCCGGAGCCGGAGCCGGGGCGCCCAGGCCGCTGGAGGGGCGAGGCCAGGCGGGGGGCGCCGGCCTCGCGTAGATCTCGGGCGGCGGGTGCGCCTCCGGCCGGAGCGCGGCGGCTCGGGCAGTGACTGCGAGTGTGGCGGCGCACGGAGGATGCAGGCCATGGACCCTGCTGCGGCGGATTTTTACGAGGAGGACGGCAAAGACTTAGACTTCTACGACTTCGAGCCGCTCCCCACTCTGCCGGAGGACGAGGTGAGCCCCCGACCCGCGCTGGGACCCCCACCGTTCCGCACGGAGGGGTTCGCGGAGAGTCCCCAGGCCCCCTGCCCCCGGGCCAGGTCCTGGCAGCAGGGGGATACCAAAGCCCTTCTCACCAGCAGCACCAGCCTTCAGCGTTTTCCCCCAGAGGGGACAGGACCGGGGGAATGCCACCTGGGACAGCAGCGGGTGGGCTGTCACTGAAGAAGTTGGCGCCCTGCGGGGGTGGGCTCCGGGTTACAGATGTTGGGGGGATGAGCGTGGGGGGCGCTTAGCGGCAGGGCCCGAGCACTGTATTCCTCCTTGCGGAGACCCTAGGAGGTCAGCGGAAGGCGCCGGCAGCAGAGCCCAGTCAGGCCAGACTGCTCAGGAGCTGGGGGCGGGGGAGGCCTCCATGACTGAGGGCTGATTCCTGCTCATAGAGGACAAAAGTGGCCTTCAGTCAGGAGCCCAAGTCCTGAGCCCCCAGCCAGGGTGCAGAGGGGCCAGGGTCTCTGTCACATGGGGCTTCTGGCCATTAACTGGGCCACTCTGCCCGCGACTCTGTCAGAGACGCCTCCGCACCCGCCTGGGTTTGCCCCTGTAGCTCTGGCTTCCCCGTAGTGCCCCACAGACCGTGGGTTGGGGTCAAATGAATAAACTCCGTGGCCCTTGAACAAGCCAGTCCCCGCCACACGAGAGGCGGCCCCCAGAGGATACAGCTGCTCCCAAGAAGACCCTCTAGTCTCCCAAGGCTGGGGGACTGTGCAGATGCCCTCCCAGCCCCTAGCAGGTACAGGCGCCCATCCGTGGGGTCTGCTGGCGCTGTTGCAGTGTTGCTCTCTAAATGACAAGACCCTCCACGTGCCCGTCTGGCCAGGCCCACCAGCGAGGCAGACCCGGCCAGCCCCCCCTGGGCTAGAGGGGGTCTCCAGGTCCCTCGCCCTCAGCCGGCCCCTGCCCACTGCCCCAGCAGAGCTGGTTCTGAGGACAGAGGGGCTCATGCCCTAGCAGCAGCCCTTCTGGTGGCAGAGTCTGTTGAGGAGGCTGCCGAGGCAGTGCCCCGGGGGGGGGGGAGGTGCTGCCTCAACACCCCCCACCCCGTGGCCTGGATTCGGCGTGAGAGCAGGCTGCGGAGAGGAAAGGCAAGGGAGTGAAGACCCTGTGGGTATCTCCGTGGCTGTGACGGCGCAAGAAAGGGCGCTCCCAGCCGGCAGCCCTCAAACGCGCCCCCCGAAGGACGCATTTCTAAAGTGTCTGTTGGGAGACTCACGTCCCCCCAAATCACTCCCCAAGGCAGACGCAGAACATGTGGTTCCCCACGTGGGGCTCACAGAGGGCAAAAGTGGCCTTCAGTCAGGAGCCCAAGTCCTGAGCAGCCTTCTGCACTGGCTGCCCCACACTTCCAGGGCCTCCTCCGTGCCTGGCACACCGAGCCGGTGACTGATGCCAAATAAACAGGACAGGCAGAGCCGGGACTTGGACCCAAAGCCTCAATCCCGAGCCCACCGTCTGTCCTGCGGCCGTGCCCTGAGGCCTCCTCCTGGTAACAGTGTCCCCAGCCGTGCACAGTGCATGGGGCCGGGGTCCCCGTCATCCTGTGGCCGTCACCTCCAGGTGAAGTGGGATGCCACGTTTGTAGTGGCATCCAGCCGTGAAGCTCGGGGCTCCTCAAACTCCTCGCACCCTCCCCGGTGAGAGAGGCATTGCCTTTGGGTGTGTTCTCGTGAAACACGTTGGGTGTGGTTGGTGTTGAAGGTTTTAAATCCCCGCCAGGGACATGTGACCGCCTGGCACAGCGTTGTGTAGTCAGGTTGTATCCGCAAAGCCCTCCTGCGTGAGAGGAAGGAGGGCCATGCGGCGGAGCCCCGGGAGGGAACCGTGGCCGAGGACAGCGGGCAGCTCCCAGGGAGGGACGGTGGGTGCCAGACCCAGGACTGTACAAGCCACATGAGACACAGGCATTTGCTGGTTATACAGCTAATTATATCAACTGACCACAGTGAGCTCAGGAAATAGAACCCTGTGGACCCCACCCCGCAGGAGCCCCTGGAACGTCCATGCCCTGTTGTGACCCCAGAGAAAATCCAAATTGCTGGTGGACATATGAGAAAATGTTTGACTTCATTATTATCAGGCAACACAAAATACACCCACTGCGAAAACCTTCCCACAAGTGCCAGGTTGGCGAGAACCAGAAAGCTGGACGGTGGCCCGAGTTGGCGGGGAATGGGTAGCGGCCCTGCCCCTCTGCCAGGGTGTAGGGGGGATGGAGTGGACCAGCCTCTTTGGAAAACAGTTTGGCATCCGATAGTGGGTGGGGATGCCTGCACTTGTGTCCCAGCAACTTCAGTCTGGGCACCTGCCCCAGAGACACATGACCCATGGGCGACGCATAAGCACGAGAACTCAGGGCCAGAGACCACCCGGGGGGCGTGCTGAGGGGGCCGGCACCGCCCAGCAAGGTCCTGGAGGTCACTGCCTGCCCGGTCCCTGGCCACCTGCAGGCAGCACCACTGCATCGGTACAAGCTAAGGCCGGGGTGCGGATCCGGCAGACCCCAGGGCATCGGGAGGCAGGCGGTGCCACTGGCCTGCAGGGGCCTTCAGGGGGCAGGGCATCTGCCAGGCCCCAGACTCCCTCAAGGGGTGAGGAGTCCAGCGGGGCATCTCCCCGGCATCTGTGGGCCGGGAGCTGGGCTGGGCCAGGGGATCTGAAAGCAGGTGGGGAGCATTTGAAATGCAGAATGACCCATGGGTCCTGCGGCCCCATGTGGCCCTGGCTCGCAGTCTGTGTCTGCGGGGCAGGAGCTCCCGCATGGCTGGCGTGTTGCCGTCACTGGACAGCGGCCCGTGGCAGGAAGCCAGCACTGCCCTGTAGGACCCAGACTGGCAACAGGGGCTGCCTTGGGAAGCCGCGTCCTCTTGCCTCCCAAGCCCCCCTCCCAGCCAGGATGGGGGTTGAGTCTGTGCCCACACAATTGCAAGGGGGGCCCTCTTTCCTGCCCTGGGTGGTCTCCCCCTCAGATCTCCCCCCAGAGCCCACCCAGGCGGCGCCTTGCTGGGCAGTAGTGAGGTGTGAGCTCCAGTAGGCTTTCTGGGTCTGCCCGGAAGGCTGGCTCTATACCCAGGAGATGGAGCTGGCCGGCAATGACCAGCTCAGGCCACGTGGGCAGTGGCAGGAGGGAAGTCTCCCCAAGCCTGCCGCAGCCCCGGTGGGTGTCCGGGGGCGAGGCTGGAGCACAGGCGTCTGCAGGAGCCTCGCTGGCTTTGAAGCCCCTGCTAGCCTCCAGGCACCGTCCCCTTGAGTGTGGATCGGGGCCTCATGGCGTGAGGCTCAGGGCCCATGGGGTAATGAGCTGCCCCTCTGGGAAGAGCACAGGCTCCCATCTATCAGGGCTGGAATTTTGGGGCAGGTGGTGGACTGAGGGGGCCTAAATGGCCAACACCTGCTTCCCGGTCTCTCCCTCTCCTTGTCTTTGGCCCATTAGCCAAGGCGGCCCAGCACCCCCGCCTGCCCTACCTGGGCCGTGGATTCAGGCAAGGAAGGGTCATTCTTCCTGCCTGGGCCAGAGCAGGATGGACCGGGGGGCGGGCTGCGGGTCCCAGAGGGAGGTGACCGTGGGCACAGTGTCCGGGATCCGTCATCATGTGGCAAGACCTGCCCTGGGTGTGTTGGGGGCCTGCAGCGTCCCTCGGTGCTGTCCTGGAACTTGCTTCAGCTGAATCCCACCTTCCCGTTGTAACAGTGGGGTTGCAGAGGAGCTAAGACCAGTGAATGGAGGCGTTAGCCACACGGAAGCAGTGACTCAGGACCCATGGAAGTTACCCCATAGAGTCACGCAGAGAATCCCCCAGCAGGAGCTCCCCCCAGTAGGTGCTCTCCCCAGCGGGTGCTCCCCATGAATGGGCGCAGGTCTCCAGCTTCCCCGAGGAGCTTCCACCTCACCAGGGCATCTTTCCGCTGGGCAGGGGCAGCAGAGGCCTGGGCCTGAGCAGGAAGCTGTGGTTCTGCCCTGGGCTCCCAGCTCCTGGCAGCACGTCTGTCACAGCTGCGTGTCAACAGCCAGTGGAGTCAGCGAGGCCGCTGTAGGGGGACTGGCTCACTCACCCTCCTAAATAACCAGGCCCACGGGGTCCTCAGGCTGTTCGCTGTGCAGGCGTCTGTGTGTACGTGTGCATGTGTGTGCATGTGTGCACACGGTGCCCAGGTGTCTCTCTAACCAGGCCTCGCGGGCATCCCCGGGAGCCTCGGGCTCTCCTGAGTCGTGAGGGGTCCTGGGTGGGGCAGAGAGGCCCCCAGGTGGAGCGAACCCGGGGAACCCAGCCGGGAGCTTTGGAAGCTGAGATTTCCGGTTCACGAGCCTCTCTGCCGCCCTGCTTTCTGCTATGCCCCGTCCACCCTCCTCCCACGGTCAGTACAATACGGGAGCCCAGCAAGGGGCTCTCTGCTCTCAGAGCTGCCTTTTCCTCATCCATCTTAACCACCACCCCCCAAGAGAAAGAGTTGGGAGGGCCCAGGAGGATGTCATTGAGCCCCTCCCTGAACTGAGAAGGAACAGACGTGGGATGAGCCTAGTCACACGGCAGGACCTGCCGCATCCCCCTCCTGTAGCCCCCCCCCCCCCGCCACCCTGCATACCACATGCTGCTTGGCCAGACACACACACAGCGGCTCCTCACGCTGCTGCTTTCTTTCTGGGTTTAAACCCTTCATCTCCTTTGCTGTGGTCAAGGCCCCCGTGCAGTACAGGTGGGAGAATTTCAAGGGCAGGAGATGGTAGGCTCCTTTTAGGACCCGGCAGCTTGGCTACACGTGAGAACATCCTGTGTGCTGGAAGGATGGAGCAAGGAGGCTGGAGGGAGAGCTAGGTGGGGGGGGCGGAAGCCGGGGCACCTCTCTTCTGTAGCACCCCCAACTCACCCCAACCCTCCAACCCAACTCACCCCGACCTCCACCCCCAATTCACCCCGACCCTCCCCCAACACACCCCGACCTCCACCCCCATCTCACCCCGACCTCCACCCCCAACTCACCCCGACCCTCCACCCACACCTCTCCCCGAGTCTCCGCCCTGTCCTCTGAGTCGGGTGTCCAGGACCCTTCCCGACCCTCCGGCCTGCTCGCCCAGGCCCCGGCTCCCAGCCTGGCTCCTCAGTCCCCTCCCCTCCTTAGGCTGGTGGTGCGTGAGCACGCAAATACACGGAGCTAAGCAGGGTGTCAAACAATGGCCCGGAAAAGGGCTGTGAGGCACAGGGTGTCTGATGTGGGAGCCTGATGAGTGTGTTTGTGCGTGTGTGACTTGCGTGGATACATGTGGGCACGTGTGTGGACGTGTGGGTTTTGCACGCCTGTGCATCAAAGTCAGTAAGTAAATGTGTGAGAGCTGTGTGCATGCTGGCGTGGGTCCGTCTGTGCACACACACCTGACAGATAGTGTTAGCACGCTCTGTGCACACACGTGTGTGTGAGTGAGTGTGGGTGGCACAACCACAGCTGAGTCAGACCAGGAGGTGGAGCCCGCTGTGTGGGCGGCCTCGGAGTCTAGCTGTGCAGGAGCCACGCGACTGTGTCCTCCACGTGCACCGCCCGGAGCCGTTGTCCAGGCGGCTCTGCAGCCGTGGTGTCATGAGCATGTTCTCGCGTGTCCCGTGACTGTCGTAGGCTCACGTCACGTTCATGGGCTGGCGGCTCCCCGTGCACGGCTGTGCCTTTGTGGCGACAGCTCCGTCTTCCCTCACCCGCTCGCAAGCTGGAAAGGTGAGGCTCCCTGCCTGCCCACCGAGGTCTGTGTGCTGAGCCCGTGGGGCCGGGCCAACGGCGGGGGGCCGCACAGTCTGGGACGAAGGGCAGGCTGGGCAAACACCTGCTCCAGCAGCAGCTGATGGTGCAGCATGTGCTCTGCGGCTCCTGGCGTCCAGGAACTGTGGGATGTCGTCTGGTGGGGTTTTTTAAGACGTTGCCGACATAGAATGAAACGTTGCGGCGTGGCGTCTGCTTCCCGGGAGCTGTCTGGACGTTGGGGGCTGCGGGGGCCTGTCCCCAGGCCCGCGGCCCCTCTGCCGGCGCCCGCAGCTCAGCCCAGGCCTGTCTTGCAGGAGAACGTGTCCCTGGCCGACATCCTCTCCTTGCGGGACAGCGGTCTCAGCGAGCGGGAGGCCTGGGCCGTGTGCCTGGAGTGCAGCCTGTCCATGAGGAGCGTCGCGCACTCGGCCATCTTCCAGACCCTGTGCATCACGCCCGACACCCTGGCCTTCAACACCAGCGGGAATGTGTGCTTCATGGAGCAGCTCAGCGGTGAGGCCTGGGCGGGCGCCCGCAGGGGAACGTGAACGCAGAGTCCAGCGGACGCGGGCCCTCCCTGGGCCGATGGTCCGGGAGCCGGGTTTCCATGGTAACCTGCTGGTACCTCCGCCCCTCCCCACCGTTGTGAGGCTCGGGACGCGCTGGTTCTCGCAGCTCCCCATCCCGGGAGAGCCTGGAGGCCTCTCTTCCCCAGTGACCCGGGTGGGGAGTAGTGGGAACGGAGGGTCGCCGTGTGACCCGGCGCCTTCTCTTCCCTTCCCAGACGACCCCGAGGGAGCCTTTGTCCCCCCGGAGTTCGATGTGACTGGGAACACCTTTGAGGTAAGTGGCAGCAGGTGGGCCAGTGCCCGGCCCCCCTCCTACCGTCACCTGGCGGCAGTGAGCGCCTGCGGTCGGCACGCCCACCTCTGTCCCCTCAGGTCCCCAGCGACTTGGCCGCAGCGATAGCCCGCGTCCGGCCACACGCTTCTCACTACAGCGCGTAGCATGTTGTCTGAGTGCGAATTTACTATATTTAAGATGCTAAAAGCGCCTGAAATTACCGGTGGTGACTGACGGGGGTCACAGCTCCTCTGAGGGATTGGCAGGGGCAGCTCACGGCCCCAGAGAATCAGCCACGCCTAGGACAAGGCCAAGGTCACTGGGGCCCCTGGGCACCCCCAGTGCAGCGAGGTGGGCAGGGGACCTAGAGAAGGGAGGGGGCCCGCTCGTGCCTTCACTTTCTAAAAAGAGTCTCCTGCTGCATCTTAGCTTCTGGAACTTCCTTTTATGTGACTTCCCTAGACTCTTCCGCACCGGGTGTCATGACCTTCATGGGGGGAGGCCTGGTGGGGTCAGCGCTGCTCCCCGTGGCCTCCGTGTGTCCAGTGAGAGCTCCCAGCGGGCTGGCGGGGTCACTTGCCGAGCAGGGCAACTCTTTCCTGTGGGGCTGCCTGAGGTGCGCTCCCACCACCGCCCAGAGACCCCTCACACCCCCTCCTGCGGGATCGGTTCCACTGGGATCGCCAGGGGTTGCGTTCCTGTCGGTCAGGACAGCGGGCTTGCAGGTGGTGGGGTGGGGACCCCCTCTGTGGGAGAGCCCATTTCTATCCAGTTGCTCAGCTTTTCTCCCTGTATTTTCGTCCGTTTTGTCAGGACTGCAAATGCCATGTCCACCGTGTGTCTCACTTCCTTGAAGGCAGCAGTTCTCAAACTTTTTGGTTCTTGGAACCCTTTACACTCCTAAAAATCACTGAGTGCCCAAAGAGCTTTGTTTCTGTGAGTTATATCTGCCAGCACTCACTGTATTACAGGTTAAAACGGAGAAATGCATAAAAAGTCTACCTATTAATTAATTCAGTGACACCCGTAAACCCATTGCATGGTAGCACATATAAGACACTTTCGTGAGAAATGACAGTATTCCCCTCCAGAAAAAGCAGTGAGGAGCGTGGCATCACTTTACATGTTTGTAAATCTCTTGGATGCCCGGCTCAGCAGAGGCCTGGGTTCTCACAGCCACGTCTGCGTCCAGTCTGCTCTGACAGCACAGGCCCGCGGCCCTGGCAGCCTCCACGGCCTGTTGCTGGGAAATTGTTTGGCCTCTGGAACCCCGCTTTGAGAAAAGCTGCCTGAAGGCCTCCTCTGATGGAAAAAAAAGTTTCTCATTTCTAATACAGTCCAATTATTGGTGTTTTCTTTCACTGTGTTTTTTTGTGCCTTAAGAAGCCTTGCCAGCCACGAGATGCAACAGATATTTACTGACATTTTCTACCAAGAGTTTTAAAGTTTTGTTCTTCACATTTAATCCGCCTGAGGCTGATTTTTTATTTATTTATTTATTTATTTGGCTGCGGCAGGTCTTTAGTTGCGGCAGGTCTTTTAGCTGCAGGATCTTTAGTTGCAGCATGTGGGATCTAGTTCCCTAAGCAGGGATCGAATCAAACCCGGGCCCCCAGCATTGGGAGCGTGGAGTCTTAACCACTGGACCTGCAGGCAGTGCCGAGGTGGATTTGTAATGTGTGTGAGGCAGGGGTCCAGGTTCCTTGTTTTATGTGGATATAACCGTTGCATGTGAGGCAGGGATCCAGGTTCCTTGTTTTATGTGGATATAACCGGTGCATGTGAGGCAGGGATCCAGGTTCATTTTTTTACGTGGATGTAACCGGTGCTCCCAGCTGTTAGTTGCCTGGCCCCGGTACACGTCACCTAAGCCATATACACCCCAGTTTCAGACAAAGCTGGGTCTGCTTCCCGGGCCTCTGCCCTAGTCCATGGCGGTCGGCCCACCACTGCACTAAAGCTGCGTTTATTGACCGTAGCTCCGCCGCGAGCCCAGCATCTCACAGCGAACATGCCCGGTCCCTGTTCTTTTCAGAAGCGTTCCGACTATGCTTAACTCTTTATTCTTCCACATCAATTTGAGAATTAGTATCAAGTTCCAGGAAAAGCTCTGTTGGCATTTTGACTAGAATGGCTCTGAATGTATAGGTGAGTTTGGGGAGAATTCATACGCCTGTGGTATGTTATACATGTTATATCTCTCCATTTATTTAGCTCTCATTTACTGTCTCAGTAACATTTTAAAGCCTTTATTGTAAGTTTTACTTGGATATCCTTTACTAGTTTATTCTCAGGAATGAGATATTTTCTGACTCTATTCTAAATGGGTGGTCATCTTTCTAATCACATTTTTTTGCTTTTTGGGGCAAGTCTACAGAAATGCAGTTCGCTTTACCATCTTAATCTTACATCAGCCATCTTGGTAAATTCTTTTATTATTTCTGCTAACTTACAGAGTGTTTTAGTTTCTCTATTTAACTGATCAAATCACCAGCAGAAGGTGGCAGGCAGTGTTGATACCACTGTCCAAGGGCTTGCTGCCAGGTTCCCCTTCCAAGTGTCCTGAGTGGGCCTGGAGCAGCGCTGTGACAGGGTCAGTGATTTCTCCACAATCCTAAGAGAGCTCTTCCCACCTCCCCACCCTGGATGACGTTTGCAGCGGCCCCCTGAAGTCCCCACTGTGCCAGAGGGATGGAGTTCTATCAGGAAATGCTTCTGCATACTTTGAAATTATCATTAAGATGTTAATATCTCCTTTTTATTTTCTAGCATTAAATCAACCTTTCCTACTTAGAGAAACCTAAGCTGGCTGTGTCCTATTTTTTCTTTACACCGTTGCATTTGATTGACTAATGCCTGCTTTGGGTCTCTGTGTATTTTTCTCGAGTGGACTGGTAGTTTTCCATTCTGTTGATGTTTTTTGTTTGTTTGTTTGTTTTGCGGTTCGCGGGCCTCTCACTGTTGTGGCCTCTCCCGTTGCGGAGCACAGGCTCTGGACACGCAGGCTTAGCGGCCGTGGCTCACGGGCCCAGCCGCTCCGCGGCACGTGGGATCTTCCCAGACCGGGGCACGAACCCACGTCCCCTGCATCGGCAGGCGGACTCTCCACCACTGCGCCACCAGGGAAGCCCTCTGTTGATGTTTTTGACTCGTGTGAGCCCTCAGGACTATCCTGGCTGTATGTAAATGCCCCCGCTTCCTTTGCCGTGTAATAGTTTATGTAAGAATGGGATGGTCTGTTCCTTCAAAGTCTGGTCAAACTTACTTATGAAGCCATCTGTTTCCTTGGAGCAAAGATTTTTAATTGCTGCTCTATTTTTAATAATTATAGGATTTATCTGTTTTGTATTTCTTATTGAGTCAGCTTCTTGGTAAACCATATGTTTCTAAAAATTTACCCATTGTTACCTGTGTTTTTAAAGTTGCAGGTGAGGTCCTTTCTGAATCACTGCGTCATCGTAGGTGCCCTGTTCCACTCCTTGGATAATTTATTTGTACTTTCTCTTGCCAGCCTTGCCGAGGGGGTGGGGTTATATATTTTCTTAGTTTTGTCAACAGAAATAATCAATAACAATTCATAATAGGAAAGGAAAGAGTGTTATGTGAGCCAAACTGAGGACTACAGCCTGAGAGACACAGGTTCAAGAGGTACTTGAACATGTTCCGCAGGCTGCAAAATGGCGAAGGCTTGTAAAGGCAAAATCCACAAGATTCCCGAAGTTGTTTGTCAGGAATGAGGACTGGAGCTGCAAGAAGCAAGGGCGCTGGCTCAGCGCGATTGGCTGGGGTCTGAAATGGTGGCATAGTTACAAGGAGAGACTCGAGACCTAAGGCTGTGGGGGGCAGCTGCCGGCAGAGGCTGTTTTGAGAGCGGCCGGTGGTGTCACTGAGTCTGATAGGGTCCCGAATTCAGGTTCTCAGGGACGCAGGAATGTGTCTGAAACCACATCCACAGCGGCCACGCGGCTCCATCCTGGATGCCTGAACCACAGTCACTCCACTTTGATTTTTAAATATATCCTTTTCTTTAACGTTAAAGCAGTGGTACAATGTGTGTTCAGCAGGCCTTCAGACAGGCTCTCTAGATGAATGGATAAAGAAGATGTGCCATATATGCATATGTGATACATACACACACACACACACACACACACACACACACACACACAGTGGAGTACTACTCAGCCATAAAAAAGAATAAAATAATGTCCTTTGCAGCAACATGGATGGACCTGGAGATTATCATGCTAAATGAAGTACATCAGAAAGAGAAAGACAAATACTATATGATATCACTTATATGTGAAATCTAAAATATGACACAAATGAACTTTACAAAACAGAAACAGACACACAGACATAGAAAACAGACTTGTGGTTGCCAAGGGGGAGGCGGGTAAGGGAGGGGTGGATTGGGTTTGGGATTAGCAGGTGCAAGCTATTATATACAGGATGGATAAACAACCAGGTCCTACTGTAGAGCACAGGGAACTATATTCGATATCCTGTGATAAACCATAATGAAAAGAATGCGAAAAAGAATATATGTATGTATAACTGAGTCTCTTTGCTGTACAGCAGAAATTAACACAACAATATAAATCAACTGTACTTCAATAAAATAAACTTTTTAGCAAGACAGGCTGCACGTGAGCGCAGCTAACGCGGCAGCAGCGAGCACGCAATGATTTGCCCCCGGAAGGACTTGCCGGGCCTCCTCTCTGCACCGGTCAAGTCCGCCGCCTTCCAGAAGCCTTCCCAACCAGTGGGTCCCGTGGGGATTTCTCCCCTCTCTGATGTCCTGTAGCCCTGATCTCCTTAGCAGCCCTTCGTGTAGTGAGTGCTGAGTGAATGTCAATAATGATTGTAATTATTGTTATTAATATTATTAAATGACTGTTATTCCCTTTGCCCTCCTGGAGCACAGGGACATGTATCTTAAAAACAAACAAACAAACAAAAGACGGGCTGCTCTGACCAGCACAAAGTTCAAGCCAAATCACATATGAGCCAAAGCGACTTCCCCAAACCTCCATACGTGAAAGTTTCTTCCAACAGCTTTTCAAAGAGCCCACCTTGTATGGTGTGAGGTCTCCTGTCCTGTCTTGGTTTCTTGTTCTCCATCAATTCTGCTCTTATGTTCCAGTCTCTTTCTTCTTGTACTTGTTTCGAGTTTAGTGAGTTTTCCTAACTTGAGTTGGACACACAGCTCATCAGTCTGAGCTTTTCTTCCTTCCTAATATTAGGGTCAACACCTAAAGCTAAGAATTTCCCTCCGAACACGAGTTTTGCCACACGGCAGGTGCGGTATCATTCACTTCTGGGTGTTTCTTTATTTTGTTAAAAAAAGACTTTTTGATGTGGACCATTTTTAAAGTCTTTATTGAATTTGTTACAATATTGCTTCTGTTTTATGTTTTGGTTTTTTCGCTGCGAGGCATGTGGGATCCTAGCTCCCAACCAGGGATCAAACCCACACCTGCTGTGTTGGAAGGCGAAGTCTTAACCACTGGACCACCAGGGAAGTCCCTCTACGTGTTTCTTTATTTCCATTGGGATTTCTTCTGAAAGAATGGGTTGGGTTTTTCTTATTTTTTATTGTGATACAGGCAGACCTCACTTTATTGCACTTCACTTTATTGTGTTTTGCAGATACTGCATTTTTTACAAACTGAAGGTTTGTGGCCGCCCTGCCTTGAGCACGTCTGTCGGTGCTGTTTTCCCAGCTGCATTTGTTCACTTTGTATCTCGGTCACATTTGGGGAATTTTCACGATATTTCAAGCTTTATAATTATTATTATTAGATTTGTTATGGTTGTCTGTGATCAGTGATCTTTAACGTTGCTATTGTAATTGTTCCGCGGCACAGTTTACCGACCGATGCGGTGTGTGTTCTCGCTGCTCCACTGACTGCCCTCCCCAGTCCCTTCCTTGGCCTCCCTGATCCTCGAGACACAACAGTATTGAAATCAGGCCAGTGAATAACCCTGCAATGGCCTCTAAGGGTTCAGGTGAAAGGCAGAGCCACAGGTCCCTCCCCGCGCGTTGGGCCATTCGGGTCCTCTGTCGCTTTGTCGCTTTTCCTCTTTTGCCGAGTTGTCTGCTCCTTACTCTGAGGTGTAGACGGCACTGTACCCCTCCCTTTGCAGAGGAAGCGAGTCCAGCAACGGAAGGGAGCCGCCATCCACTCTCCAAGTGATAGAGCTCCCTGGGTGGAGGGCCTTTCCCGGGGCAGGGACCCCACCTGCTGCAGGGTGTAGGGACAGGCAGGCCCACGACAGGGAGGGAGGAGTGATGGGACCACGCTCAGGGGGCAGGGAGAGACTGTCCTTAGCGGGAGGGAAGGGGGCTCCCCCTTCCTTTTTAATGCTTCCTGTCCCCGGAATCTTCCTATCATGACAAGTTTTCTTCTCTGAGTCGCCGTAATTCCTAGCGGGTGGTTGGTGACTTTCCCTGTTGCTCCTCCCATGGGGCAAGCAGGTCCTTCTCGCCTCACACCTGTGTCAGCATGGGCGCCGTGCCCCGATCCCGGTGTTGGCACCGCCCATGATTCTGGGGTCCCCGCTCGGTGTTCAGATGGCAACAGAGCAGGTGGGATCCTGCCTCATGGGCCGTGGTCCTCAGGGGGACGGACTTGATGCGAGTAGGGTTCACAGGATCACCACTAGGGGGGCTTCCAAGACAGGAATTAAAGGTGGAAAGACCTCGAGGGCCAAAGACGCTGGTGTTGGCCAGTGTGTAGTGGACAGTGTCATCTGACAGCCAATGAGAAGTTTGTTTGCTGAGTTATTTTCAAACTAAAAGAGATGGATGGATAGATGAAGGTGGACAGAGACAGAAAGATATAGATACGGATACAAAGAAAAGTAGGAAGGAACGGAGGGAGGGAGGAAAAGTAAATGTGGGTGGCAGATGGAGAGGGGATGGACAGATGGATGGATGGATGCACGTGTGGGAGGGTAGACGGGCACCAGTGTTCCTGGAGGGACGACAGGGCATGGACGGCAGAAGCAGGTACCCTGGGCAGAGCCACGTCTCACCCTCGGGGCTGTGGCTTGCTGGGGACCTCACTGCTGCGGCCTAGCCTGGGCTCGTAGGGTCTGCCTTTCCTTCCACCCGCAGCACCCAGCAGGGCTCCCGAACCAAGGCGTCTGCCTGAGTCTGTGCAGCAGCTTGACCTACTTTTGGCCCCTTCAGAAAGCCCTGGGTGCTGGCTCCGTGGGGACCCAGATGGAGGCCCTGGGTGCGGAGGGCGAGGTCAGCGTGTGAGGTGGGGAGCGGCTGCCGTCCGCCTGGGGACCAATGCGGGGGTGCCAGTGTCTCCCATGAGAGGCTGGCGGCGGCCCAGGGGCCTGGCCTCGTGCACAGGGAGAGCGGACAGACTCCGGGCCATCAGGGTGGGCACCAGCCGTGTTCACAGGGCCCCGAGCAGGTAGCCGGACACCCTCCTGAGCAGGCTGGCGTTGTCTGTAGGTGACGAGATTGTGGGCCTGAGAGGTCAGGGGCTTCAGTGGAAAATGATAGAATAAAAGACTGCAGAGGTCAGCGGAAGGCAAGATACATCCCCCAAAGTACGTAGCTTTCCTTTGTGTTGGTAGTTACCAGTTCGAGAGGAAATGGAAAATGTCCCACGTGTAACAGCCACGACCACAGAAAGCCCGGGAGTGAACATGGCAGGAAGGGTTGAAAGTGCACAGCAAACCACTTTTCAAAAGATGAAAAACAAGGCACGAGAAAATGAGGAGGTGGACCCTGTCCCTACACTAAGTATGTTTTCCAGCTTTACTGCGACAAAACTGACGTTTAATGTTGTGTAAGTTCAGGGCCTACAGCCTAATGATTTGATATACTTAACATATTTCAAAACTATTTCCCCGTAGGGTTAGTTAACACCTAACACCTCCACCGCTAATTACCGTTCTTTTTGGTGGTGAGAACATTACAGGTCTGCTCTCTCAGGAACTCTGAAGTATACAGCACAGTATTGCCGACTGGAGCCGCCATGCTGTGCATTAGATGCCAAGAGCCTGTTCGTCTTATAACTGGAAGTTTGTGCCCTTTGACCAGTGTCTTCTCATTCCTTGCCGCCCACAGGCCCCTGGCAACCTCCATTCTACTCTCTGTTTCTATGAGTTCAGTTTTTTAGATCCTGCGTGTAAGCGAGATCATACAGTATGTCTTTCTCTGTCTGACTTATTTCACGTAGCATAATGCCCTCAACGACCATCCTTGTTTCTTGCAGCTGAATAATATTCCATTGTGTATATAGACCACATTTTCTTTTTTTTTTTTTTTTTTTTTTTTTTTTTTTTTTTTGCGGTACGCAGGCCTCTCACTGTTGTGGCCTCTCCGGTTGCGGAGCACAGGCTCTGGATGCGAAGGCTCAGCGGCCATGGCTCACGGGCCTAGCCGCTCCACAGCATGTGGGATCTTCCCGGACCGGGGCACGAACCCGTGTCCCTTGCATCGGCAGGCAGACTCTCAACCACTGCGCCACCAGGGAAGCCCGTAGACCACATTTTCTTTATCCATTCACCCAGAGACACGTAGCTCGTTTCCATGTCTTGGCTTTTGTGGATAATGCTGCAGTGAACGTGGGGCTGCAGGTATCTCTTCGAGAGCCTGATCGCATTTCCTTTGGACGTACACACAGAAGTGGGGTTGCTGGGTCACATGGACGTACACACAGAAGTGGGGTTGCTGGGTCACATGGACGTACACACAGAAGTGGGGTTGCTGGGTCACATGGACGTACGCACAGAAGTGGGGTTGCTGGGTCACATGGAGGTTCTATTTTCATTTTTTTGAGGAACCTCCATGTTGTTTTCCACAGTGACTGCACCAATTTACATTCCCACCAGCAGTGCACAAGGGTTCCCTTTTCTCCACATTCTCACCAACACTTGTTATCTCTTGTCTTTTTGATAACAGCCATTCTAACAGGTGTGAGATGATAGCTCATTTTAATTTTGATTTGCATTTCCCTGATGATTAGTGACGTTGAGCATCTTTTCATGTACCAGTTAGTTATTTGTATGTCTTCCTGGGAAAATGTTTATTCAGTTGCTCTCCCCATTTTTTTAAAATAGCATCTTTTTTTAAAAATTATTTATTTATTTGGCTGTGCCGGGTCTTAGTTGCAGCACGCGGGATCTTTAGTTGCAGCATGCGGGATCTTTTAGTTGTGGCATGCGAACTCTTAGTTGCAGCACGTAGGATCTGACCATTCGGAGCATGGAGTCTTAGCCACTGGGCCACCAGGGAAATCTCCCTCTGCCCATTTTTTTTTTTAATAAATTTATTTATTTTTGGCTGCATTGGGTCTTCGCTGCTGCACACGGGCTTTCTCTAGCTGTGGCAAGTGGGGGCTACTCTTCGTTGCAGTGCGTGGGCTTCTCGCTGTGGGTGGCTTCTCTTGTTGCAGAGCACGGGCTCTAGGCGCACGGGCTCAGTAGTTGCGGCACGTGGGCTCAGTCGTTATGGCTCGTGGGCTCTAGGGCGCAGGCTCAGTAGTTGTGGTACACGGGCTTAGTTGCTCTGCAGCATGTGGGATCTTCCCGGACCAGGGCTCAAACCAGTGTCCCCTGCATTGGCAGGCGGATTCTTAACCACTGTGCCACCAGGGAAGTCCCTCTGCCCATTTTTTAATCAGATTATTTTGTTGCTCTTGAGTTGTGTGAGTTCTTTATCTACTTCAGATATTAACCCCCTATGAGGTAAATGGTTTGCAGATATTTTCTCCCATAGGTTGCCTTTTCACGTTGCTAATTGTTTCTTATGCAGAAGCTTTTCAGTTTGATTTATTTGTTCCATTTATTTGTTGTTTCTTTTGGTGCTTGTGCTTGTGGTGTTATGTCCAAAAAAATCATTGCCAAGACCAATGTCAGGGAGCTTCCCCCTATGTTTTCTTCTGTGATTTCTATGGTTTTCAGGTCTTATGTTTAATTCTTTAATCCATTATGAGTTAGTTTTTGTGTGTGGTGTAACATACAGGTCCAGTTTCATTCTTTTGCATGTGGCTGTCCAGTTTTCCCAATATCATTTATTGTAGAGACTGCCCTTTCGCAGTAAGGGTTCTTTGCTCCCTTGTCAAATACTAGTTGACTGTATAGGCGTGGTTTTATTTCTGGGCTCTCAGTTCTGTTCCATGTGATGGTTTCTATGCCAGTACCATACTGGTTTGATCACTAGAGCTGTGTAATACACACACCCGGAAGTGTGATGCCTCCAGCTTTGCTCTTTCTCAGGATTGCTTTGGCTATTTGCAGTCTTTTGTGGTTCCATACAAACTTTTTGATTTTTTTTTCTATTTCTATGAAAATGCCATAGGAATACTGATAGAAATTGCATTCAGTCTGTAGATGGCTTTGGGTAGGATGGACATTTTAACAATATTAATTCTTCTGATCCATGAACACAGGATATCATTCCAGTTATTTGTGTCTTCAACTTCTTTCATCAAAGTCTTATTCTTTGCAATATACAGATCTTTCACCTGCTTGGTTATATTTATTCCTAAATATTTTATTGTTTTTCCTAAATATTCTATTGTTTTTGATGCTATTGTGAGTGTGATTGTTTTCTTTATTTCTTTTTTAGATATTTCATTGTTAGTGTATAAAAATGTAACTGATTTATGCACGCTGATTTTGTATCCTGAAATTTTACTGAATTTGTTGTTACTAAAAGATTTTTGGTGGCATCTAAGATTTTCTATATATAAGATCATATCATGTGCAAATAGAGACAATTTTATTTCTTCCCTTCTAGTTTGGTTGCCTCTTATTTATTTTTCTTGCCTAATTGCTCTGGCTAGAACTTCCAGTGTGTTGAAAAGGAATGATGAGAGTGGGCATCCTTGTTTTGTTCTGATCTTAAAGGAAAAGATGTCAACCTTTCACCATTGAGTATGATGTTAGCTGTGAGCTTGTAATATGTGGCCTTTGTTATGTTGAGGTACATCCCTTCTGTACCCAGTTCATTGAGAGTTTTTACCATGAAAGGATGCTGAATTTTGCCAAATGCTTTTTTCTGCTTCTATTGAGATGATCATATGATTTTTATGTTTTATTCTATTAATATGGTGACTCACAGTTACTGATTTGTGTATATTGACCCATTTTTCATCTTAGGGACAAATCCCCCTTGACCATGGTATATGATCCTTTTAATTACTTTTGAATTTAGTTTGCCAATACTTTGCTGAGGATTTTCACATCTATATTCATCAGGGATATTGGTCTATAGTTTTCTTGTACTGTTCTTATCTGGCTTTGATGTCAGGGTAATGCTGGCCTCATAAAATGAGTTTGGGAGTGTTCCCTCTTCTTCAATTTTTGGAAGAATTTAGGAAGGATTGGTATTAGTTCTTTAAATAAATGTTAGTAGAATTCACCAGTGAAATCGTCTAGTCCTGGGCTTTTCTTTGTTGGGAGGTTTTTGATTACTGATTCGATCTCCTTACTAGTAATAGTTTGTTCAGATTATCTATTTCTTCGTGATTCAGTTTTGGTAGGTTGTAGGTTTCTAGGAATTCATCTGTTTCTTTCTAGGCTATCCAAGTTGTTGGCATATAAATAGTGGTCTCTTATGATCCTTTGTGTTTCTGTGGTATCAGGTGCAATGACTCGTCCCTCATTTCTGATTTTATTTATTTGAGTCCTCTCTTTTTTTCCCTAGTTAGTCTAGCTGAAGGGTCCACAACCAGGACAGAGGTTTGTCTGCCTCTCACCTGACACACAGCTGGGCAAGACTCCTGCCAGGTCCCTTGGCATATGTTGCTGGATCCCACAGCTCCCACAAAGGAAATTTTGTCCGCAGATGGATGCCAAATTGTTGTTGAGGGGGATACAATCTAGGGACAGCCATCTTGCTGACATCCAAGTATTTCATCTTGTACGACATTGGTCCTTCCCAATGGTCCTTCTGCCACGTCAGTGCTGTTACAATAAATTCTAACCTTTTGGTTTTTTTTTTTTTTAATGGGAATGGGGGAACCTATATATATATATTTTAAACCTGACAAATGTGAACATAATCAAACATTTTTGGGAAAGAAATGGAGGGCCATTTGTCCACCAGGTATGACAATGCACTCTGGGGAATTCCCTGGCAGTCCAGTGGTTAGAACTTGGCGCTTTCACTCCGATCCCAAGTTGGGGAACTAAGGTCCCACAAGCCACACGGCTCAGCAAAACAAAAAGAAAATGCATTCTGAAGCTACCATATGCATTCTGAAGCTACCATAATTAAAATAGCACAGTAGCACAGTCTGGACAGAGGGAGAGACACAGAGCAAGAGGAGGGGAGGCCAGCCAGAGCCTGGAGCCCCGGGGAGCTGAGGGCAGCAGGACGAGGGTTCAGGGTGGACAGAGGGTGGGCTCTTCTTTAACAGTGTGGGAGATGGAGGTGGCTCTCCATCAGGAAGGAGCCCAAACCAGATCCCTGCAGCGTGCCAGCCCACAGGTACAACCCACAGGGGTTAGAGCTAGATGCTTTCAAATTACAGAAGTATTGGAAAAGGCAGAAGTAAGCTGTTTTCATTGTCGTGGGCTAGGGAAGGTCCTCTTAAGAAGGCAATAAAAAAATTACCCAGTTTCACAAATTAAACATTAGAATTTTTGAATGTCAAAAGACACATGAAAAAGTTGAAACATAAGTGACAGAATATCCGTGTGACACACAGACCAGGGGTCAGCTCCTTCGTGTGCCAGGAGTGCACTCAAAACAGGCAACAGCTCAGCAGACAGATTAGCAAAGTCCACGAATGGGCGTAAAGAGGAAAATTTTAAACAACGAATAGAGGTGAACAGATGCTTGGTCTCATTCATGGTCACAGAAACGCAGGTTAGCCCGAGACACTGAGCTTGGGGAAGCTGCAGAGGCCGCGAGCTGGAAGGGGGAGGGGGTCTGGCCCACACACACATGCACAGACACACGCACACGGCTGGGCCGGTGACTCACAAGGGAAGCTCCTCAGCAGCTCCGAAAACTGCAGATGGAACGGATGTAGCCCAGATTGTAGCCCCACTTGCGGGGCCTGAGGCCTCGTGAACACACTGTGGATGCACAGAGACGTCCACGTGAGGACGGCCCCTGCAGCGCTGGTCACAACAGCAAAACACAGGAACTGCCCTGAGTGGCGAGGGGCGGACCCCCACGTGCCCAGCTCCTGAGACAGACGCTGGCAGGGAGGTGGGTCAGGAGGGCGCGTCTCAGCCAGGCGGCCAGTGGAAACCAGACAGCCCTAGAACAACAGCAGGAGCCGGTGGCCCCAGACTTCCCCACAGACCAGGAAGGTGGGGTCTGAGGGTCATGTGAGGAGGCCAGGCAAGACGTCCCTGACAGGACCCCACCACTCAGCCAGGCTGAGGCTGGCCCTGGCTAGGTGTTGACCCTGGGCCAGAGTGGGCCCAGGGCTGGAGGTGGGGGACTCACTGGTTGGGGTGGGGAGAGCACCGGGGCAGGGAGGTGGGGAGAGCCGGCCTCTGGGGGCCCGGCCTCTACTCCTGAGCTGTGTGACCCACCTCTCTGGAGTCACATGGCCCAGGGCCCCCACCAGCTCCTCCTGGCCCAGCTGTGCAGCCCCGGGCAGGTTCCTGAACCTCTCTGGTCTCAGCTTCCTGTGAGTGAAGCGGGGATAATGAAGCCCCACGTGCATGGTCCTGGGATGAGGCGAGAAGGCCAGATGGTGTTGGAGGACACCTGGCCACAGGGGTTCGGCAGCCCCTCCAGGACCCAAGGGCTGAGGCCTGCCCTGTGAGCCTGTCCCAGCAGGCATGGGGTGAAGAGCCCCTCTCTCACAGGGGAAAACCCTGACTTCCAAACTGCAAGAAACCTGCCTTTCCTCCTCCTCAAATCGGTTTTTGAAGCATACACTTGAAAAAGAATAGGCTGGCCCTTTGAAGACAGGGCCTGTGCCAGGCGAGGGCCTGTGCCGGGGAGGTGGGCTGGGGTGGTGGCGCAGGGCCGGCACAGACCCCAGGCCCGGGAGCATGGGGGTGGCCCGGGGCCAGGAGAGTCGCCGCGCTGGGGGCAGGGGAGGCGGCCCTGTAAAGCGCAGGTGCTCCTGGCCCAGAGGAGCAGCGGCTGCCTGGGGACAGGTGCTGCCCGGGAGGCTGCGAGGCCCTGCCGCACGCCCAGTGGGTTCTCTGGTGCTGCCGCAGGCCCACATCTACTCTCTGGGGGCCACGCTGAAGGCAGCCCTCGACTATGTGACGGAGCCCGAGCCCCAGCCCAGGCTGAGCCGGGAGCTGGAAGCGCTGCTGGGCCAGATGCAGGCTGAGGACCCCCGGGACCGGCCCGACCTGCAGGTAGGCGCGAAGGCAGCCCCCGCTTCCCCCAGGCACGGCCCTGCGCCCCACGCGCCCCCAGCCAGCGCGCACGCACAGCCAGTGCGCACACGTGGGCCCCCACCTGCCCATCACCCGGGCTTCTTACTTCTTTACTCTGCATTTTTGCGATGAACGGCATGCATGATAACCATCACGGGCAGGACAGAATCCGCTGGTTTCACGAAGCAGATTCTGTCCCACGGGGATCACGTAGCTCAGGACGCCCCGCTTCGTGATCCCGGCGCCTCGAGCGGAGCGGCGAGGGGGGACGGGGGCTGGGGCGGGGCTGAGCGCTGGCTCCGGTCACAGAGCATCATCGCACTGTGCGAGGAGAAGATGCAGCTCACGTCCTCCTGCCACCTGTGCCAGAGCCTCTCGGCTGCCGGGAGGAGGGTGCTCTCCATCGAGTCCTTCGGGGCGTTTCAAGGTAAGCACACAGGTGGACGAGCCTGCACACACGCCCAGGCATGTGCACGCCCTCACACATGCACACATGGGTGGCACAAGCATTAACACGATCACGTACACACACGTTCGCACCAGCGTGTTCGCCGTGTAAGCCACCCACGCTGACATGCACACGGATGCAGACAGATCACGTGTGCTCCCACAGCACACATGGAAACATACAAGCATGTGCAAACTCGGACACACCTATTTAGACTATTAACTCACACAGCGAGCACACCCCCGTGCACACGCAGCACACACCCCCAGTTTCCCACACGCACAAACACGTCTGCAAACGTGCACACACTTACACGCTCTGACCCACAATTGGAGGTGAGAGGCAGGTCATATGGGAAGTGACTGCCCTCAGTACCGGTCGCCTCTGTCCTCTCCTGTGGGCGTTGGGGACACGGACACAGCACCGCCAGTCTGGTGGCCACACAAGCTGTTGCTGAAGCGTCTGGGATTTTCACGGCTCACAAGGCATAACCTTGGGTGGCATTTTGAACAAATGCCAACGTCTGCTCTGCGCTGTGCTCGCAGCAGGGAGCCTGGAGGGTCCTGAGGGGAGGTGTGGAGCCTCTGGGGGCGGCAGGGCCCCTCCCCCAGCCAAGCGAGCGGCATTTCCCACCACGTTGGCATTTGTGACACTGCAGCACCAGGCCCGCTGGCGGCTCTAACATCAGGGAGGGCGTTAACGCTGAGAGCAGAGGCTCCGTCGAGGGGGCTGCAGGCCACTGGGAGGGGAGGGCGTGTGTCTCTAGAGGGGCTCACACAGACACGTGTGTGGAGGATCGTACGTCAGGACGAGCTGGGGCTGCTGCCAGGTTTAATTTATTCCTTTGGGGAGCATCACTGTGTAACCGTAATAGCAAAACCATGTGCTTTTTGGATGAGCTAATTAGACAGGCCTCAGGAAACCCCTTCGGGAAGCTCATCCTGGATTGGGTGGCGGGGGGGACCGAGAGCCTTCGGAGACTCAGTACTTAGCCAAGATGGTGTGATTAAGGAAGCAGATGAGGACGTTTCTGGGCCAGTCCTGAGGGAAGGGGTGGGGGCCTGGGAGGCCCCGTGCTCTCTGTGATGGGTGGGGGTCCAGGGGTCCTGCAGGAGTGGGTGCCTTGGTGGCCGTGAGCGTGGGGATTGCAGGGGGAGGTCGATCCTGGCCGTGGCCCTCGGCTGTAATCACGTCTTGCTTTTGCCCAGATGTCAGTGAGATCACCTGGAGGGAGAGACTGGCTCCAAAAAGTGTGGGGCCCAAGAGGCAGCCAGGGGACCGCTCCGCGGACCCAGCGGCCCTGCCTGCCCTGGAGGGCCAGCCCCCGAGCCCCGCCGGAGAAAGCCTGGAGCACCCGGGGACCCCGCCCTCCAAGGCTCTGCTGTCAGCCCCTGTGAAAAACGGAGAAAGCCCGGGCCAGGAGGGGCTGGTCCCCGAGAGGCTGGCCTGCCTCCTCCTGGACGCCCAGCGGCCCCTGGGGGACCCGGACAGAGGCTTCCTGGAGAGGAGCCGCCTGAGGAAGGTGCAGACGCTGCCCCGGCTCCCGCCCTGCAGCCCCGAGGCCGGCGCCCTCTGCCTGTCGCTGACCAGCACGAAAACCCAGCCACCGGCACCAGAATTCTTCCCTCCAGACCCCAGGAAGCCCTTTCCGGAGGGGAAAAATGGCCTTACTAGCTCCCAGGCACAGCCCGAATCCAGTCTGTGGCCGGAGCGAGACGCCGAGCTCCGGCGCGTTGGGGACAGGGCGGCGCGTGGCCGGGGCCCCACGGAGGAAAGCCCCCTGCCCGGTTCCAAGGGCCCTCGCGATGCCGGCAGAGACCCAGGGACTCCGGAGCCTGATGACGGGACTGCGGACAGAGCCGGGGAGCCGGGCGGAGCAGCCCTGGAGCAGGTGGGTGACCGTGGCCCGCGTGGCCCGGGAGGGGCCTGCGTGCACACGCACCGTGCACGCCCTCCCTCCGCAGGCGCGAGCTCTTGAGTACGAAGTAAGTCGCTCCCCTAAGGTGGGTGCCTGTGAGCATCTCGGGACGAAGTCACCTGGGGTTCGGTGGCCCGAACACACGTGTGTCTGTGCAGCAGTGCTGGCTCCACCAGCTTCATTCCCACCATGCTTTGCTGACCCAGAGGTCAAAGGGGAGGGCAGACTCTGAGTTACATTTTTATTCATATCCTGATAAGCACCTGAGGGTAATTTACTTGAAAAATATGGTTACTTTAAAATGAAAGCCATCCTGGAGACCCCAGTGCGTTGACACGTGCTCGATGCCCACATGCTGTCTGCTCAGCCCAAACCATCTCCACCGGCCTCCCCACGTCCACCCGCCCGACCACACTCATGCACCCGGAGCGCCCAGGCACCGGAGTGAAAACCTCAGGCCTGAGCCCAGGGCTCTGCTCACCTTCAAATGCCCGCCAGCCTCACAGACAGCCCACCTCCCGGATGGGTAAACTGAGGCTGGGGGCCACCATGAGGAGGGTGGGTGGTCGCTGAAGGGCAGAGCTGATTGGGACCCCAGCCATGGTCTTAACCACCAGGCTTCCCTGCCCCGCAGGCTCAAGGGATCAGGGCCCACCAGACCTCGGCCCCCACACAGGTCACAACCCGTCAGGTGTCAGGGCTGGTCCAGAGTCGGGGACCCAGATCTCCTCTGGAGAGCACGTCCTGGGTGCAAAGCTGGCTGCTCCAACCCCACATGTAGCAGGAGGCTTGGGGGGCCCTGTGCCCCAGAACCTGGGCCCCTGGCCAGGCACAGGCTGGATGAGGCAGGCAGTGAAGTCTCAGGACCGAGGCAGCTACACCCTGGGCACAGAGGGGGGTCCAGGAGGGGTGAAGACACTGCCTCTGGAACCTTCCTCTGAACATGCACTTCTGTGTCCAAGCGGGCGGTTGTACTCCCAGCTCTTCCCGTGGCCGCAAAGCAGAGAACTGCCTTCCAGCTGAACTCATTCTTCTGACTCTGGGACTTTAATCTGTGGGGGGGGGGGGGGGGGGGGGGGGCAGTACGAGGGAAAGGGAAGCCATAACATAAAATTTACCATCTTAACCATTTCAAGCGTACGGGACAGTGGCGTTAGGCACATTCACGCTGTTGTGCAATCATGACCGTCATCCATCCCTGGAACTTTGTCATCATCCCAGACTGAAACTATGTCCGCATTAAACACTTACCCGCCATCCCTGCCCCGGCCCTGATAACCGCTCATCTACTTTCTGTCTCTACGGGTGTGACTGCTCTCAGTCTTTGATAGAAGAGAAATCATACAATGTTTGTCCCCTTTTGACTAGCTTACCTCACGGACCACAGTGTCCTCAGGCTTCGTCTATGTTGTAGCTGTGGCAGAATTCCCTTCCTTTTTAAGGCTGAATAGTGTCCATCTTATGGACGGACCACGTGATGCTTATCCATCCATCCGCCAATGGCGCTTGGGTTGCTTCCACATGTTAGCTCTCGTGAGTCATGCTGATTTGAACATGGGTGTGCAAATACGTCTTCAAGACCCTGCTTTTAAGTGGAATTGCTGGGTCAGATGGTAATTCTACGTCTGATTCTTTGAGGAGCCTCTGCTGTTTTCCACGTCGTTGCACCGTTTTACGATCCCACCTGCCGTGCACAGGTGCTGGTTTCTCCACGTGCACCCCCAGCACCTGTTGTGCTGACGTGGGGACTCTCCCAGCCCGTCATGCCAGGAGTGTGCTGTGTGGGGCAAACCCCACGTGTTTGAGGTGGTCCCTGCCCTGTCGTCTTCCTCCATGCGTCCGTCTGAGGTGCCCACACACTGAATGTGGCTCCTCCCCCCGCCCCCCTCAGGGCGTCTCCCTGCAGGACCTCCTGTCTAAGCTGGGCCGGCCCTTCAAGGAGTACGAGCTCTGGGCTCTGTCCCACGCATGCCTCAGCACCCTGCGGACGCACGGCCAGCACCCAGGTGACGTCCTCCCATGGGTCCTCGTCCAGCCCACCGACCCCCAGCATGTCCGGGCCAGGACCCAGGGCCACACGTGGCCTCTGTCGCCCGTGTGGGCTGTGTGGACAGCCTGGGGCTGGGTGGCAGTGTCCACCCTGTGAGCCGGGGGCGGCCTGGGGGTATCTACTCTGGTCTCAGGACCAAGGGGGTCAGAGGGCATCTTCAAACGTGGGCCTCCTCCTGCTGAGGAGGGGCGGAAGCTGTGTGGTGGCCCTGGGCCACACCCTCTCAGCAGGGGCGACGCTGTCCCCAAGGAGACGAAGGTTGGCTGGGGGGGGGGGTGGTGGCCCTCGGACGTTAGACTCGTTTGTGACCCCTGAAGCTCAGCCCTACCAGGCAGAGGGACCAGCCTCCGGCCCCACGGTGGTCCTAGCAGGGCAGGGGCGCTGCTCTCTGGCCTCCCTCGGGTTCTGTGAGCCTCAGGCCTGTGGGTATGAAGCGCTGGCACCCAGCCTCCCCTGGGACCCCTCCCAGGGCCGCGCTCGGTGGGTGGGTCACGTCCCTCTGTCCCCCTCCTCTTCCCGCAGCTCCTGTGCCCCAGGGCTGGCTCAGATGGCCCTTCCGTGGCCTGTCGCCCAGGCTTCTGGGAAGGGGAGCCAGCACTTGGCCCCTGTGCTGTGTCCAGCGAGGGCCCCAGCGTCCCCGCACTCCCTGGGTGGCTTGGGAGCCCGTGGGGTGGCTGAGAGAGGGGGCTGCCCCACGACCGTGGCTCTGCCGGCCCTGAGGGGGATCAGGTCCCCCAGTGAGTCTACAGCCGCCCTGACCCTCGCCTTCCCTTGCAGCCTACCTGTGTCTGGACTCCGTGCTGGTGGCCGAGGATGGAACCGTGCTTTTCGGGCCACCTCCCGCCAGCGGTGCGTAAGCGGGCCCCCCCGGGGGGCTGCGCTCTGGTTCCGACAGCCAAGGCTGAAGGCAAGCTCAGTGGGTTTGGGGTTTTCTGTCTCAGGTGCTTACAACTCGTTCTTTCTGGCTCCCGAGGTCGCAGAGCAAAAGCTGACGACTGAGAAGGTACCTGGGCCCCCCCCCAACCCCTTCCCGTGGCCCCCTGCCCCGCTCCGTGGTGCCCACGCTCCGTGGTGCCCCGTCCAGAGAGCCTGAGAGGGGGAGGGGTGGGGAGAGGATGGGCCCAGCATCAGGACTCAGCAGGGTCAAGGCGACCCCCCCAACGCAGCCCCCGCATCCAGAGCCCAGCTCTGCAGGGGCCTCCCGGAGGGTGACGGGGTGTCATCTGAGCCTGGACTTCAGCTCCGGGCAGTGCTCACAAGACCCCACAGCTGAACTTTCAGGGATGTTTGCCAGATGCTTATCAAACACAGCGTTATTAAAAATTCAATTGTACAGACTTAAAATCAAGTAAATTATATTCAGAACCAAGGTAGAACTTCCGCTTTCGGGAACGTGGGGGAGACGTAAGTTCCCTGCCCCCCAACAAAGCACGCCGTTCTGAAAGCTGGCGTGTGAGGACAGAAAGGCCAGGGCCCTGGGCCCCGGGGGGCGACGGTCCTAAGAGTCCTGGGTGTCCTTCCTGCCTCACACGTGGAGGATGAGGAAGCACATCTGGGAAACACCAGCGGACACAGCAGAAGCCCAGTGGAAGCCCGCATGCTGGAGCTGGAGCAGTAGGACAAAGGGAGGGCGGCCCGCCCAGGCCAGGTGCTGTCGGAAAAGGCTGAGCATCCAGCCTGTGCCCAGGACCCCTGCCCATCAGTGAGACGTGCCCCTCCCGGGGTGGGAGTGTGAGTCAGAGGAGGCCTCAGGAAGAGCTGGGACTTTCACCATCACCCAGTGGTAACGAGGCAACCTCCCCTCAAAAACAAAGAAAATCGCTAAAAATGAAATACTTAGATGTAAGTCTAACAAAGCATGTACAGGACTCGTATGCTGAAAACTAAAGAGAGGCAAAGCCTCAACTCAGTAATCTAAGCGCCCACCTCAGAAGAAGAGTGAAATAGACCCAAAGCAGAAGGAAGGGAACAGTGAAGCTGAGAGCAGGACTCAGTGAAGTGAAAACAGAAGAACAGTAGAGAAAACCAGCGAAATGAAGGCTGGCTCCTGGAAGAGACGAAGAATATTAACAAACTTCTAGCAAAACTGACAAAGCGAGAAGAGAAGGAAGACACAAATTGCCGATGTCAGGAATGACTCAGGGGACATCCCTGCAGACCCTGCAGACGCCAAAAGGGTGATGGAACACCACAGACAGCTCCCCACACATAAAATTCAATGACAGATGAAATGGACCAAATCTTTAAAAATATAAACTACAACTCACCCAAGATGAAACAGGCCTTTGAATAGCTCCATAACTGTTGAGGAGATTGAATTTGTAATTTTTTTTTTTGCGGTACATGGGCCTCTCACTGTTGTGGCCTCTCCCGTCACGGAGCACAGGCTCCGGACGCGCAGGCTCAGCGGCCATGGCTCACGGGCCCAGCCGCTCCGCGGCATGTGGGATCTTCCCGGACCGGGGCACAAACCCGCATCCCCTGCATTGGCAGGCGGACTCTCAACCACTGCGTCACCAGGGAAGCCCTGAATTTGTAATTTTTAAACTCTCAAAAATAAATCTCTAGGCCAAGACGTTTTCACTAGGGTGGTATACCAAATGTTTAAAGAAGAATTAATACCAATTCTACACAGTCTTTTCCAGAAAACAGAAGTGAACACTTCCCAATCCATTTGATGAAGCCTAATATTACCCCGATACCAAAACCAGACAAAGATAGTACAAAAAATATGTATATAGGTCAATATCCCTCATGAATATAAAGGCAAAAATCCTTGACAAAATATATGCAAATAGAATTCACTAAGATATAAAAACAATTATACACCATAAACAAGTGGGGGTTATTCCAGGGACATAAGGCTGGTTCAGTATTTGAAAACCAATCAGTGTAGTCCAACATATTAACCAGCTAAAGAAGAAAAATCCCATGATCACATTAACTGATGCAGAAAAAGCATTTGACAAAATTTAACACCCATCTATTAAAAAAATCTCAGAAAAATAGAAATAGAAGAAACTTCCTCAACTTAATAAAGATCATCTACCAAAAAAACTGTACAGTTAACATCATACTTAGTGGAAAGACTAAATGCTTTCCCCCTAAGATCAAGAACAAAGCAAGGATGCCCACTCTCACCACCCTATTCAACATTGTACTGGAAGTTCTAGCCACTACAATAAGGCAAGAAAAGCAGGTAAACAGCATAAAGGCCAGGAAGGAAGAAATAATACTGTTTGCAGACGACGTAACTGTCGACATAGAAAATTCCAAGCAATTCCAAAGAATCTCGAAAAAGCCTCCCAGAACTTAGAATTGAGTTTTGAAAGGTCACAGGATATAAGATAAACATTCAAAAATCAATTGTATTTCTATATACTAGAAATGAACATGTGGACACCAAAATTAAAAACACAGTACATTTACAATCACTCCCCCAGAAATGAGACACTTAGATGTGAATCTAACAAAGCACGTACAGAATTTATATGCTGAAGACCACAAAAGCCTGCTGAAAAGATATATCAAAGAAAATCTTAGGAATGGAGGGCTAGGCAAAGAGCTTTTAGACTTGACACCAAAAGCACTATCCATAAAGTTTTCCACAAAAGGAAAAATGGATAAATTGAACTTCATCAAAATTTAAAACTGGCCAAGTGGCATTTATTCCATGTATGGCTGGCTGACTCAACAATTGAGAGTCAGTGTAATACATCACATGGACTAAAGAAGAAAAATCATAACAATAGATGCTAAGCTTTTGACAAAATTTAGCACCCATTCATAATAAAAACTCTTAGCAAACTAGGAATAGAGGGAAATTTCCTCAACTTGATAAAGAATATCTACAAAAAAGCCAACAGGTAGCATAAGTAATGGTGAGAAACTAGATGCTTTCCCCCTAAGATTGGGAAAAAGGCAAGAATGTCTCCTCTCATCACTCCTATTCAACATCGTACTGGAAGTTCTAGCTAATGCAATAAGACAAGAAAAGAAAAGAAAATGGATGTAGATTGAGAAGGAAGAAATAAGACTGTCTTTGTTTACAGGTGACATGATTGCCTAAGTAGGAAATCCCAAAGAATCAACAGAAATCTCCTGGAACTAATAAGCAGTTGTAGCAAGATTGCAGGTAGAAGATTAAAATACAAATGTCAATTGCTTTCCTGTTTACCAGCAATGAACAATTGGAATTTGAAATTAAAAATACAATACCAGGGCTTCCCTGGTGGCGCAGTGGTTAAGAATCCGCCTTCCAATGCAGGGGACACAAGTTCGATCCCTGGTCGGGGAACTAAGATCCCACATACCCCGGGGCAACTAATCCCGCGCGCCACAACTACTAAGCTCGCACACCTCAACTAGAGACTGCGTGCTGCAAACTACAGAGCCCACGTGCCCTGGAGCCTGTGCGCCACAACTAGAGAGAAAAAAACAGCACACCACAACTAGCAAGAAGCCCACGCACAGAAATGAAAGATCCCGCGTGCCACAACTAAGACCAGACACAGCCATTTAAAAAATGATTAATTAATTATTTTTTTAAAAATACCATTTATGTTAGCACCAAAAAAATTACTTATGTATAAAATTTAGGAAAATGTGTATAAGATTCATATGAGGAAAACTGTAAAATTCTGATGAAAGAAACTGAAAATGATCTAAATAAATGGAGAGATAGTCCATGTTCATGGATTGGAAGACTCAATATTATTAAGATGTCAGTTCTTCCCAATTTGATCTATAGATTCAATGCAATTTCAGTGAAAATCCCAGCAAGTTATTTTGTTGGTATCAACGAACTGATTCTTAGGTTTTTATGTAGAGGCAAAAGACCCAGCATAGCCAACACAATATTGAAGGAGAAGAACAAAGTCAGAGGACTGACACTACCCAGCTCTAAAACTTACTGTAAGACACAGTAATCAAGTGTGGTTTCGGCAAAAGAAAAGACAAAAAATAAATGGAACAAAGTAGCCCAGAAATAAACCCACACAAATACAATTAACTGGTCTTTGACAGAGGAGAAAGGACGGTCTGCTCAACAAGCGGTGCTGTAACAACGGGACAGCCACAGGCCAAAAAAAACCTTTACAGAGACCTTGGTGCACTTTCATAAAAGTTAACTCAAAATGGAACATAGGCCTAAAAGGAAATTCAAAGCTATAAAACTTCTAGAAAATAACAGGAGAAAATCTAGGCAGTGAGTCTTCAGATACCACACCGAAAGCATGATCTATGAAAGAAACACTCGATGTTAGATTTCATTCAGATTAAATGCTTGATTTTAATGCTGTGCTCTGTAAAAGACACAGTTAAGAGAATGAGAAGACAAGCCACAGATGGGAGAACTATTTGCAAAACACGTATCTGATAAAGGACTTGTATCCCAAATATGCCAAAAGCTCTCAGAAGTGCACAGTAAGAAAGCAAATAACCCAATTAAAAAGTGGGCAAAAGATCTGAACAGACACCTCACCAGAGAAGGTGTCAGATGGCAAGTGAGCACGTGAAGGTATTCTATTTCATACGGCATTTGGGAACCGCAACTTGAAACCATGAGCCACCACTACACACTTACTAGAAAGGCTAAAGTCCAAAACACTGACAGTACCAGATGCTAGCGAGGGTGTGGAGTGACACTGCCGAGGGGGGTGCAAGACGGTGCAGCCCTTAGGGAGACACTTTGCTGGTTTCCTACAAAACTAAACATGCAACGACCATACAACCCAGAAATTGCACTCATTTTTCCTGGAGAAATGAAACTTATGTTCACACAAAGTCCTGGACACGAATGTTTGTGGCAATTTTATTTGCAGTAGCTACAGCCTGGAAACAACTCAGATGTCTTTCAGCGGGTGGCGCTTCCACACCGCAGAGCGGCAGCAGCGGTGAGGGGAACGGAGCGTTGACGAGGCGACCACCAGTTGATGGGGCTGAGAGAGAAAGGAGCCCCGAAAGGCCGCATATCGTAGGACTCCATTTATATGAAATGATGAAATTAAGAAGTGGAGAACAGAGGAGCAGTTGCCGGCGACTAAGTTGGGAGGGGACAGGCCGGATCCTGGTGACGGAAATGTCCTGCATCTCCCGGCGTCCACGCCAGGGGGCAGGTTGTGATACCACGCTACAGCCTTGTAAGATGTCAGTGCGGAGGGGAGCTGGGTGGAAGGCACACGGGGTCCCGCTGGATTACTTCCTACAACTATGTGAATCTACAGTTACCTCCAAGTAAAAAGCTTAATTTTTTTAAAGGTTGATAAATACTCAAAACTGAGAACTTCCTCATGATTTGCTCTAGTTGACTGTTGCCTGGGCAGGAGCCCTAGAGGAAGGGCCCATCTCTCCCCCTGCCCGGCTCACTGGCACCACCGTGGCAGCTTGGAGCTGGCCAAGCGGGAGTCTTCACACCGTGGAAATCAGCAAATGCTGAACTCAGGGTTTGATTCGTTGTTTTGTCAATTGACTAGACTTGACGTAATGGAGGAAACATGAACAACACAAACTGAAAAGTGTGTCAGGTCTGTACAAAAGCTCTGGGAAATACTCCTTTGGGGATTCAGCCACTGTTACCTGACTCAGCACAGATGTCAGCTGTGTCTCTGGTTTCACTTTCTCTTACTTTTCGAGAGAAACGAAGGTATCGGCCACGTGTACATCGGAACCACGTGTTGGTCACAGGTCGGCTGCAGATGCAAGGGTAGGGGGTGAAAATCGGGGAAGGCGTTCAGGGAGAAGCAGTTGACTCTGGAACTCACAGGGAAGAGCACCGCCCTTTTCATTATTATTCTCAAGTGCGTGCGACGCGTCCTTTCTATCAGCACGTTTTAGAATAAACCTCTTTGTGTACCAAGAGGCCTGGGTTTCTGTTCAGAGAGCCTGTCCTTAGTCATTTAGCAGCATAGCACGGTTTCTGGGGGACTCCTGGCCTCGGGCTCCCTGAGGTGCCACCTTTGCCCTCGTGGAGAGAGAGCTGGGGAGGTCCAGCCAGGGCGCCAGGTCTTCCTCGTCACACTGAGACTTACAGGCCTGTGGGTACTTGGTAACCATGCATATTCCCAGGCCAGGCCCCCGGGTTCTGGCTCAGGGTCTGCGGAAGCTCCCAGCCCTGGGGGACGGTGCCTGGTGCGCCCTTGGCGGGGCCCGAGCGGGGGCAGGTCTGCTGAGCCAGCCGGCCGTCTCCCCTCCTCCACCCAGGCGTCTGTGTACTGCGTGGCCGCGATCCTGTGGACAGCAGCCAAGTTCAGCATCCCCCGAGACCACAAACTGGCCCTGCCACGCAGGCTCAAGACGCTCCTCCTGCACATGGCCAGACGCAGCGCCCAGGAGCGGCCGTCCGCGGCCGAGGCCATCGAGGTAACTGGGCCACGGTGGGGGGGGGGGCCCAGCTCAAGGTCCAGGGCCCGGGACACGGGTTCTCGTTTCTGGGGCAGGTCAGTGCTGTTGGACAGGGGAGGACATGGCTTCATTTGTGGACGGGCGGTGAGGGGTCTCTGCTGCTCGATGCCGGCCTTCCCCCCAGGTGGTCCTGTGTCTCCAGTGCATCCACCGGCCGGAGAGTGGCTGGGGATGTCCTGGACCCGAGCGCTGACCCCTGACCCCCTGCAGCGCATCCCCCACATGCCCGACTTGCCCGCACTCCTCCGAGGGTCCTCCAGGCTGGGTCAGGGGGAGCCCCGTCGCTCTGTGGCTTCCCAGCTCAGGACAGCCAGGAAGGACAGCTAGAGACTCTGAATTTCATCCCAGGCTCCTGAGGCTGGGGTGCACGTGGCTCTGCCCAAGAAGGGGTGCCACGGGGTCCCCCGGAGAGAAGCCCCCGGGCCGCCTGGCTGCCACCGCACGCTCCAACGGGCTCCGCTGAGGGAGTGAAGCGGGCCGGTGCCCCGGGCGTGCTGGACGCGGGCCTGTGCTTTGCTTTCAGACCTGCAGCGGTTACCTCCTGCACAGAGGCATGGACAGCAGAAAGATCCTAGCCCACCTGAGGGCATCGACCTGCACGGTAAGCTGGGCACCGCGGAGACCCCGCAGGCCCTTTGTCCTACCCTGGGGCCGCAGAGGTGAGGCTCCTTGCTCTTCCGTGTTTACTGAATAGATGCGTGGAGACTCTAGGGCGGAAGGCAGGTCACCCTTCATCCTCCCGACGTGACTTTCCTTGGCTCCTTCACCGCCAACGAGCCCACAGAGCAGCCCCTCCCGCAGGCTCACACCTGGTCTCTGTTGACCCCTGGCACGTGTGGGCGGGGGCGCACCCTGGGGGTCCCGCCGAGGGACACTCAGTGCCTGTCGGCGTCCTGCCATGCTGACCGGCCAGGGCCCCGTCGGGCAGTGACAGGGTCCCTCGGATGCAGACGGGAGCACACAGCAACTCTGGGGAGTGTGGGTTCTGGCGGTCTTCCCATGCCCCGGAAACCCACCGGAACCCGGCTGCACTGGGCAGCCCCACGCCCCAGGGGCTCCCGCTCCAGAGAAACAGGCCTGCGAGTCAGCACAGGTGGGGGGCTCGCGCCGCGGGGCTCTGCTCTGCACCCCCGGGGCCTTGCGCCCGTCTCAACCGGGAGCTGTCCGTGTCCTTCTGCCCCAGGTTCGCCAGGAGGAAGAGACCATCGGTCTGCAAAACGCCTTCTTGGTGGCTGAACTGAGCCCCAGCACAGCAGCTGCGCCCAGGCCCAGCTCAGGTGGGCCCCGGGACCGGCCTGTCCCCACCGCCCCTGCCCTGCAGGCCCCTCGCCCCGCACCGCGCCCCCGCTGCCATCCCCCCAGAGGCTGCCTCCGGGAATCCAGCCCCAAGTGGACGCCACCTCCGGACGTGGCCGAGACCGCAGGCAGCGTGCCCGCAGCTGGCCCCCGGCTGCCCTGCTCTGGGCTCCCACCAGCCCCTCTGGCCCCGGCCTCTCAGGCCTCGCTCAAGTCAGCCCTCCTGTCTCACCAGCAGCCGTAGCAGGCGACTCGCCTCCACCTCCGCACCCCGCACTGATGACCCAGCTCTTGTCTTGCCCTGTCTGCGCCTCAGTGGCACCTACGAAGACCCTTCCCCACGGGCCCGTCCAAGCCTCCGGTCTGTGGCTGGGTCTTCTGGCCTTTTCCGTCACTCCAGCCCCCCACCGAGCACCGCACCCCCTCCCTGCCTGCTCGGGGCAGCCCTGGACTCCAGGCCCCTCCCTCAGGCCTCTCCCTGGAGTCTCCCTTCCTCCCAGTGCCCCTGAGCCTTCCTGGGCCCTTCAAGTCAGCACCCCACTAAGGCCGGCACCCACTAAGGCCGGCACCCACCCTGCTCACCCCATGTTTGTCTCCAGGCTTCCTGCAGATCAGCAGTGACAGCAGGCTGGTGGCCGTGCAGGGGCCGGTGCCCGGCCAACCCTCCTGCCTCCAAGGGGCCACGTTGCTGCCAGAGGCGTTCGCCTCCCCGGCCACTCACTTCAGGCCCATCGTCCTCGCTGCCAATGCTGGTGTCGCCAGGTGAGTGTCCCCACCCAGGGGCTGGCGGGCTGCCGGGCCCCCTGAACACTCTCTCCTCTCTGCTCGCAGGGACACGCTCGCCCTGACCTCGGGGCCGGCTGAGGGGCCTGAGGAGAGGAGAGGCCGGCTGGACGGGGAGGGTGATGGGAAGCAGGCTCCTGAGACCCATGGAGCGGCCACTGGCCTGAAGACGCCTGACGGGCCAGCACCCGCTTCCCCAGAGCCCCTCAGAGAGTCGACGCCAAGAGGCTCAGCCCAGGGCTGCCCCAGCCCCCCAGCCCCCGCCCCGGCCAGCCCGCCGGAAGGGGCTGCACTGGTGATGCCCAAATCCCCGGCCCCGCCCACGACAACACAGATGCCACCCCCGGAGCGAGGGCCGCAGGAACCCATCCCAACTGCAGCCGCTTGTGGAGGCCTTGAGCCCCGCCTCCCCGGGCCCACCGCAGCCCCCCACAGTCCTTGCCACCCAGACAAGCCGCCCAGGGGCGGGGCCACCCAGGTCCCAGGCCAGGAGCCCGAGGGCCCCCCGTCAGCCCCGCGGAGCCCCTCGCCGGCCACAGGGAGTCCCGACGGCCCCGGGGGAGCCCCCGTCAGGGAGTGGGATGACCGGGCCCCAGAAGGTCACCCGGAGTGGCCCTGCCCAGCAGACCACAAGCTCTGTCCGTCCAGCGCGGATGCCTCGCCCCTCTCACAGGGGACAGCCTGCCCGTCGCTGCAGGAGGCCACACGCCTCATCCAGGAAGAGTTTGCCTTTGACGGCTACCTGGACCACGGGCTGGAGGCTCTGATCATGGGTACTACGGGGCCACGGGGGCCCAAGGACCAGGGACAGGCCCGGGGGGAGCCGTGCGCTGGGGGAGGTCACCACAGGAGGGCCCCCCATCCTCCCGTCTCTGCACAAAGGGCAGAGCCCCCAGGGGCCGGCCGGCAGAGGAAGCCAGCTGCACCCCGCCCCCCGCCGTGCTCTCCGCCCCCGCCAGCTCCCGAGACCAGGGGAACCCAGAAGAGCACCCATACGTTTTAACTCACCCCCGTGCTTTTCTTGCGAACTCAGGGGAGTATATTTACGCCTTGAAAGACCTCACCTATGCCACTTTCTGTGGGGCCATATCGGAGAAGTTCTGTGACCTCTACTGGGGGGAGAGGTTGCTGCAGAACCTTTTCAGAGTGGTGAACGGGAGGACGTCACCCTCCGAGAAGTAAGAGCCCCTCCTCGTGGCCTCCCACCCCCGCTGTGCCCCGAGGGCCGTCCTCCTGCCCCGCGTCCCACTCGTCGCCCTCCCCAGAGCGACCACCTGCTGGGCCCCTCTTTCCTGGCCGAGGCCCACTCTGCTTCCAAAACTCTTGCTTCAGGCAAGCGCTCCTCTTGGCAGGAGGGGGCCTTGTGGGGTCACGGGGCGCGAAGGCACGTCCGCCTCCCTGGGACCAGCTCAGGAGGCAGAGCAACGGAGCCCGGAGGCCGGGTTTGGCTGCGGGGAGGCCCCTGCAGGGACCAGCGTCTGCCCCCCCACACCCCGCTCCCGTCCAGCTCCCCTCCTGGCGGTAGAAGATGAGGTGACAGCTCAGGAGGGAGGGGGGCAGGCACCTTCCCTCTCCTGCCCCTTGCCCCAGCCCTCTTGGGCCCCACCCTTCACAGGACGCGCCCCGGGCGCCTCAGTGCCAGGCCTGGCCCAGCCCTTCCCGAGGGCTGCAGAGGGCCATGTTGCAGGGTGGGCGGGACCTGTGCCTGGAGTGGTCCAGCGCCCTGACGCCCTGACGCCCGAGCTCACGGCAGCCCCGTCCCCGCCCCCTCCTGGTCCCCAGAACCCCACCCAGGGGCGGCGCACACCCTGCTCTCCACCCCAGGCAAGCCCCGCATTTTCACATCACTGGGGGAGCCGTCGAAGGACCCCAAGAGGCGGACGCCCAGAAAGTCGTCTGCTAAAGGGCCCGTGTCTGTGACGTCTGTGGCCTGTGGCCAGGCCGTCCTGGAGGTCTGGGGGGGCCTCGGTCACCGACACCCCCGCTTCGCTCCCAGGGGAAGCCTCTAGTAAGCCTGTGGGAGGGTCCCGGGGGAGCCTGCAGCGTCCTCCGTTCTGATGGCAGCACTTCCCAGGAGGCTGGGCCACAGCCCAAGGGCAGCGGTGGGACCAGCGCTCCGAGCACATGCTCACCGTCCAGCAAAAGGCCTTCACATCTCGGAGCGGGTGAGACAGAGGGCTGTGGGTTGAGACCCTCCACAGCTGGGTCTTCACCCTTGGGGCCAGGTTACCCTGTGTCTCTCCAGGGTCCCAAGGGCAGGGCCCGTCCTCCTCTGGGGGGTCTGTACTGCGAAGGGGTCATTCTCCCCAGGCCACCAGGTGGGCAGCAAGGGCAAGGGCTAGGGCCAGCAGCTTGGTGATGGGGGGCTCTGCATTCTTTCTTGGAAACGCGCCATTTAAAGACCCTAAGGCGTGTCTTCCTAGATGCAGAGCCAGGACTCCCTGATAACTGAAAACTGTAATTTCTCCAAATCTGGTCTGAGTGGGACTTGGCTTTGGGGACCATGTCCTTTAGGTTGTGTGACTACAGTCACACACAGGATGGCAGTGAGAGCCCCCCCATACCGTGTGCACGCTTGGGAAACTGGAAAGCAAAATGGAGATGCCCAGGGAACAGCTCACGACCAGCTGGGACCCTTGGTTTCTGGGGGACGCTCTGCTTTGTCTGCTTACGGACAGTTCAAAGTTCCCTCGGGTCTCTGCCACAAATGTGCCCTGCATGCAGCCCATTTGGGAGGGGACCGAGGGACCCCGACCCTGAGGACCCTTTGCAGCTCCTCTGGAGCGGAGGTGGGGCCACCTGGCCATCCCGAGGGGCCTCCTGCCCCCTGCTAGGGACCTCCTGCCCCCTGCTAGGGACCTGTCGCCTCTCTGCAATCAGGGGCGGATTCTTCCCCGGGAACCCACGTTGCCGCGTGTGACCCGCCCCCCCTTCCTCTGTCCAGCGAAGGAGAAGCCGAGCGTGGACTCAGACGAGCTCTCGCGGAGCAACTTTGAGGTGGGGTTTCGGCCTCAGAAGTCGGTAGCAGCTGGGAGGGAGCAGCCCCAGGCAGAAGAGGCCCGGCAGCAGGGCGGGGGCCTGGCTGGGGGCTCTGAGGCAGTGGCACGGCTAGCCCGGCCCCCAGAGGGCGGCCCATCCGTGAGCCCAGGCCCAGGCGGCTTGCAGAGCTGCAGCCCCGGCTGGTGCAGCGCCTTCTACGAGGCCGACTGCTTCAGCGCCGACGTGCACTGCTACGTGAAGGAGCTGGCGAGGCAGAAGGCCGCCGGGTGCTCCGCCGCCAATGCCCAGAGCCCGGTGAGTCCCAGGCTCCTGTCCACCGCTGGAAGGGAGGGTGCTCGGCCCCAGGGCACCGTGGGGCGTGAGGACGGGTTCACGCTGGAGCTCCCAGTACCTCGGGTGACAGGAGGGCCCCCATGTCTCCCAGCCCTGGTGCCTGTCCGTCACCAGCAGCCACCACGCTGGCTGGGCCCCTCCCTGCGTGTCCTCCCGGGGCTGTGCTCATCTGCACGTGGCTGGGCCCCTCCCTGCGTGTCCTCCCGGGGCTGTGCTCATCTGCACGTGGCTGGGCCCCTCCCTGCGTGTCCTCCGGGGCTGTGCTCATCTGCACGTGGCTGGCCCCTCCCTGCGTGTCCTCCCGGGGCTGTGCTCATCTGCACGTGGCTGGGCCCCTCCCTGCGTGTCCTCCCGGGGCTGTGCTCATCTGCACGTGGCTGGGCCCTCCCTGCGTGTCCTCCGGGGCTGTGCTCATCTGCACGTGGCTGGGCCCCTCCCTGCGTGTCCTCCGGGGCTGTGCTCATCCGCACGTGGCTGGGCCCCTCCCTGCGTGTCCTCCGGGGCTGTGCTCATCCACATGTGGCTGGGCCCCTCCCTGCGTGTCCTCCCGGGGCTGTGCTCATCTGCACGTGGCTGGGCCCCTCCCTGCGTGTCCTCCCGGGGCTGTGCTCATCCGCACGTGGCTGGGCCCTCCCTGCGTGTCCTCTGGGGCTGTGCTCATCTGCACGTGGCTGGGCCCCTCCCTGCGTGTCCTCCCGGGGCTGTGCTCATCCGCATGTGGCTGGGCCCCTCCCTGCGTGTCCTCCCGGGGCTGTGCTCATCCACACGTGGCTGGGCCCCTCCCTGCGTGTCCTCCGGGGCTGTGCTCATCTGCATGTGGCTGGGCCCTCCCTGCGTGTCCTCCCGGGGCTGTGCTCATCCGCACGTGGCTGGGCCCCTCCCTGCGTGTCCTCCGGGGCTGTGCTCATCTGCACGTGGCTGGGCCCCTCCCTGCGTGTCCTCCGGGGCTGTGCTCATCTGCACGTGGCTGGGCCCCTCCCTGCGTGTCCTCCGGGGCTGTGCTCATCCGCACGCGTTCCCCACCCCCGCCTGGGAAAGGAGGCGGCTTTCCTCTGTTTTGGCTCCTTGGCCACCAGGGGACACGTGGCAGGAGGTTACCTCACGCTGGTGACCACAGTTGGGTTTGGGCATCAAGGTCAGCCCTCAGGCAGCACCACAAGATGGAAAGCAGCACAGAAGCACCTGGCCCGTGGCGGTCAACTCGGGCCAGGCCCCAGGGGCGTCTCTGGTGCGCAGCGCACTCTGCGTGCCGCCCGGCTCAGGGGCAGCCTGGGCTCCTCCCGGGTCAGCAGGGCGAGGGGACGCCCTAGGCTGGAGAGTGTCCGGGCCTGGCCAGCCCGTGTGCAGGGCAGCCCCACAGAGTTCTGCACCCAAGGTTGCTGCCCGTGCCGTTGGGGGTCTGCCCCCCAGTGACCAGGAGCCCTGACCTGGGCTGCAGCCCCACTCCTGAGTGGCCAAGAACTCAGGCCTGACCTGGCTGCGTCCTTCCCCCCGTGACCAGGGGCTCCCACTTGGGCCACAGCCACACAGGGCCCGGGCCCCAGGGTAGCAGACAGGAGGGAGCTGTCAGCGCCCTGGCGTCCCACTCCTGCCCCCACCCTCACCATCTGCAGCCTCCGAGCCGTGAGCCCCAGGAGCTGCATCTCCACTCATGTCAGCACCGTCCGAACCTTCTCGCTTGGTTACTCAGTCCCAAGCTAGAAAGAGACCTGCATGCCTCGGGCCTGGAGCACCGGGCACGGGCCTGTGTGCCTGGGAATCGTGCTGCCCCCTCCGGGTTTCCTTAAAGCCGGGCCCCGAATGTGCTTGGCGTCGTGCACTGGGGGAGTGGGGGGCCTGCAAGGACTCAGGCCTCCCGTGGGGACTGGTGAGGACAGCTGGCACGGCAGACGTCCACCAGACACCCTGGCCCACCAGTGCAGTACCCAGGTTGGGGAGCCCGATGCCTCTGTGTCGGAGTCCAGAGCTCTGGCCAGGAGGGCGTGGCGCCCGGCCCCCTTACCGACCCATGAGCCCCGGTCTCCCTCCTCCCACTTCAGTGCCCTTTCTTTGCTGTGCGTTTGTGCACAGTGCAGCTCACTCGAGGTTACTAAGTGTCGTGGTCCCGTCCCCAGTGGCCTTCCACAGAGAGCGCCAGCGCGGCAGGGCGCTACTCCTCCGCCTGCCGTCACAGAGGAGGAGGTGGGGGAGGCGGGGGGCGGGGGGCGGCTAAGGGACTCGCAAGGCTGATGAGAGGCCAGAGTGCAGCATCAGCGACGGGGCAGCGCTCACGACAACCCCAAAACAAGTGCAGCCCTCGTAACCGAGTATGGAGCAGGTCCTCCCAAAATGGAGCCGCTCTGACACTGAAGGCTTCTGAGGAGCCTGGGGTCTCGGCTGGCATGAAGGGGTCCATGGGCACAGCGTTTGCTGTGAAGTGGTTACAAGAGGTGGGGGACAGCCTAGTGTGCCCCCATAGAGCTCCTAGTTCTGTCAGCCGAGAGAGCCCGGAAGCAGTGACACCCCAGCAGCAGTGAGTACTCCTAGTGCCTGGTTCTTGGTTTCTAATACCGTTCTCAATCAAAGGAACCAGGGCTCCTTGGAGAAGTGGCTGATCTTGGGACTGGGACAAAAAAAAAAAAAAAGGAGCCGGGAGCATCTCTGGTGCCGGAAAGTAAGGAAATGATCAAGACAATGAAGAGGGTGTGTCAGCCGTCACAGGGGCCGCGGCGGGAGCTGTAAAAGCAAGAACACAGCACTGGACTCTGGCTCACAGCGTGGGGCGTCCGTGCGTCCACGCTTCCGTGCGTCCACGCGTCCGTGCGTCCACGCTTCCATGCATCCATGCGTCCGTGCGTCCACGCGTCCACGTGTCCACGCCGATGCGGACGGCCGAATGAAAGAGGGAGAGACGGCCCTGTTTACAGAGAGGAAATCCCACCTAAAGATTCATACGGGATCCCAAGGGACCCCAACAGCCAAAATAATCGTGAAAAGGAACGAAGCTGGAGGAGTCACACTTCTGATTTCAAAACTTATTGCAAAGCTACTGTAACCAAAGCAGTGTGGGACAGGCACAGAGACAGACGTAGAGACCAGTGAAATAGAACAGAGAGCCCAGGAACAAACTATCACACATGAGGGTGCCGTGACCATTCAACAAGGAAGGACAGACTTTTCAATAAATGATGCGGGGAAAGCCGGACAACCCATGCAAAACCCCGAACCAGGACCTGCACCTTACACCATATACAAAAATTAACTAAAAACCCAAAGACCCAAACATGAGAGCTAAAACTATAAAACTCTTAGAAGAAAACATGAGGGAAAGCTTCATGACGTTGGGTTTAGCAATGCTTTCTTGGATATGATGCCAAAAGCGCAGGCAACAAAAGTAAAACACAAATTGGCTTCAAAGTTAAAGCCTTCTGTGCATCAAAGGACTCCATCAACAGAGTGAAAAGGCAGCCTATGGAATGGAAGAAAATACTTGTAAACCATCTATCTGATAAGAGGCTAGTATCAAGAATATTTGAAGAACTGATGAACTCAACAATAACAAAACAAACAACTTGATTAAAACACAAGTGAAGGACTTGAATAGATTTGTACAAAGAAAATATACGAATGGCCAAAAAACGCATGAAAAGATGCTCAACGCCATTGGTCATCAGGGAAAAGCAAATCAGAACCGCAGTGAGCTACCACTTTACACCCATTAGGAGGGCTGTTGGGCTTCCCTGGTGGCGCAGTGGTTGAGCGTCCGCCTGCCGATGCAGGGGACACGGGTTCGTGCCCCGGTCCGGGAAGATCCCACATGCCGCGGAGCGGCTGGGCCCGTGAGCCATGGCCGCTGAGCCTGCGCGTCCGGAGCCTGTGCTCCGCAACGGGAGAGGCCACAAGTGAGAGGCCCGCGTACCGCAAAAAAAAAAAAAAGGATGGCTATTAATAAAAGATTTTTTTAAAAAGCAGAAAACAACAGCCATCGGTGAGGATTTGGAGAAATCAGAATCTCTGTGCACGTTGGTGGGAATGTAAAATAGTGCAGCCACTGTGGGAAACAGTGTGGCAACGCCTCAAAAAATTTAAACATAGAATTCCCACGTAAGCCCGCAGTTCAGCGTCTGAATATACACCCAGAAGAATCGAAAGCAGGGACTCAAATAGATATTTGTGCACCTGTGTTCATAGCAGCGTTATTCACAACAGCCGAAAGGTGGAAACACCCCAAGTGTGCACGAATGGAAGAATGGATTCGCAACGTGCCGTCCATCCACACCAAGGATATCGTTCAGCCTTAAAGCAGAAGGAAACTCGGGCGCTTGCTGCAGCAGCAACAAACCTCAAGCACATTATTCTAAGGGAAATAAGCCGGTTCAAAAGGACAAACACTACACGATTCCACTTACAGGAGGTCCCTGGAATAGTCAGTCAACCAGGGGCTGGGAGCTGGTGCTCAATGGGGACAGAGTGTCAGTTTGGGAAGATGAGAAACGTCCGGAGATGGTGGTGGCGGTGCTGCACAGCGGTGTGAATGAATGTACCTGATGCCACTGAGCTGCACGATGGGAAATGGTTCAGTGGCAAAGTTTATGTAACTGTATATTGTGTCACGATTAAGAAATTTCAAAATAAAAACATGTTTAATGAGTCGGGAACAAAAAAGTAGGGAGGGGTGAGCACTGAGGACTTGAGCGTGAAATGAACTTGCAGACGTCACTGGAGCTGAATCTAAATAGGGAAGGGACGCTGGGGGTCCCCGATCCCTGGTGGGCTTCCCGTGCTCCCCCCCAACTCCGAGCCCAGGTGTCCACAGCGTCCCACCAGAAGCACTGTGTTGTCACCCTGACCTCAGCTGGACCACGAGACGGGACCCCTGCTGACCAGGGCTGGCGAGTGGCAGGGCTGGGAGCCCACATACCCCCGGAGCAGCCACCAGCCCCAGGGAGGACGGGGCCCCTTCAGAGGCAGCTCCACGCGGACTTGCCCACAGCCTCCTCTCGACAGTGCTGGGCGGGGTGGGGGGCTGGTCCCTGAGTGTCCTCTGAAGGCGCGGGTCATGTCCTGTGACATCAAAAGTTACATCCTCTGGCATCACAGGTCACAACCTCTGATGTCACAGGTCACGCTCGCCGGCAGCATCACATCCTTGTGGACCCCTGTGGACAGGCAGCCCCGTCATCAGCCTGTGTCGTGTTCAGGGCCGTGGACGGTGGTGCCAGTGGGTCCACTGTGCAGGTGCCCGGTTAGGGCCGAGGGGCCTGTCCTCGATCCCATGCTATCCTGGGGTGGCTGCTCCCTGGAGGGAGACATGCCCACAGGTGAGCCCCGGGTGCCCCCCCCCCGCATCGCACGTCGATCGTCCTTGAAGGTGGACGCTGAGACCAGCTCAGGTCCCAGATCTGCTGGGCCAGCATCTGTTCTTATTTGCTCGTGATCCCGTGGTTGGGACAAGGCTCCCACACTGGGTCCCACCATCACTCTGCGGGCGGCTCACGTGGGGGACAATCCGGAGCGGGTGAGGTGGGCTGGGAAACGCCGGAGGGTGTCCAGTGACCATGTTTCTCCCTTTCTCCTGCTCACCTGGGAAGGCGTGTCTCCTGGAACCTGAGTGCATGCAGGTGAGTGCCCTGTGCCCTCCCCTGCCTCGCGGGTGGGTTGGGTGACCCCGGCCACAGTTCCACACTCTCTTTGAGACCCGCTGTGTCTCTTTCAAACAGGGGCCTCAAGAAAACACAAAAGGCATAAAACAGCTAGTGGACATGTTTCACATTTGCTGCCCAAAAAGAGAGTGCGCGTACAACAGGCCAGGCGCTGGGGTGGGCGGGGCAGCTGGAGGGCAAGCGGGCGGCTCCTCCCATCGCTGACCACACAGCAGCGTCTGTCCACCCGGCACCGCCGTGCGTGTGGGCGCAGCCATGGCCCTGGCCGTGATTTTGTGTGTCCAGCGCTGTGGGCATCCCCCAGGCCAAGGGAGCCAGTCAGAGCACCCGGCTCGCCTTGTAGCTAACACGGGCTTTGCTCCCAGCGCTTAGGTGGATGGCACTGATGTCTGTTCTTTCCTTTCGGTCTCTGACGTCTCATCTTCCAACTTCCTTCCTGTTTTATTTGTTTACTTCTTCATATTTGTCCGCCTCAGGGCCACGTTAAGTCCAGTAGCCGCTGGGCCCAAACTGTGCCTCAGACCATCCTCATCTGTTTGTCCAGTGAACTGATGCTCTTTTAATTCTATGAGAACAACCCTTGGTTGGGTCAGGCCGGGAGGAAATACCTAAACCAAACTGATTCTGAGTATTTCATTTAGACCTACCAGGCTGCCTCGGCCTGGGGGCCACGCCTGCCTGTGGGCCTGCCGGGCTGTGGCCATGAGGGTGACACCAGCTAACACCAACCGCCCTGTGAATCTTGGTTCGTGTAGATTTATCCTTAAAATCAGTCAAAACGGTCCTTTTCTGAGAGTCAGTCTGCAGTTCAGTGATGAGAGAAGTGGCCCTGACAGACTTCACGCTTTATAAACCAAGGTGACGGAGGCGCTGACGGCGGCCCCCGCCATGCCCGCAAGCCCCTGCTGGGGAGTTTTCTCAAGTCAGCATCTGGGCAGCGGCCCGGGTGTGAAGGGCTGGACCTGAGCTGTGCCCTGGAACACAGGCCGGGGTCCCCGCCACCGTCCTCGGGAAGCCAGGGCCACCACGTAGCAGGCATGGGGGAGGGGGAGCCATGCAGACCCTTGGGCCTCGCCGAGACAAGGCCCGGCAGCAGAGGGTGATGGCACGGGGCCACCTCGCCTACTGCCGAGCCCCGAGGCACGGCCCCTGCCCCCCAGCTGCCCTGGCCTGGAGGCCCCCCCGGCCCCGTGGGGCTGCCTACGACCGTCGTTAAAACACTAGCACGTGGACAAGGACGACCACGTGAACCACCGGTTTTCAGTGAAACCACCAGACAGAAGGGATTCGGGTGTTTAAGTAAAAGTGCCACAGAACTGTCCAGAAATAGACGCTCTCGACAAAGCTAAGTCCATCGCTGTGGGACGATGGCATGGGGGAACCTTGTCTGGACTGCGTGTGATCAGACCCCCCCAGAACGAATGCCCAGATGCTCGGCTGTCAGGGTAGAGCTTCTCCAAGCACGGCCGACTAGGACCCGGGGGGTCACCTTGACCCTCGTGTTAACAGCAAGTGGTCTCCCCAGGGGTCTGAGCGAGCCCCTGGCCTCTGCCCCCAGCCCAGCCCCTGTCTGTGGCCTGTCCGCCTCAAGGTCCCAGCAGAAGACCCACCAGAACCCAGGGGCCAGCTCACAGGCACCCCCAAGGCTTCCCAGAGCCCACTCCTGCCCCAGAATCATGGGCTCCTCTCCCACCCCTGAAGGGGGCAGTCCGGCCCCCAGGGCTTCCCTCCCCCCATGTGAGAGGAGAACACGCAGACCCTGCAGCAAGGGGCTGGGACCCGTCGTGCTGGGCACACGAAGCAGAACTGGGGCGCCCTCGGCTCCCCTGCAGCCTGCAAGTCTTGGTCTCGCTTCCCTTGTGGAGACCTGGCCTGGCTGAAGCCCCCGCTGTCTTTGGGTTTCTGGACGGAAGCACCAAGTGGGCAGCGGGGGCTCAAGGGGGCCTACACGGTGGGCTCGGGGGGGACGGTCTTGATGGGTCAAGTGGGGTCTGCGACGCTGGGCGTGTCCAAACCTCATGTTCAAAGCAGGGTGGCCGAGCGCATGGGGGGCTCGGGAGGCACCCTGGCCCACAGGGGTAGGCTCGGGCTGCACCGCAACGGGGGTCCTGAGGGGCAGAGGCCAAGCGTGGGGTGGGGACCTCAGGGGGTGTGCCTGGGACCACAGAGAGGCCTCAGGACCACTCGTGCCCATGAGGACAGCCACCGCCTGCTGTGTGGACCTGCCCTGAAGACCCCACCGGAGGCCAGTCCCCAGGGCCAGAGAAAGCACAGGAGGCATGGACCTAGGCCCCCCGGCCCCCAACAGTGGAAGGCAGGCCCTCCGTGGCCCGGACCCACCGGCAGTGGACGCGCCCCACCCCGCTCTGCCCACCTTTCCTCCTGGGCGGCTGGTGGGGGCAGGCCCCCTGGGGGCGTTAGGGGAGGCTGACACCGCTGCCTCACACATTTGGCCTCGTTTTTTAAGCGAGTCCATCGCATCTGGTTCTTCCCAATTAGTTTACTGAGACATTTGCTAACCTGTCTGGATGTCCGGTTCCATTGACCAGACGCAGATATCCCTCTCTCTCCCGACGGCCAGCGTCGGGGTCCTGCGTGCAAACCTGCTTCCCCTGAACTACCGAGGGGTGGGCGCCTGGGGCTCATGGCTCTTTCCTCTCCAGGAGCTGGAGCAGCAGCTCATGATAGAGAAGAGAAACTTCCGGAAAACCCTCAAGTTCTACCAGAAGCTCTTACAGAAGGAGAAGCGGAACAAAGGTAGTCTCGCTGGACGTGGGCCGGGGCCGGGGTTGGGGGCCGCTTTGGGCTGACTCTGCCCGCCCTCAGGCTCGGAGGTGAAGACCATGTTGTCCAAACTGAAGGGGCAGCTGGAAGAGATGAGGTCCAAGGTGCAGTTCCTCGGGCTGGTCAAGAAGTACCTACAGGCAAGGTCCCCGCTCCCCTCCCTCCAGAGGCCTGACGCTCACAGGCCTCCTCCCGCTAAAACCTTGGAAATTGGTCCCTGTGAAAACATACACCCCCCTGCCGAGAGGCCACCCCGCCCCCCGGGTCAGGGGCGGGGTGACCTGGCAGCAGGTCAACCCGACAGTGCTGACTCGTGCCCCAGGTCATGTACGCGGAGCGGTGGGGCCTGGAGCCCTGCGCCCTGCCCGTGATCGTGAACATCGCGGCCGCCCCCTGCGACACACTGGACTTCAGCCCCCTGGACGAGTCTTCTTCCCTCATCTTCTACAACGCCAGCAAGCGCCCGCGTGGCGGCCGGCAGAGGAAGGCCCGCGTCCTGCAGGCTGGCACGCCGCTGGGGCTCATGGCCTACCTCTATTCCAGGTGCAGCGGGGAGGGAGGGCGTCTCTGTGCCCCCCAGGCCTTCGGAGACAAAAGCAGGGAGGAAACAAATAGGCCCCGCGGTGCGGGGCAGGGGGTGAAAGAGGTGAGAACTCTCACCTGCCCTCATCTGAGACGGGTTTGCACTTTTATCTAGAAAGTTCCCTCTAAGTCGCCTGTGTCGGCTCCCACTGGCCTCCAGGTCCTTGGCCGAGTGGCTTCAGGGCCACGGGCCCTACTGGACCCGCACCTGTGGGCCTGGGCGTCTGGGTCAGGTGTGCGGCCACCGTGACTAACAGCCCGGTGGGCTTCTGAACCTGAACGCAGCCGGGAGCCTCAGGGGCACCTGGACCCCATCCGCTTTCCTAAGTCAGACACCCCATAGTTAACGTTGGGCTCCCCGGGGCTGTGGTGAGGTTGGCCCCAGCCAGCTCTCTTTAGCGTTTCTGGGCATCAGCAGGGCTTAGGCTCGCGGGATCCCCTAATAATGCAGGTGTGCGGGCTCACCTACCGCGGGAAGGGCCAGGCCCCTCCGTCCAGGGTCACAGGGGCCCCCGGGCCACACCCAACCCTGCCATCCCTCCGTCTGTCCCGCCAGCTCCACCTGGTTGTTGGGCACAGGGCGGCCTCCTCCAGGACCCGGCCCCCATCACGGCTGGGTACAGACCTCACCCCAGTGCTGACTTTTAGGGACTCATGACACCACGTCGGAGCCCCAGGGGTCTTCGGGCTGCAGGCTGTGGTGACCCCAGACTGCTGGCTCTTGGCAGCCAGCAGGCAGCGGGGACCCTCCCGGGGCAGCTGACTCTCCCTGCTCCCCGGCCCGGTCCCCCGAGGTGGGCTGACTGGGGCTCCTGCTCGCGGGGCTCCGGGCTGCCCCTCAGACTCCGGCCTCCTCTGCAACGTGGGCTGTCACACGCCGCCACAGGCACTGTGCTTTCCAGGAGATGAGAGCGCGTGCGTGCGCACCGGTATCACAGGGCATGCCGCGCATCCTGTGTGAGCACGGCATCTCCGAGGGGGCGTGGGCTCATCCCTGCAGACCCCGCGGGTGTCCCCTCTGCGGGATGCTGAACCCGGGCTGCCTAGTCTCCAGCCTGAGCCAGGCTGCAATGTCCCAGGCAGAGGCTCCCTCGTTCCTGGACCCCCACCTCTTTCTCGCTCCCCTGGCTCCCTGGTGCACCCAGAGGTGGGGGACCCTCCCGCCCTCAGCGGCCTGTCTCCTAACCCAGCGATTTCCGGCTGGGGCTGGGCCACTGCTCCGGCTCAGCTTTCCGAATCGTTTCTAAAGGACACAGTGAGGCCTTAAAGACGGATGTTACCAAAGTCCTCGGACTCGCAACATCCAGGGATTTCTAATGTGACCACTGCTCCCCCCCCTTACTTCTGAGCGGCGATCCTGCTGGCCTCCCTCCTGGCAAGGGGCTCACGCGCACACGCGCCCGTGTGCGCCCACCCCAGGACCGCGGGGCTGGGGGAGCCGGGCCGCGTCCTGGCGGCTGACTGCCCCCTCCCCGCAGCGACGCCTTCCTGGAGGGCTACGTGCAGCAGTTCCTGTACACCTTCCGGTACTTCTGCAGCCCCCACGACTTCCTGCA